>NC_135671.1:37659536-37974560 GCF_964188315.1 Podarcis muralis
CTCATGCGGACTCCTTTAGGCGTGTATGCGATGCGTTTAGGAACAAGTCAAGCTTTTGACTCCCGATTCTTTGCAATCTGTTGTTCTAATATATCTTGGTCCAGCAGCTGGCTTTTCCATTTTAATTGCAACCCATCCAACAGGGTTCAGCACGAGCTTCTTCAGCGCACTCAGGGCAAGGCAATCTTGTCCCTGAGAGAATTGCTATAATATAGACGTTTATTTCTTGGAGCCTGACAATGCTGGAGGACAATGCGGGTGGCGACAAGCAGGGTAGTAACTAAGGTGTTGGCATGTTGCTGCTGTATCCTGGTTTGATAATTTCAGAAAAGTATTCTATTAGATGTTCCTTTCTACACTCATAATGTCTACAAGGGTGTGTTGCATATTGCTTGTGGAACAGGCCAGTGCTTATCACTGATGCAATCTATCCTTGTTTTTCTTTTTCTTTTTCTTTTTTTAAGATTACATGGAAATAGTGAAGTTATCAGGGGTCCTTTGCCAAATATCAGTGGGCAAGGAAAATTACCAAATGCCTAAAGTAACTGGGGTCTCAAACAGGTAAGAGACCTTCTAAAAATAGATTAGGGAAAATAACAGGATTCTGCCTATATCATAAATGATATAGAGTGGCTGGGAAAACCCAGCCAATTGGGCAGAGTATAAATAATAAAATTATTATAATGATTATAATGATTATTAATGCTCATTTTTGTGGCTATACCACTTCAAGGACAATGGAGTATATTTTTTCATTTTTATATATATAAAACAAACAAACAAACAAACAAACCTGAAGTTCATTCCCATGTTTACAAAAGAAAAAAAGGGAGGGAGACGTGACAGAGCACTGCTGAGATCCACTGAACCCCAGAAGTAAATTCCACTCTAGGGAGTCATGCAGTGCCAGGTTGACTTCATCTTGACACAGGAGTTGTAACACTGATTTGGGGTATTTGAGTAATGTTAATTTGGCAGGCCTCCTTCATGGATCACTGCCTTGCCGTGGCGAAGGGGCTTGAATAACTCAGGGAAGCTATGAGCTATGCCGTGCAGGGCCACCCAAGATGGACAGGTCATAGTGGAGAGTTTTGACCAAACGTGATCCACCTGGAGCAGGAACTGGCAAGCCACTCCAGTATCCCTGCCAAGAAAACTCCATGGACAAAGACAACAGGCATATAAAAGTTATGACGCTGGAAGATGAGCCCCTCAGGTCGGAAGGTGTCCAACATGCTACTGGGGAAGAGCGGAGGACAAGTACAAGTAGATCCAGAGCTGATGAAGTGGCTGGGCCAAAGCCGAAAGGACGCTCAGTTGCGGATATGCCTGGAAGCGAAAGGAAAGTCCAATGCTGTAAAGAAAAATATTGCATAGGAACCTGGAATGTAAGAACCATGAACCTGGGTAAGTTGGATGTGGTCAAAAATGAGATGGCAAGAATAAATATTGACATCTTGGGCATCAGTGAACTAAAATGGACGGGAATGGGCGAATTCAGTTCGGATGACTATCATATCTACTACTGTGGACAAGAAACCCGTAAAAGAAATGGAGTGGCCCTCATAGTCAACAAAAGAGTGGTGAAAGCTGTACTGGGATACAATCTCAAAAATGATAGAATGATCTCGATACGAATCCAAGGCAGACCTTTTAACATCACAGTAATCCAAGTTTATGCACCAACTACTGGTGCTGAAGAAACTGAAATTGACCAATTCTATGAAGACTTACAAGACCTTATAGAAATGACACCAAAGAAGGATGTTCTGCTCATAATAGGGGATTGGAATGCTAAAGTAGGGAGTCAAGAGATAAAAGGAACAACTGGCAAGTTTGGCCTTGGAGTTCAAAACGAAGCAGGGCAAAGGCTAATAGAGTTCTGTCAAGAGAACAAGCTGGTCATCACAAACACGCTTTTCCAACAACACAAGAGACGACTCTACACATGGACATCACTAGATGGGCAGCATCGAAATCAGATTGATTATATTCTCTGCAGCCAAAGATGGAGAAGCTCTATACAGTCAGCAAAAACAAGACCTGGAGCTGACTGGCTCAGATCATCAGCTTCTTATAGCAAAATTCAAGCTTAAACTGAAGAAAGTAGGAAAAACCACTGGGCCGGTAAGATACAATCTAAGTCAAATCCCTTATGAATACACAGTGGAAGTGAGGAACAGGTTTAAGGATTTAGATTTGGTGGACAGAGTGCCTGAAGAACTATGGATGGAGGCTCGTAACATTATACAAGAGGCAGCAACTAAAACCATCCCAATGAAAAGGAAATGCAAGAAAGCAAAGTGGCTGTCCAACGAGGCCTTACAAATAGCGGGGGAGAGAAGGCAAGCAAAATGCGAGGGAGATAGTGAAAGATACAGGAAATTGAATGCAGATTTCCAAAAAATAGCAAGGAGAGACAAGAAGGCCTTCTTAAACGAGCAATGCAAAGAAATAGAGGAAAACAATAGAATGGGAAGAACCAGAGATCTGTTCAAGAAAATTGGAGATATGAAAGGAACATTTTGTACAAAGATTTCCATAATAAAAGACAAAAGTGGAAAGGACCTAACAGAAGCAGAAGACATCAAGAAGAGGTGGCAAGAATACACAGAGGAACTATACCAGAAAGAAATTGATGTCTCGTATACCCGAGGTAGTGTGGTTGCTGACCTTGAGCCAGACATCCTGGAAAGTGAAGTCAAATGGGCCTTAGAAAGCATCGCTAATAACAAGGCCAGTGGAAGTGATGATATTCCAGCTGAATTATTTAAAATTTTAAAAGATGATGCTGTTAAGGTGCTACACTCAATATGCCAGCAAATTTGGAAAACTCAGCAGTGGCCAGAAGATTGGAGAAGATCAGTCTACATCCCAATCCCAAAGAAGGGAAGTGCCACAGAATGCTCCAACTACCGCACAATTGCACTTATTTCACACGCTAGCAAGGTTATGCTTAAAATTCTACAAGGCAGGCTTAAGCAGTATGTGGACCAAGAACTCCCAGAAGTGCAAGCTGGATTTAGAAGAGGCAGAGGAACCAGAGACCAAATTGCAAACATGCGCTGGATTATGGAGAAAGCTAGAGAGTTCCAGAAAGACATCTACTTCTGCTTCATTGACTATGCAAAAGCCTTTGACTGTGTTGACCACAGCAAACTATGGCAAGTTCTTAAAGAAATGGGAGTGCCTGATCACCTCATCTGTCTCCTGAGAAATCTCTATGTGGGACAAGAAGCTACAGTTAGAACTGGATATGGAACAACTGATTGGTTCAAAATTGGGAAAGGAGTACGACAAGGCTGTATATTGTCCCCCTGCTTATTTAATTTATATGCAGAATACATCATGCGAAAGGCTGGGCTGGATGAATCCCAAGCCGGAATTAAGATCGCCGGAAGAAATATCAACAACCTCAGATATGCAGATGACACAACCTTGATGGCAGAAAGTGAGGAGGAATTAAAGAACCTTTTAATGAGGGTGAAAGAGGAGAGCGCAAAATATGGTCTGAAGCTCAACATCAAAAAAATGAAGATCATGGCCACTGGTCCCATCACCTCCTGGCAAATAGAAGGGGAAGAAATGGAGGCAGTGAGAGATTTTATTTTCTTGGGCTCCATGATCACTGCAGATGGTGACAGCAGTCACGAAATTAAAAGACGCCTGCTCCTTGGGAGAAAGGCGATGGCAAATCTAGACAACATCTTAAAAAGTAGAGACATCACCTTACCAACAAAGGTCCGTATAGTTAAAGCCATGGTTTTCCCAGTAGTGATGTATGGAAGTGAGAGCTGGACCATAAAGAAGGCTGATCGGCGAAGAATTGATGCTTTTGAATTATGGTGCTGGAGGAGACTCTTGAGAGTCCCATGGACTGCAAGAAGATCAAACGCATCCATTCTTAAGGAAATCAGACCTGAGTGCTCACTGGAAGGACAGATCGTGAAGTTGAGGCTCCAATACTTTGGCCACCTCATGAGAAGAGAAGACTCCCTGGAAAAGACCCTGATGTTGGGAAAGATGGAGGGCACAAGGAGAAGGGGACGACAGAGGATGAGATGGTTGGATAGTGTTCTCGAAGCTACCAACATGAGCCTGACCAAACTGCGGGAGGCAGTGGAAGACAGGAGTGCCTGGCGTGCTCTGGTCCAGGGGGTCACGAAGAGGCGGACACGACTAAACGACTAAACAACAACAACAACAATTTGGCAGGGAGAACTTATTGAAGTTATTTATTGATCTTATTATTTATATGCTGCTTAATGCCAAAATAGGCTTCCAATTGGTTTGCAAGTAAAAAAACCAATTTACAATAAACTCAATATTTCATCTAGGCATTTTTTGTTTGTTTTCTCTTCTGCTATGAACCCAATATTTCACTTCTACTGTACATCTTCTGTTTTCTTCTCTAGGGCTTCCTGATAGCCTAATGAGGAATTTAAATTAACATTCCAGGGTCTAACTTACCTCAATAAGTTTTCTGTTAAATTCTACTTTTGAAGCATGTTACTAGTAAAATTACTTTTTAAAAGTTAAACTGTAGTCATTTTGAAATCAATAATTTACTTTATTTCCAGGTAGGTCTTCAAAGGGGGCTTTTCAACCACAATAGCAGATGGATAGTGGCAAAAGTTGGGGGCAGGTGAGATTTGTGAGGGCTTGATATATTCCACTATTATAAAAACCTGGATGTTCTAAAAAACAATAAAATGAAGAAAACATGTCTAAACTTTCTGTAATTTATCATGACATATCTACCTGATGAGTGCCATGAGTTAGCCATGTTTCAGGCAGCTATGTTGAGAAATGGCTAAAATGCAACACTTTAAATCCATTTCCCTTCTTCAGCAATTTTCCTTTTACAGCCATTACTCCCCATAAAGTTCCTTCTGTCTCCCTCCCCCCAAATATATATATTTTGAAGAAAAATGGTAGAGAATATTGCAAGGTCTTGGTTTTCCCATGTTTGTGAAAACCATAATGCCCTCATAAAGATATACACGTTTAAAGCTATCATTGTAAAACAGGGCAAATCTTTCAACCCATGCTCAGTGTGTGCCTTCTGCAAGCAAGTAAGTGCCAGGACAGTGGGGGGGGGGGGGGAGAGAGAGAGAAAAGGCCCCTGGTGGTCTGGATTGGCAGCACAGAAGCAGTCCTCCCACATGCATGGCACGATGCCCCCACCCCCTAAATCTTGGACCTAAGCTGGCACCTCTGGTTGAGGGAGCTAGGTATGTTCAGCCTGGAAAAGAGGAGACTGAGGAAATATGATAGCCATCTTCAAATATCTCAAGGACTGTCACATGGAAGATAGAGGTGAGCGAAGAAAGTATACCTGTCCTTAAGCAAAGCAAAATGTGTTGAGTGCTGGGGAGAGCTGGGTAAGTTGTCCTGTTGAATGTGGAAATCTAACTGCCTACTAGGAAACTTTTCCTCCCATAGAATTATAGTTGGATGATCATCTTGTCCACCCTTCTGCAATGCAGGCATCTCAACTAGATCACACATGACAGATGACAATCCAACCTCAGCTTAAAAATTTTCAAGGAAGGGGAGTCCACCACCTCTTGTGGGAATCTGTTCCACTGTCAAACTGCTCTTACTATCAGAAAGTTCTTACTGATGTTTAGTTGAAATCTCCTTCCATTGGTTCCAGTCCTAGTCTTGAGAGGAGAGGAGAAAATAAGCTTGCTCTGTCCTTGTGTTGAACCGAAGGTGAAGTGTTCCAGCTTTGCTAATTTAACCTTGGTAGTCAAAATAACCCTACCATTAGTTGATAGCAACGAGGTCATATATGTTTATATACACTTGCTTTGATATAAGCTAATTGGCTTGCTTTGATGTTATCCTTATCTGTGGGTTTGGGGTGCTGGGCTCTGAGCTCAGAAAGGGGAACTATTTGTAAGATTTGGGTATCTGTCACCTATGCCATCATTTGGGCAGGTGAAGCGATGGAAAATCCCAGACAAAGCAACGTATGTTGGAGGGTATGGAGTTATGCAACTCCCGAACCAAGGAGAGAAGTAACTTAAAAACCTTTAAACATTAACCTTTAAACCATTGTTTAATGTTTTTATATATGTTGGAAACCGCCCAAAGTGGCTGGGACAACCCAGTCAAATGGGCAGGGTATAAATAAAAATGGTTTTTGTAAACCTAATTTACCCTTCCCACATATTTAGGGCTTCTGAATGAATACTGACTCCCACTGTCCCCAATTATCATTTAACTTTTTCCTGCCTCCCCCCCAGCTGTCCCAGCTTCCTTTTTTTGTTTAGTCGTGTCCGATTCTTTGTGACCCCCTGGACCAGAGCACGCCAGGCCCTCCTGTCTTCCACTACCTCCCGCAGCTTGGTCGAACTCATGTTGGTAGCTTCGAGAACACTGTCCAACCATCTCGTCCTCTGTCATCCCCTTCTCCTTGTGCCCTCCATCTTTCCCAGCATCAGGGTCTTTTCCAGGGAGTCTTCTCTTCTCATGAGGTGGCCAAAGTATTGGAGCCTTAGCTTCCTACTTATGTACTGTACAATAAACTCTGGGATGGGTAGTTCATGAAAGACAGAGGAACTATTTGGATGCCGTGCTGCCTCTTACCTTCCTTTTGCACTTTTGAGCAAAAGTGTGCATGTATGTGGCAACAGTATACAAGGTTTGAACCACTGTGTTGCAGGAACTCCTGGAGACCAGCAGTAAACTGTGCATTGGAGGGTGCTCTGTTATCTGGAAGGTGCCATGGGAGCACAGTCCCATCAGTGCGAATGGATTGGCTCCTTCCTTGGAGGAGTGACACAGGGATGTTGTCACCACCGTAACCCATTGTAATAAGAATTTTAAGGTCTTAGATATATAATAAATGTTCATAAATGTACCAAGCAAACACATACATAAATGTATAAACCACATGTCTGAAGCTGCACAGGAAGACAGTCCTGAAACCATTTTAACTCTCCCCAACTGACCAAATGTTTCTCTGCAAGGAAAGAGGAAATGAAAAAAAACAAAAAACCTTCCCATTGTCTTAGGAATTAAGTAATCACCATCTCAACGGAATGGCAAGATTACCAGAAAATGCAATCAGATAAGGCATTATCAGATAACCTGACAGACAGGAAAAACAACAACATTCAAATTTGTGTTGTAGGCTGCCTCTTCTGTGATCTATGAATGATGTATGGAGGGGTGGGCTTGAGCTCCAGGGCAGGGAATTTCAAAATGGCTATATAACGGCAAGCACACATGGTTCGTGGTCCTCCTCCTCTCTCCTGCTTGTGGGGGGAGCACCCTGTTGCAACTGTTTAATAAAGATTAGGCTTACTAGCTGCTTTGCTTCTCAATATTCTCTGGTTGGCCTCTGTTATTTTCTCCTACCGATGGAGAACCTATAAAGGACTCTATAAGGGCTCTTATGTCCCCCATAAGGGAATAAGGGCAGATTTTGTTTACAACACCATAAATGGTAACGGACAACAGTGTTGCCACTAGTTTAGGGTTGCCATGTGTCCAGATTTTCATTGTTTGAAATATGGCAACCCTACACTAGTTTTGCATGTGTGCTTTTTTTTTTACTGCAGCTCTGCCCTCTCTCCACTTACGTGCTGGGAATATATATAGTGCATGTTGCAATACTACTATTGTGCTGGCATAAATGTCCCTCCTCTCTTGTGTAAGTGGAGTGGAAGAGCCTGTGCTTGTGGCAAGGTGAGGGGTAGGGAATGCACAGATGTTCAGACCTTATGCCAAGCCAGTGATGGGGATCCTGTGGCCCTGCAGATGTTGTGGGACTAAAACTCCCATTGTCAGAGATCATTGGCCATGCTGCCTAGGGCTGATGGGATTTGGAATTCAAAAATATTTAGAATGCCACAGGTTCTCCATACCTGTGCCAGACCACAGGTAAATGTGCTTACTTCTCACCTTGCCCACCAGCAGCTCTAGCCCTGCACACTGTCAGTATGCTGCCTCCAACATATTATCCCTGAGGTAATGTGGCCCTCACTGGAAAAATAGTATCCTACCCTTTTAGTAACTAAATCAGAACTGCCTCTTCCATGTACAAACCTACATGAAAACTCCCTTTCACTTTGGAGGCTCTCTTCCCTGTCCCCTGACCATCAAAGATGCAGTAAGTGAACGAGGGACCCCCCCCAGCTGTTGCACAGTGGAATCCACATTGCAGAATAGCTGCCCCTGGCTCTATTACTGGTGACCCCTTAAAATACTGAAACTGAGCTTGCAGTGAAAAATAAAATCTGAATTTTGGAGGATAAAACAATGCAGCTAACACCAGCTACAGTCCCAAATGCATGTGTATAATAAAGCTACTTTAACTTGCAACACCCTTGACAAAGTTCAGCATGAGTCACCCAGATGTCACAGTGCAATATCTTAGGTAGGTAGCACTATAAAATTTTAGGTTGCACAAGCATAGCAGATACACACTCCACAGAAAACCAATCCTTCACCCTTCAAAATTTAGGAAATGTTCCCTAAGAAAATTGCACCTTATTTTAACACAGAGAACAATCCCAAAAAGCCATCTTGGCTCTCCTGATGACTCTAAATATTTCCTCTATAGAAGAGAAACCTTTTCCAATAGTTCTTTCACTTACAAATCCTACGGGCATATTTGTGGATGAATAGGGTAGGCCTGTGACCTGGATTCAAGAACTAAAGCATTTACCATCTCAAAAGAATGGTCAGACTGCCCAGGTAATGTAATGTAGACCACATCCAGTGATGTATGCATGATGCCTTGAGGGTGGTCTTTGGCTAAGGGGTTAGGCAATGTCTTTAAAGGTTCCTGCACACTTTTGCTCTGGGTCTCTCCTACCTCCTTGCAAGAAGGTGGGGGGACTCTGTTGCAAACAGAAAAAATAAAAGATCTGCCTTGCTTTCTATGGATCTTGCCTCCATCCATTCATCTCTGACCCATGATGGACTTAGGGGACTCAGTCCCTTGGGGAATTGGGCAGCAAAAGCCACCCCCCCCCTATTTTTCCTGCAACAATAGCTATGCGACTTATGAACGTTTATTTATTGGATTTTTTTTACTGCCTTTTTGCCAAGGCCCCCAAAGCAGTTTACCATTGTAAAGCACTGATTATACGTTATATATATACTGATTATACGTTATATTATACGTTATATAAAACGTCGAGACTGAGAGCTCTCATGCCAGCATTGGCGCCCTCCCTGGCCTGGGCGCCGTCCCTGCCGCCTCCCCTCAGGGCGCCCAGGTAGCAGCGCCTCAGGTGAGGTGGGGGAGCAGCTGCCCCGGGACTCCCGCTCCCAGGCCTCGCGCGGTTGATGGTCCCGTCAGGAGCAGGTGGCGACTTATGGGCGCCGCTCCGTGGAGCTGGCGCGGGTCGCCTCCGCTGCCGCCTCTGCCCCGGGGCGCTGGGCGGAGCCGGCGGGAGGAGCCGCTGCCGCCGCCGCCGCTGCCGAGCTCCAGTAGCAGGAAGATCCTGCTGGAGGCCGGATCCGGGTGAGGCGGCGTAGGAGCGGCGGGATTCGGAGGCCTCTCGGAGGCGCTTTCCCAGGCCGGCGCCTCAGGGCGAGAATCGAGGGGCGCCATGAGGAGGAGATCGCTGGGCGGGGGAGTTGAGTATGTGGGCCGCCGGACTTGGCCTCGCGCGCGCCAGGAGAGACGAGGGGGCTGCCTTGGGGTTTGGGGGGCGGGCGGGCGGAAGGGGGGACGGGGCTGCGCGAGGGGCTGTCGGTGGGTGGTCGAGCGAGAGCAACGCGGGGAGCCGTCTTCCCTCACGACGAGGGCCCGGCGTCCTTTCCAGGGTCGCGGCAGACAGAAGTGCAACAGGTCTGGCTTCCCTGCAGCATCTTCTGCGTAGCGACCGGCGGGCGGGAAGGAGGCTTCAGGAGCTGCGCCGCGGCCGCCCGTGCAGCTGTTGAAGGCTCGGGGCCCGCCTGTCACCTGAGGGGAGGGAGGGAGAAATTATTTAAAAAGGTTGATTTTAGAGTAACGTGGGGAGGGGTGAAGGACAAGATGGGGGGTTAAGCTCCGCTGCCCCAAAGGTCCAGCTTGGAGGGAAATCCGAGCAGCTTTAAATTCTCTCTCCGTTTGTGTATCAGATTCCCTTCCAGTGTCCAGCGATGAGTGGATCTTTGGCTCCCCAGCCCCGAAGCTGTAGGGAGAGAGGTGATCCAGGGCAGGTTAAAAGGAAAAGAGCCCCAGGGTCAAACAAGGAGCGGTTCACTCATGGCAATTGTGGCAGGGCAGGCCTGGGCTCAGGAAAGATATCGAGGTCAATTCAACTCCATAGAATTCAGGGGGTGGTTATTAACTACAGTATTGTGCAATTTCTTTGAGGCGATTACCCTTTTTTGCCCCTGTGGCTTTTGAGGACAAATGATGATGTGGAGCAGAGAGGAACAGGACTAGCCAAGATCCCGTGACCAGAGAGATCGTAGTGGAGTAGGAACTTGAACCCTAGGCCAATGCTGCTAATATTCTGCCACTTGAAGCCTGGTCTGCAGGCAGGCAGCGGAATGAGAGGGTGATAGAGAATTCTGAGGTTCTGCAATGCATTGTGCCACTTCAGTCACAAGGCCAGAAACCACATTCTTTCCCCAAAACACTCCATTGTAAACGAGCAAGTGAGCAGAAACCACCTAAAAAACAGCAGAATGGGGGGAGAGTTCTAGCTCAGGTCTCCCTCACAGTCTACTGTGCACCTGTTTTTTGTTTAATGTGGGAGAGCATTCAAAACATTGCTCCCGCCAAAAAGGGTACAATCCATCCTACCACCTCGTTTTGCTGTAGACCAGGCCTCACTGCTGTCCAGTGAGTGGTTTGACAACATTTCTGGGACATTCCTCAGTCACTGCACCTCAGTTGTAAAACATCTTTGCCATGGTGACTTGCTGAAGTCCTCTTCATGTGTTGGATTTTTAAACAGGACAAAGACATGTTTAAAACAGAACATAGTTGTTTGCACAGCTAGCCATAAAGATTCCTGCTGTGTTTACTTTGAGATTGGAAAGTGTCCAGTAGTTACAACTGATTAAAAAATGTACCGGTAGGTGCAAAACTCTTGTTTTGTAGTATAATACCTACTTTGAAGGAGCTGCACTGGTTACAGATAAGTTGTCAGGTGCAATTCTTGCACTTATGTTGACCTTCAATCCAAACCCACTGATATTTGACTAAGTCAAATTGTACTCACAGGAAAGTTTAAGTTACTGAAGTTACTGATCATAGTTGGGTTTTGAAAACATTTGTTGAGGGAGTTTGGGGGCAACATTCTTTCTTGCCCCCCTTCTTAAGCTGGAGGCCAACCCATCTGACATGTCCAAGGACATGGAGATGCACTTGTTAGGCAGACTGACCACCATCTGGCCCTTCATTCACCACCATTCGGTATCCCCTCGTCAGGCCTAATTGAGTTGTACATTTATTGCCCACAATAATTAAGTATCCAAGAAGAGCGTCATCAGAATTTTGCACTTGAGAGAACTGAGCAATAAGATTCTTGGGAACCACTAGGAAATGGGTTGGAGCTTGTGGGGAAATGTCACGGAAGGCAAGGCACTTATCGTCCTCGAAGATGATCTTCCCAGGGATCTCTTTGTGGGTGAACTTCCCAAAGATGGTGTTTCTGCCTGGCTGCACCACATGTGCTTTGCTGATATTGTCGGCCATCACTCTCCCCACCGCCTCACCTGCTCACTTTTCGTATGTTTGATTGAGGGGTATTGCAAATGTTGGCTTAGTAGCTCTGAGCTGGAGAGAAAGAATGCAAAACTCATTTCTGTCATGCTACCTTTAGGTGCAACAAACGCTTCTGACGCTAATACAAGTCCAAGGATGAACTCCCCCCGCCCCCCAGTTTGGAGCTGGGGTAGAAGGCAAGGATGAGACACTTCATCCTATTGTAACATAAACAAAGGACAGAGTCACCCTGAATTTTTGTCTAGCTCCCAAGTCAGAAAGCAGTGAGATGCTAGGTGCCTCTGAGGTCAGGGAAAGCCAGGTCTGTTTGTCAGTCATACACCATTGAGGAATTGGCAGGTATAATTGTGGTCCGTTTATGGTTGGCAACAACATGACTGAGGGTTGTGATGTTCCAGAAATGGAATTCCCCTGATTGGTCTAAATACTTAGGAGGTTAATGAAAATGATTCATTTTTAGAAGAGTATTTGGATAATTGGTTTAGCACAGGGTTGGGGGACTTAGCGTCTTCCAGATGTTGGACGCCAGCTCCATCATCCTTACAGCAGCCAGCATGGCCAGCAGTTAGTGAGGTAAAGTGGTTTGCATGTCAGTCTATGACCTGGGAGACCAGGGTTCCAATCTCCACTTGGCTATGAAGCTCACTGGGTGACCTTGGGCCAGTCATTGCCTCTCAACCTAACCTACCTCACAGGATTGTTGGGATTAACTGAGGGGGAGAACCGCTTTGTGATATAAAAGCAATAAAGCAATAATGATGGGAATTGTAGTCCAACTACACCTGGAGGGTACAGGTTCCCCTTCTCTGTGGGTTGATGGGGTTTTTTATGCAGTCTGATGTTGATATATTTTATTTATTCATTAATTTATATATATATACCACTTGACTGTAAGAAAAAGCCTCAGAACAGTTTTAAGTAATTGAGGGTTTTGTTTTTTTTACAGATTCATTTATTAGTACATAAATTATTCTTAATGGTTTGTCACCACAGGGGCCTGTATTGACTGTTTTGGCAGAATAAATCTATTTCAAATAAAATTAAAATTGGGTTTGACTGTGGCTCCCTGCTGAGAGGGCAAACCAGGGTTTGTTGCTGTGTAAATGTATGAAATGGCCCATAGTCTGGAAATAGTACAGGATTGTTATCTTGGTTGTCTCGTTGGGTGATGTGAAAGTAGTACTTTAATATTTGTTTGATATTTTTATGTTTATGTCTTTTGAGTAGTGCAGACTACAGTATGGGCTGTTTGCATTTTAAAAATTCTTTGGGCTGATTCAGATTACCATTTCTGATCTCCGTAGTTTGAAGGGTGCATGTGACTAACCCATCTCAGAATCCCTCACCTGCCCTGGCACTTCAGGAGCCTAGTAGCATTGGATTGTCGCTGGTTCCGGACACCCTCAAGGGGCCATGAGACTAGCAGGTGAGTTTTAGCTTGAAAGAAGTATTGAAAGTTTTAGCTTGAAAGAAACATTTAGATTTGGTTAAGACAACGGAATTGCAGCACTTAGCCAGTGATATCAGATATGCCTTTTGGAGCCCTTAAGCTCCTGGGACAACAAGGGAAAGATGTAGTAGCAAGGACTGCATTATGACGGCAGTTAGGTTCAATCATTCAGGGGTTTGCTGGTGTTGTTGCAGATCTGACTTTGTCTGTCTTAACCATCTCAGGTCCCCTTCGTGTTGTTGTGATCGTCTTGACAGCAGGACTGACCTGGATCCTTGTCAGCGTCTTGTTGGGTACCCAGAGTGGCTTCTCTCGCCTGCAGCAGTTCCTCAGGAGTAAGAACCAGAACAGCTAGGAGTGGGGATGGTGGGCTATGGTGGGGAAGGGTTGGAGCACTGGGTCATGGCGGAACAGTTGGCTTTGCAGCTGCCACTGCCTTACCTGTGTCTGCTTCTCCATGCTTCAGTCCCAGCCATGTTGTTGGGTTCAGGAAAAGGTGAAAGAGGACAACTATGGTTGTTACACCTAGAGCAGGGATCGGATCTGTGGCCCTCCAGATGTTGTTAGACTCCAACTCTGATCATCCCTGGCCATTGGCTATGCTGGTTGGTTGAGGCTAATGGAAGTTGGAATCCAACAGTCTCTGGAGAGCCACAGGTTCTTCATACTTGATCTAGAGGTGGATGTGTGGAACTGGCAGCAGAATAACTGGAAGGCTAGGATGATTTTTAGATTAGCCTTGCATAGGTCTAGTAAGAGCTATTCGCCATGAGATCCAAGTGGATCTTTTCAGACAGTGTAACTCCAAATACCAGCTGCTAGGGACTGATAAGGGGAGAAGGCCCCTGCCTTCATTCATTTCATGCTTGTCATCTGCTCCATGAGGGCTGCATGGTGAGCTGCAGAGAAAGTTCCACTGTGCTATGAGCATATTGTATCTGTGAGTGTTTCAGTGTCTTGGGCTAGCCCTACATGGCCCTAAACAGGAAGTGAGATTAGAGACCTTTATGGAGCCCAGTCGCAGGGTCACTAAAGTCTCTGTGCCTATAACATGTGACTTTAGAAGAGTAATTAGGCTTAAAGCAGAGGGGGTACAGAAGCCAGTGGCATAGCGTGGGTTGTCAGCACCCGGGGCAAGGCAAGTAATTTGCGCCCCCTAACCCGCGATGTTGTGCCCCCCCCCAGATGTTGCGCCCAGTGCGGCCGGGCCCCCCCCTGCACCCCCCACGCTACGCCACTGACAGAAGCTCCCTCATGGCAAAATCTTCTGATATTTACTGAGTGCAATTTATTTTCTGCTGATGTTTTCACACTTACTTTCTCAGACATGAGATGTTACTCTAATGAATAATTCCAAGAGTACTAATTATGTAACTTCTGCAGAATTTGCACTTACTGTTCCAATGCAGTTTATTTATTCCCCTCTTTCCCTGCCTTGCTAATTTTTGTAACCCAAAGGAGTTAAGGGCCATGTACATGGGCTTTAACACATTTTTTTCCATCAATGTCCCTGTAAAGGAGGTTAGGCCAAGCTTGTGTTTAAGCACTTGTTTGTTAGCCATAGCATGTAGGCTGGTGGAAGATGGACAGGGTGCACCATCACTCCTCTGAACCTAGCATGAGATCCAAGCAGGCTGCTGAGGTGGGGGGCAGCTGTCTCCTTCATGCCTAGTGTAGAAATGCTGGAGAATATACAGCGCTTAATAACAATAACAATAATAATAATATTAATATATCCCACCCATCTGGCTGGGTTACCTTAGCCACTCTGGGTGGCTCCCATAAGACACACTTTTTCCTCCCTAAAAAGTAAGGGGAAACGTCTGTGTGTCTTCTGGAGTGAATGCACTGGACAGCAGAGGGATCCCTCGGCTGCCACTGCAGTCGCGAGCTGAGGGATGCCTCCGCAGCCGGAGCCATGGCTCCCATCGGTTATTTGCTGTGAAGCCAGCAGAGCAAGAGCCACCTGACATGCTCTGCGCAGCTCTCGCTATTCTTGCTTTAAAGTGAGAGCTGCACAGAGCCTGTCAGTGGCTCTTGCTCTGCTGGCTTCACAGCGAAGCGGGAGGAGGGACGGACGGGATCAAGCAAAGCGAGAGCCGCTTAAATGGCTTCTGTCCTGCTTTGTGCAGCTCTCACTTTGTTTACCCATCCCTCCTCCCGCCTTGCTGTAAAGCAAGCAAAGCACCTGTCCCGGTGTCTCCTCCTCCTCTTCTTGCTCCAGCGTCGCCGCGCTTTACAGCGAGGCGGGAGGAGGGATGGGCAAGCAAAGTGAGAGCTGTGCAAAGCGGGACAGAAGCCATGTAAGCGGGTCTCGCTTTGCTTGCTTTAAAGCAAGAAAAGCGAGAGCCGCTTACACACTCGGCACAGAATATTTTTTTTCTTGCTTTCCTTCTCTAAAAACTAGGTGTGTCTTATGCTCAGGTGCGTCTTATGGAGCGAAAAATACGGCACTTCCCTAAATAGGGCTGCCTTCAGATGTCTTCTAAAAGTCAGATAGTTGTTTATTTCCTTGACATCTGATGGGAGGGCGTTCCACAGGGCAGGCACCACTACCGAGAAGGCCCTCCAACTGGTTTCCTGTAACCTCACTTCTCGCAGGAAGGGAAATGTCAGAAGGCCCTTGGAGCTGGACCCCTCAATTCCTCCACTGCAAACCCCCAGCAGGCTACTAAGAAAGTTTGAATGCTTATAACTTTTTGTGAGCTTGTTTACAAGTCTGGGTTGGATCAGACAGAAAGTGATGGACTTAGGGTCACAAAGCTGAGTGAGCTTTGTGAAAATGTAGGGGAAAGATGGGGAACCTGTAGCCCTCCAGATGTTGTTGGACTCCACCTCACATCAGCCTGAGCCAGCATGGTCAGTAGCCAAGCCTGATAGGAGTTGTAGTCCCAACACCTGGAGAGCCACAGGTGCCTAATCCCTGAAATATGGATTTGGACTCTGAAGACCATTTTTGAAGTGGATAGTGTCAAACTTGATCACATTTATTTACTCATTCATTCATTCATTCATTTGATTTATATACCGCCCTTTATCACAGCTTATAGTGTGGAAGCTTATAGTGTGCACAGCTTATAGTGTGCAAGCTGGATTTCGAAGGGGCAGAGGAACCAGAGACCAAATTGCAAACATGTGCTGGATTATGGAGAAAGCTAGAGAGTTCCAGAAAGACATCTACTTCTGCTTCATTGACTATGCAAAAGCCTTTGACTCTGTCGACCACAGCAAACTATGGCAAGTTCTTAAAGAAATGGGAGTGCCTGATCACCTCATCTGTCTCCTGAGAAATCTCTATGTGGGACAAGAAGCTACAGTTAGAACTGGATATGGAACAACTGATTGGTTCAAAATTGGGAAAGGAGTACGGCAAGGCTGTATATTGTCTCCCTGCTTATTTAACTTATATGCAGAATTCATCATGCGAAAAGCTGGACTGGATGAATCCCAAGCCGGAATTAAGATCGCTGGAAGAAATATCAACAATCTCAGATATGCAGATGACACAACCTTGATGGCAGAAAGTGAGGAGGAATTAAATAACCTTTTAATGAGGGTTAAAGAAGAGAGCGCAAAATATGGTCTGAAGCTCAACATCAAAAAAACGAAGATCATGGCCACTGGTCCCATCACCTCCTGGCAAATAGAAGGGGAAGAAATGGAGGCAGTGAGAGATTTTACTTTTTTGGGCTCCATGATCACTGCAGATGGTGACAGCAGTCACGAAATTAAAAGACGCCTGCTCCTTGGGAGAAAGGCGATGGCAAATCTAGACAGCATCTTAAAAAGCAGAGACATCACCTTGCCAACAAAGGTCTGTATAGTTAAAGCCATGGTTTTCCCAGTAGTGATGTATGGAAGTGAGAGCTGGACCATAAAGAAGGCTGATCGCCGAAGAATTGATACTTTTGAATTATGGTGCTGGAGGAGACTCTTGAGAGTCCCATGGACTGCAAGAAGATCAAACGTATCCATTCTTAAGGAAATCAGCCCTGAGTGCTCACTGGAAGGACAGATCGTGAAGCTGAGGCTCCAATACTTTGGCCACCTCATGAGAAGAGAAAACTCCCTGGAAAAGACCCTGATGTTGGGAAAGATGGAGGGCACAAGGAGAAGGGGACGACAGAGGACGAGATGGTTGGACAGTGTTCTCGAAGCTACAAACATGAGCCTGACCAAACTGCGGGAGGCAGTGGAAGACAGGCGTGCCTGGCGTGCTCTGGTCCATGGGGTCATGAACAGTCGGACACGACTAAACAACAACAACAAATAGTGTGGAAATGCAGGAGCCATTCCATATTGTGGTTTTTTTAACTGACATAATTAAATTTTACTAGTCAGAGTAGGGGTGGGAAACCTGTGGCCCTACTGTTGCTGGACTACAACTCCCATCATCATCCTGGGGTTGATGGGAGTTGTAATCCAGCATTGTCTGGAGGACCACAGGTTCCCCATCCCTGAGCTAAAGTGTGATCTACATTTTTTTCTGGCACCTGAGACTTCACTCCTGTTAAATGTCTAGACCCTACATATAAATCCTCATTTGCCTAGTTCTTATAGTGCTTTAGAGATGTTACACATTTATTTCTTCAGTGATGGAATATATGTATGCTCAGGTAGCCTTTGGCACCCTTGGTTGCTTGGCTGGGAAGTTCTAATCTACTTTTCACCATAAAGAAGCTGATTTTTCCCATGCAAAGCATTACACTGTTATTTTAATGATGAAATGGAGACTTGTAAAAAGTGATTTTGCAAAGTGGATAGCTCAAACTAGTGATAAAAGCCACATAATTTCCAAGTTTGCAAGAAGAGTGATTTTTTTTTTTTTGCTTTTTCAGTATCGCCTCCAAGCCTTACAATTTTATATATATCTCCTGACCTAGTATTGCATTGTGATGATGGGTGGGATAAAATACTTTAAATAAATAAACCGAAGAGGTTTTAAATCAGTTCTTTGGCACCTGTCCTGTTGCGGTGTTTTGAGGAGTAAAGGAATTTTAATCTTGACATATTGCTACTACATCCTTGAAGTGATGAGACAAGGCACAAGATCTGGAGTGGATCTTGCTGATACAGCTGTTTCTTTGCTTCCTTGCAGGTCCTGAGAATCCTCCTACATCAGGTAAATGGCTTTGGCTACATTCTCATGGGGTCTACACTAACACACACCCGGTTTGCAAACCCATCGTTCACTCTGACTTTGTTGGGAGCAACACAGGTCTTGGAGCTTGGGCACTCTTAAACTGTGTTGAACTGTTCTGCCACTTAATGGAGAGACTTTTTAAACTTCCCATAGTGCAACTGAGATAAACCAGAGAGATCTTGCTTGTTTCACAGTGCTGATTGTCACTTTGGATCAAGGAGAAGGCAAAGGGAAAGAGCAAGGAAATCCTCGGGGAAATGGGGAGATTTATCTCATCATAGCCCATCATACAGCATCACCAGCTGAGGGACATAACAGTTTGTCATGTAGCACCAACTACCAAGCAGTGGTGGGAGACCAAACAAAATGCACACAGAAATTAAGGGGGTGGCAGAGAGAAGTCTTCATTGGCTGTCTAGAACAGTTCTGTGCTGTATTGCGGTTCTCAGTACAGTGGTGCCCCTCAAGACGAATGCCTTGCAAGACCGAAAACCCGCTAGACGAAAGGGTTTTCCATCTTGGAGGTGCTTCGCAAAACGAATTTCCTATGGACTTGCTTCGCAAGACGAAAATGTCTTGCGAGTTCCTGCAGGGTTTTTTTTCCCTTTTCCTCCCCTTTTTCCCAAGCCGCTAAGCCGCTTATCAGCTGATCTGCTAAGCCGCTTAACAGCTGATCACTAAGCCGCTTAACAGCTGATCACTAAGCCGCTTATCAGCTGATCTGCTAAGCCGCTTAACAGCTGATCGCTAAGCCGCTTATCAGCTGATCCGCTAAGCCCGCTAAGCCACTAATAGCGCTAATCCGCTAAGCCGCTAATGGGCTTGCTTCGCAAGACGAAAAAACCGCAAGACGAAGAGAATCGCGGAACGGATTCTTTTCGTCTTGCGAGGCACCACTGTAGCTGTCTGATAGAGTGGGGTTCAGTTTGGGGTGGCTTTGTGGTATATCTTAAGATAAAGTGGAATCATTAATTTCCCTTAGCAGCAGATGTGATGGTAGTGACTCCCTGCCACTCCACTGTGGTAGGAAATGAGTTTGTGGTGACCAGTTCAGGAGGGATTATGTTGTACTGTGACCTTCAACTCCCATCATCCCTAGTCGTTGGCTATGCTGGCTGGGGCTGATGGGCGTTGGACTCCAACAGCAGCTAGAGCAGAGTTTTCCAAACTTTTCAGGTTGGTGGCACATTTATTACATGCATCATTTCGCGACACAGTAATACAGTTTTACTACGAAACCAGAGGTTAAACTAACCCCTTTCCAGCCCTGGGAGGAGCACAAGGAGCATCCGTGCGATGCGCTGACACGCTAACTTGTCATGACACACAGTTTGGAAAGCTCTGATCTAGAGGGTTTGCCCATCCCTGCTTGTTAGGGTAAGTGGGAAATGGGGGTTCCACATCACTTTTTCTTTTGCATCTCCTCTGGCTCTTTATGTGTGTTTTGCCATCCCTAGAAAATACTGGTTTACCTCTATGTCCTCGGGTTATTCGCCAAGAATTGGCCAGCATGCTTGATGAGATCAGAGTGGTCACGGCAGAGAAAGCAGGCAGCAACAGTAGATACCGCAGTGAGTTCAGATGAGTTGAGAGAGTGGAAGTAGAGGATAGTACAGTGGAGCATATGAAGGCCTGTTGAAAGCAAGACTTATTCCCAGCTTTCTGCTTTTGGTCATGCTGGCTGGGGAACTGATGGGAGCTGGAGTCCAAAAGGAACATCAGAAAGCCTCATTCCTACTTGTAAGGGAAGGTTCTGGCCTGCCCTAGCTGTCAGAAGAGAAGTGTTACCATAGTTCAGTCATAGAGCACATGCTTTCCATGTAACTTTCTGCCATCTTTGGGTTTAAAATAATGTTTGCTTTGATGTCAGGAAAATCCACAACCCGGCATCTTGGAGAGCTGTTGCCGGTTCCATACAAAAGTCTCCTTCAGTTCCTGGCAACAGCTTTCCTTCAGCTGGTCAAAAAGTGACTATCAGTGGAAGGGAGATATCCAGACATGGGATGTCTCCCTCAAGATAGGCAGGGTTAATTGATGCAGCTTTGAAGACTGAGGCAGGTAGAGGAGGCTCCACCCTGGTTCCTTCCCTGCCTTGCCCAAGTTCAGATTAGTTACACTTGCCTCTCTTGGCCTTTTTTTTTTGCCTGGTCCACTCTTAAGCCTTTTATCTATCTTGTCTAGTTTTACCTTAAAAGTTACTTGCCTTGTTGTACTGCATTCCTTACCCTAATTGAAAAAAACCCATTGCCTCTGTTATTCCCCCTCTGCTATCCCTTCTTTTTTCCTCCTTGCTGGAATGTGGGGGGGGGGGGGGGAGAAGGATGGTCACTCTTGCAGTGAGAAAAGCAAAAGAAAGCACAAGTCAGCTTACCTGGGGAGGAGTGAGAAAAAAACCATCACTTAGCCCTGTGGCATTGGCAGCCATCACGGAACCTCCTGCAAGACATTCCCAGAGAGGATTGCCCCAGGAATTCCATTATTATAATGTATAAGGTGGGCAGGATCTTTTAGGCGGCGTTCCCTGCTGTATCTTGGGGCTGGATGACTAAAACACTGTTGTGCCTCCCCTCGCCACCAGCAGTTAAGAGCAATGCAGCAGTGTGGGGTTGGGGAACCTGTGGCCCTCCAGATGTTGCTGGATTCCCATCCTTGACCATTGACCCTGTTGGCTGGGGCTGATGGGAATTGGAGTCCACAGATTGCCCAGCTCTTGACAGGGCAAGAAAGCATCCTGTTTGGCGCAAAAGGGTACTTGTAACGATGAGGCTTTAGGATTTCTCCTTTGCTGTCTACTTAGAACCTAGGCCTAAGAAGTACAAGTGTGGCCTTCCTCGGGCCTGCCCAGACAACTCGTTCGCCTTCCGGATCATGAGCGGTGCAGCTAATGTCATTGGGCCCAAGATCTGCCTTGAGGATAAAATGTGAGTCATTGCCACTGAGGAGGACTGTGGCTCTCAAAGCCTTTCTGTAACCAACCTGACTGGAGGTGGTGATGCTCATGGGCTGCATCTACTTGCTCAGGTGCAATCCCCTATGGGTGGCTATTGGAGTGGGGGAAGAAACTAGGGGAAAGCCTTACCAACCAGATGTGACCCCACTCTAGCCTCACTTAGGTCTCTTGATGGGACATTTTCTGACCAGCCCTGATCTTCCTTTCAGGCTAATGAGCAGCGTGAAGAACAATGTAGGCCGGGGCCTGAACGTTGCACTGGTGAATGGTAAGGTGGGCTTTTGAGAGGGTGGTGGCCATGAGTGATGTTGTTGTAGGGCAACATAAAAACTAGCCACCAACACTGTTCTGTTCTGCTCTGCTTTGCAGGAGTGAATGGAGAACTGATTGATGCAAAGTTCTTTGACATGTGGGCAGGAGGTGAGTGTGCTGTGTTGGTAGGAGTTTGGTACTCAAGATGGGGCAAAAAGAAGGGGAGATACAGGGATTATTTGAGAAATCTTAAGGATGTGTTCCAATATAGTTATGGGGGCACAAGCAGCCTTTGGATTTGGAGGAAGGCAAAATAATTTAAATAATAATAATATTTTTATTCATTTTAAAACATATTTATTGTCATACATTCCACAAAATTTCACCTCTTATACAATTTTTTGGACTTCCATCAGCACCTCTGATGATCTCCCATTTTTATGATTCCTTCTGCATTTCTTAAATTCATATTGCCTTTAATTATCATAACTAACGTCATCCTTTTCGTTCAATAATGCAATAATTCAAATTATTCCCCTTACAAAACTTCCTGCAAACCTACAAATGTAATCTGATCATCACAATTACTTTTCAAATAGTCCGTAAATTTATGCCAATCTTCTGTGAATGTCTGGTCCTGCTGGTCTCGAATTCTTCCCGTTAGTTTATCTAGTTCTGCATAGTCCATCAATTTTAGGAGGAAGGCAAAATAATTTCAAGGAAGGTTGCCATGTTGACTAACATGCACTGGATTACAGAAGATAGAGGCTGCCTAAAAAGAGGCTGTAGCATAGGGTTGCTGTTGCTCTATACTGTTTTTTCACCAGGCTAAGAGTCCTGGGCAGGAGGCGGAACAACAGTGGATGGATTTGCAGGCTAGGTTTGTGTGAACAGGGGCACCTGAGGCTGTGCAAATAGCTTGTGGTACTGGTGCATACTGGACCTGAAAGGAGACCAGAATGTGCTTTGACACCCAGCACAACTCCGGGTGCTTGATGGGGGGAATGGGCCCTGGGTCAGGCAGAAGACCCAGTACAAATGCATGTGCTGGGTGAAGGTTCCTCAAAGGTCAAGACACTGTAAATGCATCAAGAGGGCACATCCAGATTGCAACATATTGATGATGTGGAGGGCATCCCTTGTAAAGGAACAGACTTTAGGGGTCATGGTCATAAAATAATTGCTTTGCACATTGATCACACTTGCATATTTTCTGTGTTGATACTTACACCCTTTTTTGCACAATGTATTCCTAATTTGTCTCTGCTAGTAGTGAGGAAGGGTTAGAAGCTAAGCAGAGTGCTGAAACCTCACACCTAACCTCTGAGAATTGGGTCCAGCCACCCTTCTATCATCTAATAATTCAGCAGGCATTGCCCACTTGCACTTTGGAGCAAATCTGCCCCAACCACTTTGGGGTTTTTAAAGTTAAGTTTTTCATAATGCTGAATCCTACACCCTGTGCCACCATCTCTGCAGAATTGTAGCATTTATGCAAGCCTTTGGTCTATGACACTTGGGAGGAACAGTTGTTCTGAGATCTCCTTCCATTCTCTCCCTACCCTTCCAGATGTGAACGAGTTGTTAAAATTTATCCGGCCGCTGCACGAGGGGACGCTGGTGTTTGTGGCCTCATACGATGATCCTGCCACAAAGTGAGTGTTAACAGGGGGACAGTTATACTTACTTCTGTAAAACAAGAAAATCTTTAATAAAAACAAAAACAAAACGGAGACAGCCAGCACAGGTTACGCTCAACTCATGTAGTAAAAATGTACTCAGACTGAAAGGAAGCTACCTAACTTATATAAAACTAATGCAAAGCGGTTGTTGGGGAGGCTGGGGAATCCCCCTCTTAACAGGTACTCAAGTAAAATTGGGAGTGTATTAAGAAAAGACAGCCGTTTGTTGCATCTGTTTTTTGATGCCTAGCATTTGAGACTCTGAGATCCAAAGTTGGTCTCCTTCAGAGGACTGAGAGGGTGGTCTATCCTGTATCTAGCATGGGGGCCCCTGAGGGCTTATTCAGACCTGCATGCCCATGGCTTGATTATTTATCCTTTGATTACTCAGCCTTTGTGTCCTGAACCACTGGCCCAAAGGAGGGATCATGGGAGTGGTTGAGTGCAGGTATCCGGAAGAAGGATGCCAAAAACACCAGAGTGCTGTATTAAAGAAAGGAGTAGACTTACAGCCTGCCAGGTCTCCTAGTCGTTACATGTTCGAGAGAGACACCACAGCAGGAAGATGGCTTGTCTGCACCCAAGCAAATGTGCACACATTCTTTATATACAAAGCAGCATACATCACTTTGTCTAGAATTTCCCATCACTTCACCTCACCAGATGAAGGCATAGACTGGCAAATATCCAAGTCTTACAGATAGCTCCCCTTTCTGGGCTCAAAGCCCAGTACCCTAAACCCACAGATAACGATAGCATCAAAGCAAGTGAATATAAACAGTGATTTTTTTTCTAGAAAAACAGGTGCAGGAATGCTGCCCTGTCCCTCCTGCTTCTGCACCAGTGGAAGAGGGAGGGCTGCTGTGTGAACGGGCAGAGATAATGCTCAGGGAAGAAGCCTCCCTGTGTGTCTGCTCTGCAAGCTGCCCTGTCCCTTCTGCTTGCTTGCGCAAGCCGGAGAGACAGCGAGGCTTGCAGAGCTGAGGCAGGGGAGGTATTCTTCCCAGGCATCAGCTGTTAGCCTGGGAGGCTGAAGAGCCTCATTAAAGCCCTGGTGCACCTCTGGCTCACGAGACCCTCTGCATTGCCCATAGAGGATGTCCTCTTTGCGCTCCAGGGAGAATCTTTTTGTGAGCCAGAGGTGTGGCAAGAGGTGCCGGAATAATTTTTATTTATACCCAGCCCATTTGACTGGGTTGCCCCAGCCACTCTGGGCAGCTTCCAACATATATAAAAAACATAACAAAACATTAAACAATAAAAAGTCCCTATACAGGGCTGCCTTCAGATGTCTTCTAAAGGTTTTTAAGTTACTTCTCTCCTTGGCTTGCGAGTTGCATAACTCCATATCATCCAACATATGTTACTTTGTCCATCACTTCACCTGCCCAAATGACACCATAGGTGGCAAATACCCAAGTCTTACAGATAGTTCCCCTTTCTGAGCTCAGAGCCCAGCACCCCAAGCCCACAGATAAGGATAACATCAAAGCAAGCCAGTTAGCTTATATCAAAGCAAGTGTATATAAACATATATGACCTCATTGCTACAGCAACTGCCAGTTAATGGTGGGGGGTTATTTTGACTAACAAGATGGCGTTAGCAAAGCCTCTGGAACAGTTCACCTTTAGTTCAGCACACCTTGATGAACATGCAGCCTGGACCTATTAACAAGCACGTGTGTCCGAATGTCCTGAGAAATGTTTGGTCTGCTTATATGCCACCATTCAATGTAAAGTTGCCACAGAGACTCTCATGTTAACATAATAGGGTAACGATAAAAAATGGTGTTTGAAATATGAAAACATGAAATATGAAAGTTTCATCTGATTGGTAATGACTTCTCCACACAGGCAATGTGTGGTGCTTGATGCTGCAATTTTCAAATGATGGGCATGCATGTATGAATAAGCTTATAAGAGAGAGGGTTTGAAAATTAAGATATTGTGGCTTTATATTATGGTTTAGGACAGAGATGGGGAAGCAGGGGCCCTCCAGGTGTTGTTGGACTCCTAACTCCCAGCAGTCCCAGCCAGCATGGCCAGTCGTTGGGCATGATGGTAGTTGTAGACAAGAAACATGGTGGGGGCACTGGTTCCCCATCGCTGAATATTGGATCAAAGGGAGATTGCCAGACTTGGTGCAGGACAGGGCTTTTTTACCTGAAGGAATAACTTGTGTTTAAGTACAACTTCTCACACCACTACAGCATTTGGATGGGAGAAGAAATTCCAGTTGAAAGTCTTGCTCTGTACAGTAGTTTCTTGGCACCACACTGAACTTTTTCCAGGAAGAGGAATGTTTTACTGTGTTGATGGGACCAGAGGAGTGAATAGTAGAGGTTTGTTTACTCACATTTTCTGTTCCCTCTAGGATGAATGAGGAGACCCGTAAAATCTTCTCAGAACTGGGCAGCAAGGTTGCCAAAGACCTAGCTTTTCGAGATAGCTGGGTTTTTGTAGGAGCCAAAGGGGTGCAGAACAAAAGTCCTTTTGAACAGGTACTAAACCATTTTTCCTTTTCACAGATATCACCTTGAAATGTCTGTATTTCAGAGAAATCCTGAAATCACTAGCTCACAGATGAGGGAAACTGGAGCACTCCAGATATTGTTGGTCTCCAACTTCCATTGATTCTGACTTATTGGCCATGGTGGCTGGGACTGATGGGAGGTGGAGTCCACCAATATATGGAGGGCTGGAGGTTCTCTACCTCTGCCTTAGATAAAATCTGGGAGGAGAAGCAGAGGAGTGTGAAATATCCATGTAAACCCTGATTTTGTTATTTTCATAGCACGTCAAGAACAAAAAGAGCTCCAACAAGTATGAGGGTTGGCCTGAAGCACTTGAGATGGAGGGCTGCATTCCACAGCGAACTGCTGAGGTCTAGCGAGGACCTGTTTCCTTGAAGCCTGCGGTGTCTTTTTGTGGTGGGGGAAAGGTCCTTGCTTGTCCACCTGTTGTTGTCTTCCCATATGGTGGCAGCTATCCATTCTCCTTCTCTCCAGCAGCCTCTGCCTCAACTAGGCAATCAAGTTTTCCTTTCCAAAAGGCACGTCTGGCCCAAACCCTGGGAAAGGAAGTGAGGTATATGTGAGGCCACCCCCCCCCCAACTCTCCCCTAGTGCCTTATTTTTCTCTTGGTTAGAAGAGCTCACCCTACTTCCCCGTTGCCTGTTGCTCTGAATGTGATGAGCAGGTGGGTGCCCTCTGCTCAGAGGAAGCAAGTGTATTTATGTGACAGTCTTTCTTTTTCCACAGTGATCTGCTCACATGGTGGGGAACCTGTGGCCCTTTGGATGTTGCTGGACTCCAGCTCCCATCAGCCCCAGTCAGCCCTGCCAGTAGTTATGGGGTGATGGGAGCTGTAGTCCCAACTACATTGGGAGGCCCACAGGTTCTTCATTCCTGCGTTAAAGGGACCACTACTTTTCTATAATAGTTTATGTGGTTTAAGTTAGTTCTTCCACTACTACAGACACTAATATATAGGAGGAAGGAGATTAAGGACAATCCTTTTTTTGGTTTTGGTGAATCTCTTGAAAAATGTCAAGTTGCTGTTTCCTGAAAGACAATGTTGGTACTTAAACTGTGATGGGAATTGGAGATGGATCACTGTTCATACATTGTTGTGGAAAGGAATCAAAGCTGAGTTTCTTTTTTTCAGAACACTTGTTGATAAACGGTATCTCCAATAAACAATGTGCACAGCAGCTGCTGGTTAATTGTTGTTCTTTCAAGAGCAGAACCAGTGCTGTTCCCTTGGGATCCGCAATTAGTGGCCAAGAGAGTGACTGCACTCTTGTAAACTCTTCCATTCCTGCTTTAGGTAGAAGTCTGCAACCAGCATTTTGGCCTTCCGCTGCAGATAACGCCTAATCTGCCCTTGGGGAGTGGGCTCCTAATTTCTTTCCTGTTGCAGTAGGAGGACCCAGCTCACACATTCTTGGAAGGAAAGGATGCTACCTCTGTCTGAACCTGGGCTACTGCAGCTCTTTTAATAGCTGGGGTGGGGAACCTTAGGGACTGAAGACAAATGCTTCCCTTGGGACTCTTCCCAGCCCTACCCCTCTCCTAGTCTTGTTTTGTGCTCTCCTTGAGTGTTTTTGTCTAGCCTGGCTAGAATGTGTCCTTGACTCTGATAAAGCCTCTTGCTTCCCTGGATGGAGGGAAAACAAAGAAGAGTGTGAGTAGAAACTAGCCTAGTGTACAAAGGTAAAACTTTACATTCTTTGCTCTGCTCACCTTTGCCTCTGGCTTTGCACACAACTGAGTTGCCCAGGGCTGAATACAGCTGGAAAGGTTGTCTAGCCCTTTACCAGGATTTGGGCTTACTATCTTCTCCCTCACCTGTTCCCCTGCTTTCTTCCCAACATGTACCCTGTCAAAGGTTTTTCATCACCGCAAGCATAATGTAAGACTGCGCACAGTTATGGTGATCCAAATCATGTTACCACTAGATGGGCTTATCCACACCTTAGTTTGCCCCAGCACTTTCCTCAGGAAAACCCTCTGTTTAGCCCTGAATTGGAACAAATGGCAGTCAGGTTTTCTGTGGACTGCCTTTGTTCCAATTGAGCGCTAAAGAGTAGGATTTCCAGGGGAAAGTGGCAAAGGCAAAACTGCTCAGACCTGTGCCTAGAAAGCACAGGACAAGCAGCAGGGTGGACAAGCCTGATGTCCTCTGTAACTGGGAGCAACATCCAGAAGGGGGAAGCACTTCTACCAATCTCACAATCACCCTGACGCTTGGGACTTGGGACATACCTGTGTCTCTGTGCTTAAGACTAAACTGGATTTTACTCACATTTCTTTTTTTAAAAGCTTCAACTAGCCACTTAAGTTGAAGAAAAAGTAGCCACTGCCCCACTCCAGTATTCGCTTCTTATCATATCGGGTTTTTTCTCAACATCACCATGCCCTTAAAGGTGCTATTTGCATTAATTGGCACCTTTGAGGGTAAATAGCAGCTGAGGAAGGTGACTTAGGTTAGGAAACTGGCATGGGACCTTGTGAACTGCCCTGAGATCTACAGATTAAGAGCAACATGCAATTTTAATAATAATAATAATAATACTGGGGCCCCACTCTAGATCAGCAGCTGCTTTTTCTTTAAAATAGTGGACACTTGACACATGTTTCTAGAGTGTGAATAACATGTAGTTTTTCCTTGGATCATGTCCATAAAAGCTGGGCTGGCTGCATCCTATGTCTGCTGTTGTGCAGTTTTAATAGAGCATTTAGGGAAGCCTAGCTTAAACTAATCACTTCTGCCTGTTGAACAGAGAGCAAAAGGTGTCCTCGGACAGTATCTACAGAAGAAGTTCCAGGTAATCTCAACTTTTGCCTGCCCGGGATGGGGATTCTTCTGGATCCATAGGTAGCCATTCTTTCAAGTATTGCCAAGTACCTGGGGCAGCCTTCCCCAGCCTGGAGTCCTCCAGATGTTTTGGACTCCACCTCCCAACTGGCCAGTGATCAGCAATGATGGGAGTTGTAGCCCAATGATCTCTGGGGGGTACCAAGTTGTGGAAGGCTGACCTGGGTCAATCACTTTCTGCTGGAAAGGGGGGAAGGAAACAAAGATATGCTGCCTTGGGTTTACAGGTGCTCTTCACATATTTATGGTCATCTAAGGCACAGATTTGCAATCAGTTTTCGTTAGTAAAGAAACGATACCTACCATGCCATGCCTTGTGCAATAAATTCCTTGTGGAATGGGAATGGTTTGAGGAAGAGAACTTAGACAAGTTCCTTGAGCTGCAGAAAATCAAGATGCATCAGAGGAGCAAGACACAGGAGCGTGTCTCATGGCCAGTGGAGCCTGGTGCAAAAAAACAGAATTCAGAATATGCTGGCTCTGGGCCACTGCTGAACAAATGGATTTAGTTTAAGTGCCAGAACTGAGCTGAGCTCACAGTCCTTCCATACAAAAATCCATTGTTGTTACTGTTAAACAATAGGGAGTCAGAAACCTCCCAACTTCTCACCCAGTGATTTACCAATGGAGCTTGTTCTGCCTTCTGCTGGTGTCAGTGACCAAAGTAAGCACACTGGAGAGAAGGAGCTGCCTTGTATGGAGTTGGACAACTGGCACATCTAACCCCTAGAACAGCTGATCTACTGACAGGAGCTCTTCTGGGATTTGACCAGGAGTTTCTCAGTTTTGCTTTCCAAGACTGGCCACAGGCTCTAGGGTGCTCAAGGCACCCCTAAGCTGTCTCCCTCTCTCTGTCCCCTCACACTTTTTGCTATTGCCACGTACTTGGTGGTGTTCTCCCTCAACTGGGCTTTGTTGCAGCTTTGTGACTTCTGAGTGGGCAGCAACAACCAATGGATTGAAGTAGTTTGTCTGCTTGGTAATATTCCTTTTGTTCCCCTGCCCCCTTTTCCTGAAAGCAATAATAAAGCAATTATTTAAAAAAGTGTATCTGTTTTGGCCCACCAGAGTCCCTCATTATAATGATCACAATTATACAGTGGTGCCCCGCAGGACGAATGCCTCGCAAGACGAAAAACTCGCTAGACGAAAGGGTTTTCCGTTTTTTGAGTCGTTCCGCAAGACGAATTTCCCTATGGACTTGCTTCGCAAGACGAAATGTCTTGCGAGTTCTTGCGAGTTTGTTTCCTTTTTCTTTAAGCCGCTAAGCCGTTAATAGCCGCTAAGCCGTTAATAGCCGCTAATAGCCGCTAAGCCACTAATAGCCGTGCTTCGCAAGACGAAAAAACCGCAAGACGAAGAGACTCGCGGAACGGATTAATTTCGTCTTGCGAGGCACCACTGTAGTGATCATTACCATGCAGACAAAATACATAAGAAGAACCAACCTAGATCAGACCCAAGCCCTATGTAAGCTGGCATCCTGTCTCCACAATGGCCGCCTTTGGCAGGGGGTGAAACTAGGCTTTATTTCACCCGAGTCAAAGACCCTGTTTGGAACACACCCACCCCATGTGCATTTGCACACACACAGGCTGGGAGCCTCAATAGAGTCCCTCTGGAGGCTTCACCCAGGGCAAAAAAACCTGGCTAGCCTCCCTGTAGCAACGCCTCTGCCTTTGGGAAGTCCACAAGTGGCATTTAACATGCAGACGAAACTCCTGAGTGGTGAGAGATCTCAGGGATACCAATACACACCTTGAGTGTGCTACCCTTAGAAATAAGGATGCTAGAGACACATCTTTATAGTACCGGGTTTTATTTACACACATCTACAGGTTGAGTATAAGATGGAAGGGTTCACAGCATTAGCACTCAAACACATCATGCTCCACCATTAAGTTTCCAGACTTCCACAAAAGCCAAAACTGACCTAGCTGATGTCGGACTCTCCTCCGACATTCACTGATGATATCACTTCAAGGGTGGGGCGGCGGCAGGGAACCTGTCCACTTTTTTGCTTAGCTTCTGAAAGCATTTCCAGTCATACTTTCTGTGGCAAATCAGTCACTTGGACTTCTTAGTCATGCAAAGAGATGCTAAACAGGCCTGGCTAGAGCTATTAAGAGACTGGTTTGACTACTTCAGTAGCCTGCCTTTCTTCAGAATATCATTTTACAGATATAAAACTACAGGCTTGGAGGGAACCTACAGACAGGGTCATACCTAGGGATCCGCTAGGTTGGCCCCCACCCAGGAAAGGGTGCAAAAATCACACCTCTCCACACCAAAACATCTTGCCAAAGGTGCACATGACTGTGTGTGTGTGTGTGTGTGTGTGTGTTAGTGTGTACCAATGCAGTTCCTTGCCAAGGACACAAGGGAGCCTAGGTATGCCTCTGCCCACAGATGATATCCAGACCACTACTCCCCCCAGTCCTATAACAAGGGGATGAGGGCAATCACCCTCTCCTGCTGTTCTTCCCCAGTGACTGGAACTCAGATGCACAAAGACTAGAATTGCACCAATCAAGCTTGCCAGTCATTAAGGTGGTTTAATTGGTATACTTGTTACATCTTTTGAAGGCCTAATCATAGGAGCTTTTAATAGGTGATGGGACTACAAAGCAGGAGGGAAATATCTTGAGATGGAGCTATAAAACAAGGAAAATTATGAATGCAGTCCCAATCATAATCCCTACAGATGTTAAAAACAGACAGGTAAACCATGTGTTTTGAAAAAACCTCCATTGTTATCAAGTGCCATTTGTTCCACTTTAATGTGGTGGTTTGGAGTGAGTTACATAATTTAGCAAGTTGAAACGATACAGTCTTGTGGCTAATAGTACAATCCTATTTCATATCATAGCTGTCAACTTTTCCCTTTTCTTACGAGGAATCCTATTCAGAAGAAGGGAATTTCCCTTAAAAAAAGGGAAACGTTGACAGCTATGTTTCATATAGATTTAGAAGCAAGCCCTGTTTAGTAAAATAGGGATAACGCCCAGGTAAATACGTACAGTATTGCAAAAGACATGATGAGTAAAGGGCTTTGAACAATCTGAAGTGGTATATAAATCTCAGAGAATCATAGAGTTGAAGGGAGTCCCAGGATCATCTACTCCAACCCCCTGCAATGCAGGAATCTTTTTGCCGAATGTGGGGCGCAAACCCCAAACCCTAAGATTAAGAGTTTCATGTTCTACCAACTGAGCTATCCCAGATCCTAAATATTAAGTTCCATCCATTATCTTCTATCAACCTCTGCTTAGTAAATCCTCTGGTGCCATATTAGAATCATAGAATCATAGAGTTGGAAGAGACCACAAGGGCCATCGAGTCCAACCCCCTGCCAAGCAGGAAACGCCATCAGAGCACTCCTGACATATGGCTGTCAAGCCTCTGCTTAAAGACTTCCAAAGAAGGAGACTCCACCACACTCCTTGGCATCAAATTCCACTGTTGAACAGCTCTTACTGTCAGGAAGTTCTTCCTAATGTTTTTCCTAATATTGTTACTGAGCTGAGAAGAAATGGCATTGGGAGGACTCTGCTTGCTTTTTGGTTTTCTTCCTTGCGTTTATATCTTCCCCACAACATTGCACAAGGGGAACAATGATTAAAGTCCTCCCTCTCATCATCCCTGAATAAAAATAATAATCCCAAACCCTCTTCTTAAACTCAGGAAATACTCTAACTAAATGCATTTAATTGATACAGGTGAATCCGTAATCCCAGCAGAGCAAAAAGCCTCCCAATCCCATCAATCCGAGGATAGAAGGCCTTTAAATTGCCCAATCGAATAAAAGGATGAGCTTAATCCTTTCCATCACATCACCGCCTAATCCCATTGAGATAGTTAGCGGTGGAGTGCATCCGTTTCTTCCAATCAGCGCTCGGCGAGTTTCTGATCCAGCCAACCCGGCAAAGGGTTTTTGCTAAACGGAGCAGAATGCAACTATTAATCTCGCATTTAGGACAGACGTGGTTGTCCACTTCCTCCAATCAGAGCCCAGAGTGCCCCTATGATCCTATTTATCGAGGCTCAGAGCGATCTTAATGCCTCCTGCTGCTCTCTGAGATTTAAAAACACACACAAGCCAGCCAACCAGCGCATGGCAGGGCATTCTTCTTGCTTATACCAGATCCGAAGTGTTTTCCCTGTTGTTCTCTCTCTGCGCCTAAAGAGCATTTATTTATTTTTTGCGGGGGGGGGGGAGACTACAAATCCCAGCATGCCCTGCTAAACTCCCGGGGTGATCCTGCCATGAATTCGCATTCAGTTGGTGTGGGCGGGGCTATGATTGTGATGTGCCGCCACCCCCGGGGGGCGGAGTCGGAGAGGAAGGAAGAAGGAAGGAAGGAAGAGAACGCAACCAAATCCAGCGGCGGAGTTCAGCTCTGGGGCGGCGGCGGCGGCGGCAGGTGAGGCGGTGGGAGCGCGATAGAGGCGGAGGGGTCAGACCAGGGCAGATTTTCGGGCTGAGGATCGCGGCTTCCCTGAGCGCTCCTTTGCAGAGGACTTGTTTAATGGACGGCTGGGGAGAGAATCGGGAGGGGGGCAGCTGCTCAAGGCTCTTGCTGGATCGTTGCTGATTTGGGGGGGGGGGGGTCTTTTTTGGTAAGACTCTTGTAGCGGGTTTTTTAGCGGAGGGAGAGAGGGAGATAAGAGGACGCACTGGGGGGGGGGGTGAAGGGACGGGCCGCCTCCCTTTCAGGGAAAGTGGAATCGGTTTGGAGGAAAGTGTTGCGAGAGGGCGGTGAGCTTTTCCTCTTGCCTAAGAAAAAAGGGACGAGAGAGAGCAAGCAAGTTTTGTGGCTCTTTCCCAACAGGTGTTTATGGCTCGGAGAGAGAAGTGACTCAGCTGAACTGCAGGGGAAGCAGGAGAGCAAAGCGGGGGGGCTGCTGGTGCCCTGCGCCTCCTTCACCCCTTCATCTGCCTGCCCCCTTCTCGCTCACACGCGCGCCCTCCCTCTGCCAAAGGGGCCACTGAGTGCAATGGGTGGTGGGCCAGTTCCTGTGGGAAACACCTCGCCCTCGTGGGCTTTAAAAATGTTTGAGGAGTTGGAAACACTTCAGGCCTGGACAGAGCAGCTTAAAGACGCACACCTCAGATCTAAAGGGAAATTGTAGGAGGTCAAGCCAAAACAAATGGAACACACCTAGAGCCAGTACATTTATGGCAAGCCTGGTGCTATTTAAAACAATCCTGAGATGGGAAGGCAGGGGAAATCATTGTCTTTTTCTGCATAGGGGAAGAGGCAAGGTTCTCTCTTTTCAAAACTATCTGCTGAATTTAGAAGGGAGGTTAAGGGGAAACGTACTTCCTTGTGTGGTTTTTAAGAAAAGATAAATGTGGGGCTGCCCCATGTATTATTGCTGCCCTAGGCAAGCTGAAATGTTGTCACACTGATTGTTATGCTTGTCCTAACCTTTAACACAGGGCAGCCAATGAAGGTCTGAGGGTTACTGGGCTGCTGCCTAGCTTGAAAGTGCAGGCAGGCTCTTCCTCATACCACTGTTTAGCTATCTGGGGCAGGCACCCCTGGAATTTGGGTGCCCCAGGGAGTTGCCCAGCTTGCCTTTTTGTTGGATTAGCTCTGCTGAGCAAAGGGTTGCATAGACTGGGAGCACTCTGGCAAACCCTCTGCCCCTCTCATAATCCCGATTATGTCATCCACCCTCCCATATGCAAGCCAGCCTGTGAAATTGCCCCCAGATGGGGTTTCTTGGCCATGCTCATTGTCTCAGCACCCGCTCTGTGGCCCTTCCTGCCTTAGGGTCAAATGAGTGAGAGCCCTCCTTGTTCCAGTTGTTGGGAATGGAGGGAACAGTGGAACAGGAGGCTCTGTGGCTGCAAGACTGTTAAAGATTAGAGGGTTCTGCAGTTTGTATTATGACAACCCTCACTTGGGATGCTCTAGGCCAGTGTTTCCCAACCTTGGGCCTCCAGCTGTTTTTGGACTACAACTCCCATCATCCCTAGCTAGCAAGACCAGTGGTCAGGGATGATGGGAATTGTAGTTCAAAAACAGCTGGAGGCCCAAGGTTGGGAAACACTGCTCTAGGCCAAGGGTAGCTAAAGTCACTGGCCGTTGGCTGGGGCTGATGGGAGTTGGAGTGCAGCAACGTCTGGAGGGTCTCACATTACTACAGGCCCAGAATACCCTTCCTTGGGTTAGGACATGGGTAGGCAACCTAAGGCCCGGGGGCCGGATCCGGCTTAATCGCCTTCTAAATCTGGCCTGTGGATGGTCTGGGAATCAGCGTGTTTTTACATGAGTAGAATGTGTCCTTTTATTTAAAATGCATCGCTGGGTTATTTGTGGGGCATAGGAATTTGTTCTTTTTAAATATATATATATAGTCCGGCCCCCCACAAGGTCTGAGGGACAGTGGACCGGCCCCCTGCTGAAAAAGTTTGCTGACCCCTGGTAGAAGATCAAATGAAGTGGTTTACTTGGTCATGGTGTGTGTGCCTCTAAGAATTATCCAATGTTTATTTCCTTGTAGGTGAACACTGTGCAGTGTGCTTGAACACTCTGCCTCCCTATCCACTCCCTGATTTGGTTGGATGCTTCTGCACCATCACTGTTGCATCAGCAGAGGGTGCCCTTGGACCTGAGCCCAAAAAGAGAATGACCCCTGCCCAGTGAATCCATGTTTTGTCCATGCTGGAGAGGGAACGAAGTTCTGCATGGAATGAGTCCTTTACATGACTTTGCCAGCCAGCTGCGCCATGGGTGGGGCAGCCCTATTCTTTCTCCACCTGTTGGTGGCTGGTTGGGCTCAGGGAGCGACTGCTGACAGCCCTTACCTTAGTGTGGGGGACGGGACAGCATTGGAATTTGACTTCCCTGCAAACAGCCGTGGTGTCTTGCTGGTTTCCTGCCGCTATTCCGGGCCCAACGCTTGGCTGAGCGCGGAATCTCTAGAACCTACCGTTGTTGCCGTTGAGAACGTCAGCGCTTCCTGGGGAGGAGGTTTTATGGTTGGGTTTCAGTCCAGCTTAGCTGGCCTAGCTCCGCTGCAGCTGCAGTTGCTGGAGCAGAACCGACTTATCGAGAAAGCCGATTTCCAGATCCGTGTCAGTGCTCCAGAGCCGGTGGCATCATCGGGGCTGGGCCACTTCTCTGAGAACCCCATCCTCTATGCTCTCCTGCCTCTCATCTTCCTCAACAAATGTGCATTTGGCTGCAAGGTGGAGGTGGAGGTTCTGTGGAACCTGGTGCGCCAACCCCACCCGATCATGCTAGGCATACTAGGCCAGTTTGTCGTCATGCCGCTGTACGGCTACCTCATGTCTGTGGCCTTCTCCTTGCCTAAGCCGCTGGCCTTGGGACTGGTCATTTCTTGCTCCTCACCTGGTGGTGGTGGCGGCTACCTGTACAGTCTGCTGCTGGGTGGCGACGTCACCGTGGCCATCTCTATGACCCTCCTGTCCACAATTGCAGCCACGGGGCTGATGCCGCTCTCCTCGACGTTCTACGGCTGGTTGCTGGGCGCCCACGAGACTCTCCACATCCCCTTCCTCAAGATCTTCATCACCCTGCTCTTCATCGCTGTGCCCATCTCCACTGGCATGTTGGTCAAGTGCAAGCTGCCTCGCCTCGCCCGCCTCCTGCTGCTCCTGATCAAGCCGTTCAGCTTCACCCTCATTATAGGAGGACTCTTCATGGCGTACCACATGGGCGCCTTTATCCTGGCGAATGTGCAGGCCCCGATTGTGCTGGCGGGCGTCACTGTGCCCCTCTTTGGCCTGCTGTTGGGCTACTTGCTAGCTTGGTGCTTAGCGCTGCCTGGGCCACAGCGCCGGACGGTTAGTATTGAGGTTGGGGTACAGAACAGCCTGCTGGCTCTGGCTGTGCTGCAGCTCTCCTTCCAGCGGGCCCAGGCTGACTTTGCCTCACAGGCTCCTTTCATCGTAGCCCTGAGCAGCACTTCAGAGATGTTGTTGCTGGTTTTGGGGAACCTGGCATACAACAGACTCTGTTCTGCAGGCTCCTGAGTGCTCCTGGGTGAGGGGAGGCAGATACCAAAGATGTCAGAACATTGGCTGTGGCCTGCAAGAAGAGACGGATACCATAGGCCTTAGAAGCTGGTCTTGGGGTGCTTTCCCCCATCCCTGGGGTGTGGATTCCAAGGCCTCAGCCTCTCAACCTTTCAAGGGGTGGCTTGGGTACCAAAGGGGCCCTTTGAAGTGAGAAGCACACACCTCCCAGAGGCTGCTTGAGTGCTAGGAATCCACATCATCTGGCCTTTTTGTTTTCTTTTTTCTTGTCTACTTGTTTTTCTACACAGCGAGTGGTGCCTCTGGAGCTTAGAGCTAGAGCTGTACTGACTGTGAGGTGGAAGATGGGGGGTGGAACTGACCCATTTCTTCTCTCCCATTCACCAGGGATACAGGGTTTGAATAAAACGAAAGAGATAATACGTTCTGTGTGGCTGTCTTCCTTCTTCTTATTTCCTTCCAGGAGCTGCAGAAATGGGGCTCTGTGGAGTGATGGGCAGACGTGGAGGCAGCCTAGGAGGATTGTTTCACATTTTTTTAAAAAAAGCTAGTGTCCCTGAAATGTGCTTGAAGGCTTAGGTGAAAATGTCAGAAACAAATAAAAACTCCAAAATCCACACTTGTGCGATGCCTTTTATTACGGCCAACCAAAATGTCACTTGTAGGACCTAATAAAGGTGTTGCCCAACTGTGGATTTGGGATTATTATTATTTTCTTATAGACCGAGATGGCTACCTTTGCTTTTTATATAATGAAGTAAAAAAGTTTGGAGTTGGGTGATCGTTTTCTTCAGAGAATTACAGGGAATATGAGAGGGACATTGTAGTCTCCCTCCCTGTGTGTGCTTAAGTGTTTGTAAGAATATATATGCATCCTCTCTACTGTTGCCTCTGATAAACAAATTTCTTGTTTAACAGTGCAAAAATATTAATAAGTTTTTAAAATGGAGGCAGTGAGGAAGAGTATATGCAGACCATGCTGTCGCTCAGCAGTCTGAACAAAAGGAACTCTACCTCTGGCCTGTGAAGAGCCAGCTCTGCTGCGTCAACATTCAGTATCCTCCTAGTACAGCAGGCACTAACCTGTTGGCCTCCGGCTCCAGCACGGCCAATGGTCAGGGGTGAAGGGAGCTAAAGTCCAACAACAGTGGGAAAACCACACGTTGGCCACCTCTGAGCTAGTTCAACTTCAGCTCTCGCTACTCATGCAGAATGCCTGCTGAGTATAGATCACAGTCTGCTTGCCTTTCACTATTTCCAGGCTGGCTGTGTCTTGCATACCACAGGGGACATGGTGGAGGGTGGTGACATTTGTGCCCAGTTCACTCATCCAGCACAGTTTGTTCTGAGTGATCGTTTACTGCGGTTGGGTGTCTCAATTAAAGGTGTTTGATCTTGTGCCAGAGGGAAACAGTGACTTTACTACTACTGAACCGCCCTTCTCACCTGTCAGCTTAAAGAGTCCAATCTACTCTTTCAACTATGGCCCCAAATCCATTTTAAGGACCACTTTCCCTTTCATCACCCCCCTCACCCTCCCCTGCACTGCCTGGTTGGGTGGACAGTGCTGGAGATGGATTAACAATCAGGCAGAGAATGGAGTAGAGTAGGACACACACACACACCCCTAAACTGGGAGCCCCTCATGTGTTGTAAGTATTCAGGAGAGGTAAGGAGACGCCTGTTCTGTTCTTCTCTTGGTGGGGAGAGGCATGTTCTGCTCCAAAAGTCTTCATGGAATGGTTTGTTTCATTGTTTGATAGAGCAGTAAGGATGAGTACTAGCTAATGTTTGCAATCCTACCCGCACTAGGGAGTAGGTCTCATTGAAATTCAGTGGGAATTGTTTCTGAGTAAACATGCATAGGATTACATTGCAAGTTTTGACGTTGGCCTGCCAGCAAAGCTCTTGGGTAATGGTCGGGGTGCGCGTGATGGAAGTTGTAATCTAGCTTTGAAGAGGAAGTTAAATGAAAAAGAGAAGTGGTATCATAGATGCATTCTGGAAATGGTCGGGGTGGGGGCGGGATTTCAACTAATGAAAATTGTGGGATTAGCAGGACGTTCATAACTGTTCCGCATCTGTGGATGAGGGTTGCCTAAGGGCATCAGATGTATAGAATTCAAATTCAGTCGTCGTAGAGCTCCCGTATCCTTTAATCCATTGCTGGGCATTATCTTTGTCGGTTTGCTTGGCTATTTCCATTACTTAGAGGTGGGTGTTGGAGGACGGTTACTTTCCACTCTCGAAATAACTTCTTTGTGGTCAGGTGTCGTGTTTTTCTCTCCTCCTTGCATATCCCATGTCAGCCCAGATAGAGCTGCTCTTCCAGGATGTCTGCATCAATTTTACCAACACCTCCACTCTGCAGCCCCATTGGGTAGCAGAGCTGGAACCTGCTCACCTAAGAGCTTCTGGGCAATGTCTTTATTAACATAGGCTTCACAGATTAAAAAGAAAAAAGTGTTGGCATGAAGGCCACTTGGTAGAGCCCACCTAGAGTGCCAAGTGTACCCAAAGGTAGGCTGTTGAAGGGGCAATACTAGCAGGACTGCCATATTGTGCTTTGCTAAGTAGAAGTGGTTGACTAATATTTCCCCACCCCTGCTGATAAAAGAAAAATCCCATATCCTCTAAACTCCTCTACTTCCCTTGAAGGGCATATGAGATAGGGCTTGAAAGGCAAGATGGGGGACATTCATGTGTTGGAATAAAAGTATTTGGGGGAGTTTTTATGAGGCCTTTTTGCTCATTTCACCTCTTTTGATATCTTTCTTAGTTCCCACAGCGTTAGTGGTTGTGATGTGTAGACAGCCATTCAAAGGAGCAGGTTGAAATTTGTCAGTTTGGCTTAGGAGTTTCTGTGACTATGTTAACACAAAAACAGTGGTTCCATATAAGTATATTATTATTAATTCCATAGGAGTATCTGTTTCTACAAATAAATAAAGTGTGTAGATTAGCAATTGGGAGTAAATGGCTGAAGGGCATAAGAGGCTCCTGCCAAAGCCTCTGTGGCTATTTACACAAGGGAGCTACAAAGGTGAGGAGTTCCTCTCAGGCAAGATATTCCAACTCATTTCAGGAGGAATACCTTTGAAAGCGCAGGTCAGGGCTGTGTACACACCATACATTCAAAGCCCCCACACGCCAAATCCTGGTAACTGCAGTTTACCCTTCGCAAAGCATCTTAACAAGATGCAGTTCACAGGATTCCTTTACATGCAGCCCAGTCTGGGTGTTAGTGGGCCCAGTTTGCACTTTCAGAGCACTGGACAGCCTCTTAAATGAGGTGAGCTTACCGAAGGTACTGATCAGACTGGCTGACAGCCAACCTGATTCATGTTTTCAAATGTGTCCCTCCGGCCGCTGACCCATGGGGGTGGGGAATCAAAGCTCCTCATTGATTTTTCTTCTGTAGGTTAATGGTCCCTGATAAGACATACCTCACCCCTATGCCAAAGAATCATTTGTGTAAGGAGTGAGTCAGTGAGTGGAGCAAGTGTTGGTGACTTAGCATGTTACCAACATGGAATTCGAGGGCTGTTATTGAAATAAGACTTATTTATCTGAAGATAAGCATGCCCACATTAAAAACTCTTGCTCCTCTCCCCATATTCTACACCTACTCCTAAAATCTTGAAGAATGTGGAATATCCCATAATCAGATGATGACCAGTGGATGGTTGATAGATTGTGGGGGAGTGGCTCATAGTTCTAGAATAGTTCTACAATCTCTTCATCTTGTACTCCTCACATGCATAGAGCTTTGATGGTCTTCCTCAATCCCCAGCCAACTACTGCTGAGCTCTGATTTTTCAATAAACGAAAGCAAAAATATAAAATGTTGTGCAAATACATTTATTATGCATTTGTAAAAGTTGCAAGAAATCCCATCAAGCTTTTCTTTGGGGGAAGTTATAGAACCGTAATGCTCATTTCTGAGAACCGGACTTCAAGGTGGTGGGGCTTTACCTCAGATGTTCTTTGGAGTGGTATTGCCAGCCAGGCAATTGGATTGGACATTGTATCGTGGCGATGCCTCCACTTGTTTTTAAAACTAAGAAATGCAATCATAGCATATCTAAGTCTGGCATTTCTTTTTCTTTTGTTGCTTTGCCTAAGATATTGAATCCAAAAACACAGGCTATGCAGCACCTGCTCCCATCATGCACACAGATAAATTATCAACAAATACCTATATATTATTATCCCTTGAGTCAGGTCACAGGCAAAAAAAAAAAGGGAAGAGAGACTGATAAGCAGAAAGGAATGAAGAGAACTAATTTGAGGGCAAGGTTAATCTAACTTGACAGGGCAGGTGGAATGCAATCCGCTCTGCACACCTGTGCGTGCATGCACACGCCTGCAGTGGCACTGTAGACAGGAAATTTCCATGAGATAAGATCACACTCCGTAATTACCTCCAGTTTACAAAAGAAAAAACACCTTCTCCCTCTGTAACTAGAGACATATATGCCACAACAGTGGAAGATGATTCCACAATATCAGCAGCATTAACGGATGGAATACAATGAGATTCACAAGTACCAGACTGGCTTTATTTCTGAAAGAATGAAAATACTGTCCCTGTTTGGCCACTACAAGCATCTCCCAACACATGAAAAAAATACAAGAGGAGGTGGGGACACTCTTCACTAAGATGTGAGACTGGTTAAATATCAGTCTTTGCAGAGGTTGCCAAGTTTTTGGAGCATGTGGACACATTTGCAAAGTGGAGAAACCTCGCATACAAGACATCCTATTGGGGAAGGGCCATCGCTCAGTGGTAGAGCACCTGCTTTCCCAAGTTCAATCCCCACTGGCATCTCCAGGTATAGCTGGGAAAGAACCCTACCTGGAATCCTGGAGAGCAGCTGCCAGTCAGTGTGGACAGTACTGAGCTAGCTATACCAAGGGTCTGACTCAGTAGAAGGCAATTTTCTATTCTATTGACTACAATGAAGTGATTGTTTCAAGGTTAATTTCAGTGGGGAGAGGGTAGGTGGACACTGGGCTCCAGAGAAGGCCTGGGTGGTGACACACGAGTGCTGGGAGGGGCCAAGTTGGCGACCCTGTAGGTATTTCAAATGTCAGTTTTAAAATTCTATTCTTCTGGCACAGGTATTTATGTGCAATGCTATTTATTGATGTTGAAACTGTCTTGACTGATTCACTTGTCAATTGAATCGGATCAGAGATGTTTGTTTTTTTAATCACAATAGATGTGTTAATTAGCTGATCAATATGCTACAATGTCTGTGACTGAAAAACTTTGTGTTTCAGATTCCAGTATCTTTTGTTCCAGCCCAAGTTTCACCCCTCTGCAGATATCTTTGTGCCTTCCTGGCAGACAGCTGTAGCAATATCCCAAGGGACATGGCTAATTGTGGTAATAAGGTTTTACCTGCCTCAGATCCCAGTGCTCTGTTACCTTCCTGTTGTTCAATCCATGTGTTAATTAGCTGTCCATGGTAGACAGAATAGGCTTGAACTGGTGCAATGCCAATTCAAATCCTCACACTGCCATGAAGCTCACTTAGGGCTCATCTACACTTACTTTTGCTCTGCACTTTCCAGGCACAGGTCTGGGCTTTCCAGGTCTGCGTCTGAGCAGGGTCCCCCCCCCCCCGGTGCTTTCCCCAGGAAAACCAGCATTTCATTGCTGAATCAGACCAAATGGCAATCCATGGAAACATGGCACAAAAGGAAGTGTGGATGAGCCCTTAGTGGGCCTTTGATGACCAACCAACTAGAAAACTACAATTTAAACAGCACCACTAGTTGTTCTGCTGGGCTTGGGATTTATGCAAACAAAATGTTTCCTAGGCCCTCCTTTATATCTATGTTGTAAACTTCTCAAAACTGCTGATGCCATGCTGACAGCAAAGTATTTTCTAGAACATGGCAGTATAACCGGCAATGGCAATTTGAAAAGTCCAATATGAAGAATTGAAGGTCATAGGAAGCTGCCTTATACTGAAGCTGCATACACGTCATACTTTGAAGAACATTTATATTACATGGCTTTCCCCAAGAATCCTGGAACTGTAATGGTGCCGGGAACTGTAGCTCTGGGAGGGGCATATTACTGTCCCCAGGATTCTTCAGAGGAAGCCATGAGATTTAAATATGCTTTAAATGTATGGGGTGTGTGCAGTCTCGGTATAAGGCAGCTTCCTATGTACCTATGATCTCTCCTTCCTTGTTTTAGTCTGGTACTCAGAAATGCTGCTTGTGTGCAGTGTGTGTGCTACAACTTGAACACCTGCCCCTGTAGCAACTGGGTTACTGCTGTCTGTTCCACTGGACTCTTGGGAGGGTTTGATTTTTTGTTTTTTAAACATTTTTTTTTAATTTTTAAATTTTTTTATTGCAATTTAAAATTCCAGGTACACATCAACTTTTTCTTTACATTAACATACATCTTCTACTTTATTCTTCTACACATATTTGCATACTCTAAATAATAATTATTGACTTCCCTCTACCTCTTAACAGCTGCTTCTTCTCTATTTCATTTTCTTTTGTACTGTGTCAAAATCCTACCAACCTTCTCTTTATATATGATTAAATATTTTGTAATTTTGTGAAATTTACTCTAGGCACATCCAAGCTTTGATTTGGGAACCATGTTTACACATATAATTTTTAAAACAATCCCATTCTTTTTTGATCCTTAAGCTCGAGTGATATAACAGTATCACCAAGTGTTCCACGCTGCCCATATTTCCAGTGCAATTAGCACACTCAGAGTGAAGGGGCAACAGCAGAAGGGGCTTGGGAAACGAAGCAAACTTTTAAAGCAGAGCTGAGTTATGTTCCCATTTTGTTCAAGTGTTTTGAAATAACCATGCCCGTTCGCTCCCAAAAAGTTGTATCACTTGCTAGAGGAGCCTGCTTCATCTTCGATTGTTAAGAAGAAAAGGTTTTGCGGAGAAAAAGGCAGCCCAATTTATCAGAATGGAACACTTCCCCATGAAGAAAGGCTATATAGATTACAGGTGTACTTTGGATCCTGAACGCCTTGCAAGTTGAACGTTTTTGCTCCCGAATGGCACAAACCTGGAAGTGAGTGTTCCGGTTTGCGAATGTTCTTTGGAACCTGAATGTCTGATGTGGCTTCCTGCAGCCAATCGGAAGCCATGCCTTGGTTTCTGAATGTTCTGGAAGTCGAATGGACTTCCGGAACGGATTCCATTGGACTTCCGAGTTACCACTGTAGTACCTTTTGGTTTATGAAAAAGGTAAGTAAGAGGGGTTGAGATGGATGATAACAGCATGAGAATAATAGAACTGTAGAGTTGGCAGGAGTCATCTAGCATAACCCCCTGCAATGCAGGAATAAAAAAGCCTGCCATGCTAATGGCTTATTTAACACAACATTCTGTTTCCGACAGCCACTACATACATGCCTATGGGAAGTCCGCAGGCAGGTTATGAATACAACAGCTTGCTGACAATGCTAAAGTTGGTATTATTTATTTATTTATTTATTTATTTATTTATTTCCTTGCCTTTTCCCCTGATGGGACTCGTGCATGAAAACTTTAAAAAGAAGCACCTGCCTGGCCAGCAAAAAGAGCAGACGGCTTGTAAAGGCAAAATTATAGATATGATATGCTTTCACAAATTAGAACCACCAGTTTGGTAGGCAAGCCCACTGAACGTGCGGTGGTGTGTGTGTGTCAGGGACCCCTTTGTATTTTTTTGTTTTTGGAAGGGGGAAAAAAAACTCAACACGTTTTGCTCTCTCCATAGCAGAGGAAAGAAAGCCGGGACCAACCTACTGAACTTCATCCTTAGTGTTTTATAGACACATGACAGACACATGATGTAAAGGAGTGTCAGCTTGGCCCTGCGACTGTGGGTGCCCACAGCGTCCATGGTCCTGGCACTGAAATTTGTAGGTTCCCAGCCCCTCCACGGGGAATTTTGTGGGTGCTCCCACGGCCCCAGGAAGTTGGCACCTCTGTGAGCGAGCATGCCGAGAGAGAGAGAGCGACACAGCAACATTTTCTAGCTTCTTTTGTGCTTTCTTTGAGAGGCGGCACACAGGCCCAGACAGAGGGGGGGGGCCATATGGGCCACTTGGCCCGGCCCTCCGATTCCAAAGGGGGTCTCGGTCAGCATATTTATCTATATTTTCCATTTGGTCTTTATATGCAGATACGGCTCAAGCCTTGAAATAAAATTATTTGTCAGCATAACTTTTTGCGAAAATTATTTATATACTTATTATTTATAAGACTTCAGTTATCCCCAGGGTAAAAAAAAGGGGGGGCACGTTATCTACCTGGCTCGGGCCTCTGCCTGGCTCTGCAAGGCCCTGGCGGCACAACTACGGTATTTATTTCAAAGCACTTCAACGAAGGAAAGCTTTGAGTCCGCCTGGATTTCGGCCTTTTATATTGCCTCCTCCCCTTCATGGATCACTGCCTTGCCGTGGCGAAGGGGCTTGAAGAACTCAGAGAAGCTATGAACTACGCCGAGCAGGGCACACAAGATGAACAGGTCATAGTGGAGAGTTTCGACCAAACGTGATCCACCTGGAGGAGGAACTGGCAAGCCACTCCAGTATCCTTGCCAAGAAAACTCCATGGACAAAGACGACAGGCATATAAAAGTTAAGACGCCTGCTTCTTGGGAGAAGGGCAATGACAGGCCTAGACAGCATCTTGAGAAGTAGAGACATCACCTTGCCAACAAAGGTCTGTATAGTTAAAGCCATGGTTTTCCCAGTAGTGATGTATGGAAGTGAGAGCTGGACCATAAAGAAGGCTGATCGCCGAAGAATTGATGCTTTTGAATTCTGGTGCTGGAGGAGACTCTTGAGAGTCCCATGGACGGCAAGAAGATCAAACCTCTCCATTCTGAAGGAAATCAGCCCTGAGTGCTCACTGGAAGGACAGATCCTGTAGCTGAGGCTCCAATACTTTGGCCATATCATGAGAAGAGAAGACTCCCTGGAAAAGACCCTGATGTTGGGAAAGATGGAGGGCCCAAGGAGAAGGGGACGACGGAGGACGAGATGGTTGGACAGTGTTCTCGAAGCTACCAGCATGAGTTTGACCAAACTGCAGGAGACAGTGGAAGACAGGAGTGCCTGGCGTGCTCTGGTCCATGGGGTCACGAAGAGGAGGACACAACAAAACGACTAAACAACAAAATATCGCCTCCTGTTCATTTCTACTGATTTCGCCCCGCGCTTGGCAGATTTTAAGGGCCGCGATCTACAACCTGAAATCAATTAATCAACTAATTAATTTCATAAAATTTACACACCTCACAAACCCTCAAAGCGGTTTACAAAAAGATAAAACAACAGAATCAGGGGGGGGGGACTCACAACCCTACTTCAAAACATACACAAGTTAAAATACCGAAAATGAAAATGAAAATAAAATTACCTTCGCTTTCTAAGCATCTTATTAAAGTCTCTCAGGCTGCGGCCCCCGCGACCCCCAGTCTCCCTTATTCCCGCTCTACCCCACCTCCACTCTATGGTTAATCACTCCCGGGCACGTGAGCCTTTGCATCATAGAGTTTCATATGACGTGGAAAGAGGTTGGGTTTCGCTGCGTCCACCAGTTTCCGGTCTTCTCGGACGTTGCGCTCCTCCTACAGACTCAAGTTCCGCCTCTCTGGCCGCTTTCTCTCTCTGACAGCTTCAGTGCGCGTGCGGCCCCCGTCGAGATGAGAGGCCTCCGCGTCTTCCTTTCGCCTACGTAACTTCCCTTCGCCGCGCCGCTCTGCCTTCCGGACAGCTTCTTCCTCGCGTGTCTATGGTTCAGTTAAAGGGGCCGCTTCTGGCTTTCCGAGCTGCGGGGTCCCGAGATGCTGCTGACGGTGAAGGCGCTCCAGGGCCGGGAATGCAGCCTCCAGGTATCCCTCCTGCTGCTGCTCCCGGGCGGTGGGGCGCTGAGTCAGGGGCCGAGGCCCGAGCTGGGTGTGGGCTGCTGCCTGGGTGTAGCCCTCGCCCGCCCCAAGCCCAGAGGAGCCACCGGGAGGACCTGGCCTGGAGGAAGGAGGCCGAGGGCGGCGGGAGCGGGTGGGGGGCCGGAGGGCAGCGAGGGGTCCCTTCCAGGATGAAGAGAGCACAGCAGAGGTTGTATTTTCTGAGAATCCTCCGGAAAAACGATCTCTCAGAGGACCTGCTGATGGCATTTTACCATTGTACACTCTGGAGAGTGTATTAACTTATGGTCTGTGTGTGTGGTTTGGGAGCTGCACGGTCAGGGGGGAAACAATGCTGTCCAGGGTTGTAAAGACTGCGGAGAGAATAATTGGGTGCACTCTTCCCACCTTGGATCAAATCTATGATTCCAGGTGCCATAAGAAAGCTGCAGAGATAGTGCAGGACAGTGCGCACCCCGGAAATGATCTCTTTCAGCTTCTGGAAGAAGGTACAGGGCTATAAAGACTAGGACTAGCCACCTGAGAAACAGTTTCTATTCAAATGCAATTTTGGTTTTAAACACAGTGTAAGGCAGTCTCTAAAGGAGTGTATTGTATTTAATTATGGAGTATCAGAGTTTTTAGGGGACTAACAAGGCTGGGATAGCAGGCTTGTTGGGTTTTGAATGTTTGATGTAGATTTTTTCAATTTCGTTGTTCTGTATGGGACAATGACAATAAAAATTATCATATTGTATAGATGGCTGTGAAGGGATCTCATGCACTCAGGGGGTGGGGGCTCCTGGGCAGATCTGACACCTCCCGGCCCTCAGCTGTTTCTCCTGCTGCCTTTTCCTTTCTCTGTTTACAAAGTCGAATTCAGCTCTGCTGCTGGAATATTTATTTTCATAGAACGGTAGAGTTGGAAGGGACCCCCAGGGTCGTCATGCTCCTCTCAGTCTCCTCTTCTCCAGGCTAAACATACTCAGCTCCTTCAACCGTTCTTCATAAGGCTTGGTTTCCAGACCCTTGAGCCTCTTGGTCTCCCCCCTCTGCGCATGTTCCAGCTTGTCAAATATACTTCTTAAATTACGCTGCACAGAACTGGACACAGTATTCCAGGCGTAGTCTGACCAAGGCAAAATAGAGTGGTAGTATTGCTTCATTTCGTAAAATGTGTACACAGCTTGGTTGTAAAAGAGAAACAAACCAAAAACCTCAAAAATACAAAACGGCAGAATCAAGTTAAAATGCTAAAACGGATTAAAAGTGGCATCAGCTTCTAAGTATCTGGGTGGGGTAGGCTTGTCTAAACAGCTTGTACCTATTTGAGATCAAGCAGGAGCCCTCACTGCACCAAAAGGAGTACAGTGAGGGCTCCTGCTTGATCTCAATAGGCAGGGAGTTCCAAAGTGCAGGCGTGGGCATGCTAAACAGCCAAGTTCTTACAAATGTGGAATGGGTACGGCACCTGTAGTAGTGCCAATTCCATCCATTGGATGAGTTGATTAGGGTAACACAATCTTATAGGTAAACTGGTCCTAAGTTCTTAAGGGCTTTATAGTGTCTGCTATTGCTAGGGCTCACGCCCAGGATCTGGATAGAGGAAGGTAAGTGTTTCTAACCATGCATTCTGTGCCTTCCCTTCGCAGGAAAGTAACCACATGCCTTTGGGTCAGGGTTAAGGGCTCTTAATACAAGGTTGGGCTACCTGGGGAGTTGGGAGACCAGCAACATTTGGAGGGTCAGAGGTTCCCCATCCCTGATTTAGCACATTTATACCCCTCTTTTTTTCCATAATGCTCAAAGCAGACCAGACCCAAACCACCTCAGCTTCAGCAAGTGGTTGCATCATGTGGGAGGGTTGTACTCGTGTTCTGTTTGCAAACTTCCCACAGGCATCCGGTTAGTCACTTTGGAAACAGAATGCCGGACTAGATGGTTCTTTATCCGATCCGTCAAGGTTCCTCTTGTGCTTTTATATTCCCTCAGATTGTACCTTGAAAAAAGATTACTTCCTTCCAAGGTTGGAACATCCAGTAATGTTAGAAGTACATAAAAATGTATTTCATTTTTCATTAATCTCAAGTGATTTAACAGTAAAAAAAATCAACAACTAAGACAGTTTCTCATATAAGAGCAAAACAATCTCCACTTAAAAGAACTGTTGAAAAACCAGAAGGTCTTCAGCAACACCAAAAAGACAATAGAGATGGTGTCTGTCTGATATGCAGTGGGAGGGAGTTCCAAAGGATAGATGCTGCCACACTAAGAACTCAATTCCTACATTGTATGGAACGGACCTCTTGCTGAGATAAGTGTTTGCTACTACAGCGTGCAGTAGTTGGTTGGCTATATAAAGGGTGAGATGGTCTTTTAGGTATCCTGGTCCCAAGCTATATAGAAGGCTTTGAATACCAGGACCAACACATTGAACTTAATGTGCATTGCTCTTCCTAAGCATTGCACACGCATGAACATTGTCGTTCTTATAACAATTGCTTAAGGCTTCCCTGTATTTATAAAAATATCAATAAATGATAATAGTATTATTGTCATGTTACAGCTGGGGGAACAGACTTTCAGTGGTTTCAAGGGAAAACAGAGATTTTAACTATGAATTTCCAGTTCATACCTTATACAGTCAAACCTTGGCTCCCGAATGCCTGCTCCATTTTGGAACGTTACGGCTTCCAAACACTGAAAACCCAGAAGTAAATGCTCCGGTTTTCCAACGTTTTTCAGAAGCCGAATGTCTGACACGGCTTCCGCTTGAGTGCAGGAAGCTACTGCAACCAGTCAGAAGCCACACCTCAGTTGTCGAACATTTCGGAAGTCCGAAATGGACTTCCGGAACAGATTACTTTCACCAATGAGGTTTGACTGTACTTTCTACCTTCAAGTGATATCAGCATTTTCATGCCTGGGAGAAAAAGGGGCCAACACTAACTTAAGTTGAAAAACACTATATGCCTACTTAGTAATGTTATTTAACAAGTACCTGAAAAGCAGAAAATATTCATGCTGTGAAAAGCTGCACTTACTGATCTTCTACCTTTCACAGGAGCTTTGCCAGAAGGAGAAAGAAAAAATGCCAGCCATAAATAGAACAAAATTATTTCCTGTGGACCAATTTGTCAATGGGGCAAGCTTCTTAGAGCAACTGGAGGGGTGGGGGGTGAGGTGGGAATTCACTCTGAAAAGGACCTGAGAACGGACAGGTACTGTAAGTGTAGGGTATATTACTGAACAAAAGGTTTGATCAGCTTTTCTAGTTCTGTGCTTGACCAGGGCCTATATTCTCTAGCATATGAAAGCCCTTGCTCTGAGCCTGTCAGTTTTGGGGGCCAGCCCCACTTCATCACATTCTTCCTTCTTAGGTCTCCCCAGATGAACGGATCTCCTCTCTCAAACGCTTGGTCTCCGAGAAGTTGAATGTCCCAGTATCCCAGCAGCGCCTGCTTTTCAAAGGCAAAGCTTTGGCAGGTGGGTGCCAATGTTGGTTTAGTGTGACTGTGTTGGTGGCCCCCTATGTTAGAGTATGGCAAGGCCAGTCCTATCATTAGGTAGAATAGGCGCCAGGTGAAAACGTTCCTCTCCAACCAGGCCTTTGGCTAAGTGGCATCCGATACCCTCGCTGTGGGTTAAACCACAGAGCCTAGGACTTGGCGATCAGAAGGTCGGCGGTTCGAATCCCCGCCACGGGGTGAGCTCCCGTTGCTCGGTCCCTGCTCCTGCCAACCTAGCAGTTCAAAAGCACATCAAAGTGCAAGTAAATAAATAGGTACCGCTCCAGCAGGAAGGTAAACGACGTTTCCGTGCACGGCTCTGCTTTCGCTAGAAGCAGCTAAGTCATGCTGGCCACATGACCCGGAAGCTGTTCGCTGGCTCCCTCGGCCAGTAAAGCGAAATGAGTGCCGCAACCCCAGAGTCGGTCACGGCTGGACCTAATGGTCAGGGGTCCCTTTACCTTTTATCCTTTTAAATGTGTGATGGGAGGGAGGTGTTATTGGTTTGTTTTTGTTCTTATTTTTATTATATATTTTGTGTTTTTTATATTGCAATTTTATGTTGTGAACCGTTCTGGGATCTGCAGATGAAGGGCGGTATACAAGTTTAATAAATAGTAATAATAAAACGAAGCAGCTGTCTCAGGCAACTAAGTTTATTGAAAGGGTAGTAAGAAGTTTATTTATTTTTATTGTATTTTACTCTCAGAGTGAGGTGTTTGTGGGATTTCCTGTCTTGGACCAGACCTGACTGTGTGTGAGGGAAGGAGGGCATCTTTGGATAGGAATCAAGGGGATTGGTTTTGGGGCGTGTAAGTGGGGTTGTAAATGACCTGTATGTATATGTAAGAGATTTGCATTGATATAGGAAATGCAATGTTTGAAATTCAAGAAAGCTTTCATCTGTACTGAAAGTATATTTTCTTATGCTTGTAACCTTTCTAAAAAAATTGCTACCTACAAATGGAGCTTGATGACTTCCTTTCATTTCCCTAATGTCTTCCCGAAGCATCCCAGCTATAGCTCTGATTTGTGCTGTTTTTTGTCTAAACCTTTTCAAATCTCATTTGCCCTTATTTCATTTTGAGACTCATGGCTGTGAGATTTGTGACATGTTTCATAGAAAAGAATAGTCTCTTAAGATTTGCCAATATGCCCACAAAAAAACCTGCTATGTCACTGTGGGGACTGGATGTTCTGTGACAATATGAAATAACCTGGTTTTCATAAGCCAAAACACAGATTTATTTTGCAGCAGATATGAAGAATCTATAATCTTTGCCTTTATGGGGGGCATATATTTTCTGCTGTGAACTCACAGCAAATTATGTTTTGACTTTTAATGCAAATGGAGATGTGACTAGCTAGGATTGTTGGAAATTTAGCAATCTAGATGAACAACTCCCATAATAATAATGGTATTAATTCATTGCATACCCTGCTCATCCATTCTGGGCAGCTTCCAGAATAATAAAAGCACAGCAAAAACATCAGACAATAAAAACTTCCTGATACAGGGCTGCCTTCAGGTGTCTTCAGAAAGTTGTGTAGTAGCTTATCTCATTGACATCTGATGGGAGGGCGTTCCACAGGGCGGGCGCCACTACCAAGAAGGCCCTGTTCCCAGTTCCCTGTAACTTCTCTTCTTGCAGCGGGGGGACACACTCCTGATCATTGGCTATGCCTTCTTGGGGCTCTTGGGAGTTGTAGTTCAGCAGCAGGGGTGCCAACTTGAATAAAATACTGGGGGGGGGGGGTAGCTAAGCCCCACCCCACATAATTGATCACATGACACAACACACACACCCATTTGAATGACAATGCCCATGAACTTTGTGGGGGCGCCAGGCCCCTCAAATATTTTATAGAGGGAGCTGAAGGAACCTCGGCCCCTAAAAGTTGGCTCCCACATTCAGCAGCATCAGGAAAACCAGAGGTTCGCCACACCTGCACTAGCTGGATGCTTTCCCCTTTAGTTTTCTGTAGTAAATTGTATCCTTCCAGTCCGTGCAAAGCTATGGCTGGTGTGAAACCATAGCTTTGTGGCCCTATGGAAGTTCTGGTTGCCAGAGTGAGGCCTCTTATACTGGCTGGCACCTGGCCTTTCAGCAGCTTGTGCTTCCTTCCCAGATGAACACCGTCTCTCTGATTACTCTATTGGACCCGAGTCAAAACTGAACCTTGTGATCAAGCCGCCAGAGAAGGCATCGCCTGAGGAACCTGGCCGCAGAGCTGGTCCCCCACAGAACCCTGTCATCTGGCACACACTGGCCCAAGTCCTAGGCAGGCATTTCAGCGTAGCTGATGCTGAGAAGGTGTTGGAGCAACTGCAAAAGGTAACTTTCTAACAGGAGTGTCTGGGCCGACTTAAGCATATCTGGCGCCATGGTGCAAAGCTCCCTCCTGTCCCCCCCCCCCATTTTCCAGAGTTTTTTAGGGAGGACGGCAGGGCTGGAGGAGGTGGGCAGCTGCTGGAGGGCGGCTCCTCCAACGGGGAAGAGGCGGAGGCTGGATGTGGCGCCTCCCGGCTCAGCTGGCCGCTTCGTGCCGTGGTGGCCATGGCAGACGAAGGCTCTGTGCGTGGTGCTGCTTCAGCGCGGCATGGCGGAGGCGGGCGAGGGTGGCAAGCTGATGCCGGGAGGCGCACGTCCAGCCTCCGCCTCTTCCCTGGCGCCCTCTAGAACTTGGCACTCTGCGCCACTAGCCTCTATGGGTAAGACTGAAGAGTGTAGGTGGGAATCCCCTCAGGTTTGGCTTATTGGTTCCTCTGACACTTGTGCAGCCTGATCCTAAGTGCCTTTAAAGGTAAAGGGTAAAGGGACCCCTGACCATTAGGTCCAGTCGTGACCGACTCTGGGGTTGTGGCGCTCATCTCGCTTTACTGGCCGAGGGAGCCGGCGTACAGCTTCCGGGTCATGTGGCCAGCATAACTAAGCCGCTTCTGGCGAACCAGAGCAGCGCACGGAAATGCTGTTTACCTTCCCACCGGAGCGGTACCTATTTATCTACTTGCACTTTGACGTGCTTTCGAACTGCTAGGTTGGCAGGAGCTGGGACTGAGCAACGGGAGCTCACCCTGTCGCGGGGATTCAAACCGCCGACCTACTGATCGGCAAGTCCTAGGCTCTGAGGTTTAACCCACAGCGCCACCTGCATCCTTTAAGTGCCTTTACTTGGAAGTAATTCCTTCCGAGTTCAGTGAGGCTTACAGTGCAATCCTAACTATGTGCCATGGAGGGGGGCGGAAATCTCATTAAACTCAGTGGGCTTACACCCAGGCAAGTGGGGTTAGGACTGCAGCCTTGATCTTGACCGAGTGTGCTTGTGTTTGCAGTTTCGGCCTGCAAAACATTATTGCTGTCTTTATCTTATTCAGTCTGCAGTTCTGTGCCCAGTTATCTGGGAGTAAGTCGCATTAAACTCAGTGGGATTTACTTCTGAGAAGACATATATAAGCTGTCGTGCTGCCGGTGTCCCAGCAGCTCCTTGGCATAACCTGCTTTTATTTGATGGCAGCGAGAGCTGAGAATGAGCCAGGCACCTGGTTCACTCACACACATGCATCAAGTATGTATGAATCAGACTCCAGTGACTTGCCCAAGATCACCCAATAAGCAGGATTTTTAACTTTTGTCTCCCACATCAAAATCTGTCACTGTATTTTAAAAGATTGCATTGGCTAACTTCCTGCAAATCTACACACACAGCAGTTTCTCATTGGGACCCTTTTAACTACAATATGTCTGACTATCTGGCAGGTGTGCTTCTAAACGCTGTGTTCAATTCTCTCTTTCTCTCTCTCCTCTGCCCCCCCCCCCATCCCAGGATTATGAGCGGAGCCTTCGATTACTGAGCCTGGATGACATTGAGCGCTTGGCCACACGCTTGCTTCACCCTGAGGTGGCTGAAGCTGTAGAAATGGGCTTTCTGGATTAGCTGGTGAACTTGGGGACTGAGTCTGCCTCTTTGGACAGAGAGCCCCTGGGCAGGGCCCAGCTTGGGGCTTAATGGGGGCGATCCCTCTGGACTGCTGTTAAAGGGGCACAGAGCATCTGTAGCCGCTCCCCGTCCATTAAAGGTGGTGATGGGTGAGACTCATCTACTCTGTCTAGTGTGTTCGTCCGAAGTGGGGGAATGACTCTTGGGGAAAGATTGCTTGTCCAGTGCTGAGAGATGCAGCTGCCATTGGGGTTGGGTGCTGCTGTGTTTAATAATATGGGGGGTTTCTTTTTCATCACCTAAGCCTGGTTGCATCTAATAGATTCATATTTATTGTTGTATCCAAAGGCCATCCTAAAAATAAAGTTTACCAAAATTTTCAGACAGAAAATCAAATCTGAATAACCCAATTTTAAAATACGAGTTTTGAAAACCTTAATATTGATGCTTTCATATATGTGTATGTGTGAGAGAGAGAGAGAATGAGAGAGAGAGAGAGAACCAGACTTGCATTGTGCTGGGAGCAGAACGATGTTGCCTTTTTGCTAGTAGAACAGCCACTGAATCCAATCCAATATATGCTCATTGGAGGAGGAAGAACACACAGCCCAGAAAACAGGAAATCAACAAGAGATGCTTACAGCATTCCAGGACATCCTACTAAAAACCATTAACCAGGGACTGTCCTGGCACTCACTGCCACCTGTATAATGCTTACCAGAGCATAGAGGCAGCCAATGAAATCACCAAGGTGCAGACATGTTCTCATCACACAGCCCTCCATCACTGCACACATAATGTCAACAGTAATGCCAGCGTGCCCACTTTCCATCAGTTCCTGTAGAACAAACAGCAGTGGCCCCAGCAGCACTAGTCCCTGGGCATCCCTATAATCAGAGGTTTTAATATTCTGATGCTCCTTATGAACACAACACACAAACGCACAGAGGGGAGAGAGGAGCACCCACATAATGAACGTAGCACCTCCATAGTTCCTTGGGTAGGGGTCCTGCAGGAAGTATACATGGCCCTCCTATGGACAAGGGTTCAAGACCTGCCCAGGGTGGAGAAGATTCCTTTGCCAAGCAGCCAGAGGCAGGGGCGAAGACACACTGGTAGTAGCCCCCATAGACTCACTGCATGGACCAGAGGAGCTGAGAAGCAGGAGCCAGGAGTGTGAGCCCCATTAAGAGGAAAGGATAACTATGGTCCTAGTTGCCTCTTGAATGCCTGGGAAGCAAGGGAAGTACCGTATTTTTCGCTCTATAAGACACACCTTGTTTTAGAGGAGGAGAACAAAAAAATTTATCCTCTCCCCCTCTGCGCAGCACCCCTTCAGCGAAGCGGCAGGAGAAACGGAGCCCCCCTTCCATTTCTCTTCCCGCTTCGCTGAAGGGGCGCTGCGCAGAGAGGGAAAGCTGCGCAGCGCCTCTCCAGCGAAGCGAAGCCAGGAGAGCAAGAGGGATCAGTGCGCACCGATCCCTCTTGCTCTCCTGGCTTCAGCGAAAGCAACGCGAAGCCTCCGGTGTGCAGCAGGAGCTCCATAAGACGTACACACATTTCCCCTTACTTTTTAGGAGGGGGGAAGTGCGTCTTATAGAGCGAAAAATACGGTGATATCATTTGCAAAAGAGTAAAGTGATGTGCAATTGGTACTCAAGCCCATGCTGCAGATCTCACAAGGCAGGTCCCTAACCACTCAGAAACAGCAGCAGACAGGGATCAGGCAGATTATTCATCTTCCCCCACCCACCTCCAGCCTCAGCATCCAATCAAATGCCAGTAGGAGGGTGGGGGCAAAAATGCTACATGATCAGTTACAGAATGATTTGTCCCTTTCTAAGAGTACAGATCGTTCTTCTTGACTCATCCTGTTCAGATTGTATGAAAGATTCCCCACCTCACGCATAGAGTTATAAATGAAGCATTCAAACAGCATGGTAGATCCTCCATCTTCAGGATGCCACAAACAAACTCTCTGAAGATGTTTAGTTGTTGCTTATGTGACTGTCAGAGGCAATTGCTAATATTTCTTTGTGTGGTGTTTCTGGATGGTGGCCAGATAACCAGCTCAAGGAAACTGGATCTGTCTAATGGAAAAGCACCCCAAATGAAGGCTGTATAATATATTCCAGGATTGTGCAGAAGAAAGAGACACTGTACACTACTGGCAAGCTGAAATGGACATGATGCAGGAGATCTGGGACTGAATCTCCAACATTTTCTTTTTCACTTAAAAGCAGCTGCAGAGAGCTATGCATGTCATCAGAGCCAGAGCCGTCTAGGGAGGGGAGAGAGTGACCAGCCCCTACCCCACCAGCGATGCTGTCAGTTCTAAATCTCCCTGCCCAAAATGTGCTTTGAGCATCCCTAGCAAGAAAAGGCAAGCCTCTCTTTCTCCCCTCTTCAGCACTGTGGGGATCATAGCACTCCTTGGTGTTTGTGTGTCTAGATCTGGGAAACAATCCCATAATTGTTAGGAAGGGTTTAATTCCTATTTCTCCCAGTATCTTTGCTTTTTAAGTAGGTGAATAAACACATAGGAAAGTCCAGTCGTTGATCTCTTTGTTTCAGGCCTTACTGACAAGTTCTACTTACTTACTTATAGTGTATAGCCCATACTGCAGTGGGAGGCAGGGGCTAACATCTGCCACTCCAGATGTTGCTGGACTCTAGCTCCTATCATCCTTAACCATTGGCCTCATTGGCTGGGGCTGATGGAGTCCAGCAACATATTGGGGGCAGAGGAGAACCGATTCCTCGCTCCAGATCTACGCCAAGATGTTGCCGCTTGGGTAATCATCAACACAGATGGATGTTGGCACAACATTTTCAATCTATGCTCTCGGACTTAGACAATGAACAATCTGGATTCTGCAAGGTATTCATGAACGTTGTTCCTGTGAGGTGAAAAGGCAACAGTTCAAGTTCAGATTTATTTGGATTAAGGCGCAAGCCAATTAACCATGCCATAAACTTAAAATATAGCACATTTCACATGAAATACTTAACTCTCAGGCATAAGGTCAGGCCAAGAGAGCCTGAGAGGACGAGGAGGGGGTGGTGGGGTGGTGGCTAGCAATAACAATAACATAATTTACAGAGATGTAGGATTAGGGAGGCTGGATACATCGGGGTGTATGTGAAGCAGCAGCAGCAGGCTGTGTCTGGGAGCTATGGACTGAAGAGAGATGTGCCAGCAGTGGCAGCAGGGGTTATGGGAGAAAGGGCTGGTGGGGTTTCTCTGGGCCCTATGACACTGCAACTAATTTTAACAGGGATTATATTTTGAGTTAAATAGAAGCTATCAAAACAGTTGGCTCTGCCTCTTCATTCACTCCCATCCATGTGAACTAGAATGCAAACAGGCAGTTCTTTAACACCTTTCTTCCCAGTGTGGGTAGCAAGCATCCTTGTTAGAAGAATAAGCTTCCTTTAATTTTGACAACTCTTTCCCCTTGTTTTTGTTGTTCATACTGGGAGGGTGGGAAGATCAAGTGCCCTTTGCCAGTAGGCTTTGGAAGAAGCAGCTGCTGTATGTGTAATAAAGCCAGGAGATGCTCAGGGCCAGTTGGAGGCTCTGTGCTTGCCCAGCAATTATTTTTGTTACGTGGCCTTCAGTGGTTCCCTTCCAAAGCAAAACAGCCAGCTGTGTAGTGCTGAGTTGTTGTCTTTGTGATTGCTCTGCATCCTGATTTCTGACATGTGCAGGCAGGCTCGGCCTAAACAATGGGGAGGGAAATGTGTGCTGTGTACATTCAAAGGCATATGCTTAGCTGCTGCTGCTGTTTGGTGAGGGAGGTTAAAATCATATTCTGCACTGAGCCCTGCACCTCAAGGTTAGGCACTTTTGGGCTGGCATCACTGTAGATATTGGAGTCTAAAGGACGGAGGTAATTCTGCACTAGGAACAGAAGGCAAACCTTTGCACAGCTCAATAGTGGAAGAGAACTGGGAATGATGGTTCTGCTAATGGCTAGAGCAGGGAAGGGGAACCTGTGTCCTCTAAGATGCTGTTGAGCTCCCAACGGCCATCAGCCCTGCCACCATGGCCAAGTGGTCAGGGATGATGGGAATTGTGGTCCAACAACATGTGGAAGGGCACAGGTTTCCTCACTCCTCAATGGAGCCTCCATATTCAGTGGTAAAATACCTCTGAATATCAGCAGCTTGCAGAGCAATGGCAGGAAATTGGTGTTGTTGGCTTCATGCTTTGCTTGCGGGCTGCCCAGAAGCAGTTGGCTGGCTACGTTTGGGAAGAGGATGCTGAATTATAGAGAGCTTTTGATCGGATCTAGCAGGTCTCTTCTCATCATTCTATTTCTGATGTTGCATGCTGTGAGAGCTATTGTTTATTGTATCCTAAACAGCATCCCTCCCCCAACTAAGAGAGAGGTAGCAGCAGCCTTTTGGGAACCCAAGTATTGCAGAAGTGCACAAACCAGGGACAAAAAGGCTAGAGAATCCAGAACCATAGGACTGAGCATGCTCTGTGGCCACATAGGACTGATTGATTGTTGGAGGAGCTGAAAGCCAGTGTGGGGAGAGGGGGAAATAGAATAGAGTGGCATGGATGAGGGTGGGGGGAGAAAGAGACACAGTCATAAAAAGTTCAGAGAGCACCATCTCATTGTCTGGAAAGGTCAGTTCCTGATTCACACTGAGATGCTATTTACAAATTTCCCCAGGGAGGAACGGATGCGAGAACTGCCTAGTGGCGTAAGTGGAGAAATGAAATGATTGTACCTGGCGTTGAGGACAAGCATGTCTATCACATACAGAGAAAATTAAAACGCAGAGAGAAAACCCAAATGGAGAGGGGGAAATCCCCCAAACAGGTCAAAGAGGGGGCCCAGGGGCCACGAAATGCCAGCTGAGTGTTGGGGAGAAAGGGAATTCTGGGGCCTGGGAAATTCTGAACAGGGAACCCTCCACAATTAAATGTGTGCTCTTCAAGTGAATGAAATGCCCTGGCTGCAGAGGAAGTGAATGGAATTTTCTTCCTTGTTGAGGATCTAAATGGAAGGGAAAGCTATAGCACCTACACCAAAAAAACCCATGTTTTTTTGCAAGCTGCTTTGAATACTGAAAACCTTGGCTTTCGTTTTACAACAGTGAGCTCTGAAAACGAAACTTCTAGCCCAGCCCACACGGCTTAAGGAAGGAATAAACGAAAAACTTCAAATGGTATGCAGCATGATGTACCCAAAGCTGAGCGGGCAACTCCATTTTCTCCAATGAAAATGATTAAAGGCAGAAATCTAGCAAACACATGCTTCCTTCTGATGGTACTTTTTGTGTGTTTTGCATACACACAGTGCTTTTTTCTGGGGATACACATACCCCTAAACATTTTGTGAATCTTTGTACTTTTGTCCATTTACTGTATTTCTTTTCCCTGATTTGAACTATAAAATGGTGATTTTCTTGAGTCAAAATGAGAGTACCCCTAAACATTTTTTTTTGGGGGGGGGGAGCACTGCATACACATATTACAAGGATAACATATCACTGACTATATGAGCCAAGGAGGCAAGCAGATTTCTCCTGGAAACTCATTTACTGAAAAGCAAGTTTCACAATAATCAATGGAGCCTCCAAGTACAGGTTGGCACCTGAATGTTTACCTCTGTGGCATCCACTGTGAACTTGCATACAGAATAGAATAATAGAATTGTAGCGTTGGGTATGTGTCTGCATCCTCACAGATCAAACTCTACAGGCAGAACATAATTATTTGCAAGCATTTAAAGCACTTTAACAGTCATAGCTTTCCCCCAAACAATCCTGGGAACTGGGAATTTGTTAAGGGCACTGGACTCTAGCTCAGGGCAGGGTTTCCTAACAATTCTCAGCACCCTTAACAGATTACAGTTCCTAGTAAGACTTGTTATGGTACTGCCTTAAGTGTACAATGTAAATGTGACCAATGCAGTATGGATTAGTGATTACATGTGAAGAGCTGTCGCAGGCAGATAATCACAGACGAAACCATTTTTCCTGTAGTCACCCATGCATTCTGCTGTAAGGCCTCAAAAGCTGGGGCATACGTGTTTACTATTTGAACACTACCGCATCCCGTCATAACTTGCATGTATGAGAAGAAATAAGAATGCAACCAGAACTTGCATATCACCACAATGCTTTCAATAGAGGTGAGCAGTCAGCTTATATCTTCAGCTGCAGAGAGCTTGAGAGCTTGAGTTACCCACCACTGATGTACACACATGTGTGAACTGAGTACACAGTTAGGAATGATATGTAAGTCATTGTCATAACTTTAACATGCCCATTGTGAATCTGATGCTGAACTAAAGATATGCCAGTTCTAGTGCCACCTAATGCTGCCAACCACCCTCTTCCTTAACTACTACATGCCATGCATAAATTCAGACAAACACTGTTTTTTTCACTGGCACATCCCTATGCCAGCAAACACTCTGCCTGTTGGATTGCTGCCTGCTGTACAGCTGTCAAAAGCTCAGGACGTGGTGGCAATTCTGTTGCCATCCCCATTGGTTCAAAGAGTCCTGATGATGAGAAACGACTTGGCACATCTCCCAACATGCCGGGAAGCGTTTCTTGTAATACAGAAAATAAACCAAGGCACAGAGTTATAGATAGTTTGGGCCCAAAGGGGAAAACAACAGATGGCATTTGAAGGAAGGTGCATTCCGGTTAGAAACAAAGATAGCACATTGCTATGTAAACTGATGATGTTTTATTTATATTGTGTCCTTTCCCCAGGTCTCAGAGCAAGTGGTAGCATATTTGTTTGTTTCAGGTGAAATCCGTAAAAAGCAAGTTTTGACAAAACAGAAAAGCCCCCATATTTCCACAGTATCAGTCCAAAAGAAGATGTTAGCATGTCTAGGTTCATGTGGTGGGGACTTGACTCCTGAAACAAGTATTTAGTTTTGTAGTTTGCTTTCAGGGCTGGTACACACACAAATATTCATCACCAGATCACTGCAACACCCATCAATAAGTTTCACCTGTGAATGGACACCACAGACTGGACTTTTACCATGCTTCAAATGCAATATTGTTTCCCCTCAATGAAATCTGTTTGCACATTCAGCAGGTAAATGCAGAGAAACGAAATTATGGAGAGGGTTTTTATTTTAATTATAAAGTGTCTAATGTTTTCTCTCTAACATTTTCTAAAACAATGCAGGCCCTGCTCACAGAATTACGGTCTTTCCTTTGTTTTCGCATGTCTCATACAGTGGTGCCTCGCAAGACGAAAAGAATCCATTCCGCGATTTTCTTCGTCTAGCGGTTTTTTCATCTTGCGAAGCAAGCCTATTGACAGCTTAGCGGATTAGCGCTACAGCGGTCTAGCGGCTTTTCGCGATCAGCTGTTAAGCGGGTTATCAGCGGAACAGCTGATAGGCGGCTTAGCGGCTTAGGAAAAGGGGGGGGGGGAGCGAAAAAAAACCGTGGGGACGCGCAATATTTTTTCGTCTTGCGAAGCAACCCCATAGGGAAATTCGTTTTGCAAAGCGCCTCCAAAACGGAAAACCCTTTCGTCTAGCGGGTTTTCCGTCTTGCGAGGCGTTCGTCTTGCGGGGCACCACTGTATATGAACTTAAACCTAAGACAGCTGATTCACACAAGCAATTCATCCTCTCATGTTACAGTGTCTAGCGACAAACATTGTGGGAACAAAACCACAGTATTATGAGGTGTGAGTTGTTGTTGTTGGCCTACAGCTTCCCTCATCCCTGCTGCCTGGGGCTGGTGATGGGAGTTGGCTTCCAGCGCCTGGAGGGTCACAGCTTCCCGGCTCCTGCATTAAGGACCAACCATGCACATGTTGTGTGAATAGGCCTGCCAAGAAGAGGGGAAAAAAATGACTGGTTACTTGTCTCTTCAAATTTTGGTAGACACTGCAGCCTGAGTTTGAATTCTTCTTTGAATGACAGGCAGGAAACACTCCTCCACAGTGTGCTTTTTGGAGGTTCTCCTTGGGGGAGGGGCCCCAGGGCCCCCAAAATGGATAGCCTATCGCTTTAAGAAAATGCGGGGGATGATATGTTTTTGGATAATATGTCTTGTTATAATTTTGAATAGAAACAAATTTTAAAAAAGAAAAAAGGAGGACTCCCCCCTTGCCCAGCTCAGCCGGAGGAGGGAGCCTTCCACAAGGTGGCAGAAGGGGTGGGCAGAGCGCTGCCTCTTGCTTTTTCGCCGCCTGAAGTGGGTGCTTTGCCCTGTCTCCTCAGTGGGCCGGCTCTGATTACGTGGACCAGAAAGCCAGCAACTTACCTGGGGCTTGCATTCTAGGAATCGCACCTAAAGCCAAAATCACCTGTAGTCAAAACACACTGGGTGGAATGGTGTGCCAGATTGCCAAAGTCTTTCCCCCCAGATCCTTTCAAACCCTTTTTTTCAATTAAACAACAACTGATGAGCGTAGAAAGCTGAAAGTGTGCAAATTAAATGTACGCAAATGGCGGGATTGCTGTACTTTATACCAAAAGTGATTGGCCAATTGGCAAGCTATGCTCCCAACCCTGCACACATTGGGTATATTTGCCTCTAACATTCATAAGCGCCTGTTGCTCCCCGCCACCTCTTCTCCGACGCTGCTGCAGCTAAGGCGGGTGGATTCCGAAGGATCCCCCCACGTGGGCTGGCCGCTCCCTGGGATCCACCCTCGGCGCCCCCGGGGGAGGAGGGGGAGGCGGCGGCGGCGGCGATGGAAGGAGCGGCGGCGGCGGCGGCCGGAGGGAGCGCTGTGTCCCGGCCAGGCCTCGCCTTGTATCCGGCGGAAAAGCAGCAGCATTGCGCCCGCGGAGGAGGGGGCGGGCTGGGCTCTCGGACGCCTGGGTCCCTTGGAGGGAGGCATCGCGGTCCCCCCCCCCATTCCTTGTTTCCAAGAGGGGCGGGCATTCCTGCTCGGGGCCTCCTTTCCTGGGGAGGGGGCAGTAGTTTCCCGGACTAGGTTGGGGGGGAGGACAGCGCCGGGATCGCGGGGCGAGGGGGGGGGATCAGGCCCCCGGCTGCCTCGGTGCGCCCTGATCCTGCCTGGAGGAAGCGGGAGGGGCAAAGGCGCTTGAAATGGGTTTCCTCGGTTGCACATCGAAAGGGGAGTTAAGCTCCTGCCCAAATACCCGCCTTTGTGGTGCCAGAAGCGCAAAAGCCTCGCCCAGTCCTGCAACTGAAACACGGATGTGCGCCGTAAAAATAAAATAGAAACGGGTCCTGGGCTGTAGGTTCAGTTGAGAAGTGCGATTAGGATCCGGCAGGTTGGGCACTCTTGCTGGGAGGGGGGGGCAGGGGGCCGGAGTCCCTGGTCACTTGCCAGGGTGTTGCTGAAGGGACTCTAAGCGCAGACCCACCACATGCATTTGAATGAATTGCGCGTGTGCTAAGTTGCATTTCCAGAGCTGCTGGGATATCAAGGCGGTGGGTTGCTAGGGTTTCACCCGCAAAGTATTAGGGGCACTTTGTAGCTTTGTGAGGGGTAAGCTGCAGTGCCCAGGATTCTTTGGGGAGAGAAATGGGGATAAGTTGCCCTTTAATGCGTTTTGACCCCTAGCTGCAAATAGGACAGAATGGTGACTGAGAGGGGTGAAGGGAAAGAGGTAGGAAGGCCTTGAATGAAATCCACATGCCCTGGGCCCCCTCCTCTTCTAGTTATAACACATCTCCCCCTGCTTCCCTGATGCAAACCCCCCCTCTAAAAATAGTAAGCGAAAGAGATCGGCACAAAAGTGGCCCCCTCTACCCTCCACCCTGCAATTTGAACATTGGTCTTGAGTTTTCTCCCATCCACAGTCATGGAGAAGCAGGGATTCTAATCCGTGTCAGAGCTCCGCAGTCAAAAACCAGGGACTAGAAGCTCTCCCAGAAATATTAAACATAGAATACAAAGGTGACTTTGAATAAGAGAGAGTGTCTCTTGTTGGAAAGGTGGGCAGTGTGTGCCTGTGGGGGGGGGGGTTATTGTACGTTTTATGCTCCTTATCGCTACCCCCAACATCAGTGAGCTGAAGATCCCTTTCCCATCATCATCATTGGCCCAGATTGCGCTGGGCTCCCTGGCCCCTGACCCTGAGCCCCGCAAAGAAGGGATCAGCAAGGAACTGGATGTGACGGAGGACATATTGCATGTGTGAGTATTGGCCGGGCGCCCCCTTCTACAAGAGGCAAGGTGTGGCGACAGTCGGGGCAGATGGTGGGCTCTGAGTCCTGGGTGCAGCCTGCTGGAAGGTCTCCTGCACAAGCTGCAGGAGGATGAGAGACAAGGTGGCGCCGTAATGGATGGCATGTTGGACTTCAACCAGGGTTTAAACAACAACAACAGTTTTATTATTTGTACCCCGCCCATCTGACCAGGTTGCCCCAGCCACTCTGGGCAGCTTCCAATAGATATAAAAATATAAAACATTTAAAACTTCCCTATACAGGGCTGCTTTTAGATGTCTTCTAAAAGTTGTATATTTATCTTCTTGACATCTAATGGGAGGACGTTCCACAGGGTGGGTGCCACTACCAAGGAGGTCCTCTGCCGGGATCTCTGTAACCTCATTTCTCACAGGAGGGAACTGCCAGGAGGCCCTTGGAGCTGAACCCTTTGAATGAGTCTGTTTCTTGGCCTGACCCACCCTGCAGGGCTGTTTTGAGCATAACTTGGAGGAAGAGTGGGGTGCAAGTAAAAGAAAGTGGTGTGCTGAGCAAGACCTGCATTTGGATCCTTGTGCTTCTGCACACAGGACAACTTCCTGGCGACGTAGGAATCTGCCTACCATCCAGTTAGCACCATCTACAGTTTTTCAGGGGGACAGACAGGCGTAGCTCCCAGACCTACCAGGGATTGACCATCTGCATGCAAAGTGGCTGCTCTCCCACTGAGCTGGGGCCCTTCTGCACCCCGACCTTCTGTTGTCTCCCCTTGCTGACTTAGCTGCCAAAATCATTCATCTCTCACACCACTCCCATAACATGATGCTCATCCCTCGGATGCATCACAAACGCCTTGCTCTTGCCTTCAGAGCCCTTTGTGGCCATGCTCTCCCATCCTTAGGACAGCATTCTTGTATCCAGATATGTCTCTGCCTGTGATCTTTGCTCCTCAACGTCTAGACGTCTTCTGTTCCTCGAAACAACTCTGCCTTTTCCTCCCTGGTGCCCCATATGCCTGGTACCACTTCTCAGAACCTCTCCATGCACCCTCCTCACTTATTTCCTTCAAGCCCTCCCTCCCATCACCTTTCCCATGAAGCCCTTGGAGCAGGGACACTACAGCAGCCAGGCCTCTTAACTAAACCTCAGCATTTGTCAGTCGAATCATCGCCTTCTTCGCCTGCCCCCACGTCCCTTTCCTTTCTCTGTTGTGCCAAATTTTAAACTGTAAGCCTGTCAGGGCAGAGATCTATCCCCTCGTATTTTCTGTAAAGTGCTATACAAGCTGATGATACTGTATGGAGGAGGAGGAGGATAAGAATAATTCCTCCCTCTCTGTTCTGTACTTTGCATTCAGGTAGTGCTATAATAATAATTAAGTGGAACAGTATATTTTCTGGCATCCAAATCTATTGGACCAGGTGCCCAGTGTCTGCCCAAGAGTAAAAGGGAAGCTGAAGGTCTGGAATAGAATGAGGATATTGGCAGAAGGAGTGGCATGTTCATTCGACTGTTAAGTGTAGTGCAAGTGTTGACGTTTTATGTTCCAGTCTGCACAATATATATATATATATTATTTTTTTGCAGTCGATGGAGAGCGGATGAAGCCCGGATTCTGCGTGTGTCCATCAGCTCCTTCCTGGAGCATCTCTGCCTGGTGGTGGAAACTATGGACCTGTTTGGGCCTCCTATGGCTTGATAGATGGTTGCAACAGGAAGCTTCCCAATAATCTTGGCTGGACTCTGGACTTGCCCATGGGCTACTGATGTCAGAGGAGGCGCTGAGCATGCCATCCTTAGAGCCAAGATGTTGCTTTGTGTTCTGGACATACTCTTGGACATTGATAGATTTTGTGTGCTGAGAAGCAGGCAAGCCTGGGACTGCCTTGATATAAGACAATGTACATAGAATCTGGTGCTTTAATAAATTGTCCAGTGTGCTTTACTTTTAGTCTGTATGTGTTAACTGATTAAATATATTTGAGCCGGCTCACCATATTGATTAATCAATTACACAAACACAAGCAAAATCTTAATCAGAGTGTTTCTGCAGGTGTTGCTGGACTCCAGTTCTCTTCCGTCCCATTCAGCATGGCCGAGGGTCAGGGATAAAGGGAGTTTTAGTCCTTGCAGCACCTGGACAGAAACAGGTTCCCCATCCCCATTGCTGCATCTCTCTGTCTCTCTTGCCACCAGGGGGAAAGCAGCTAATAGCGGCCAGTGAGGAAGAGGAGGGGGCCAAGTGGCAGAGGAGCAAAAACGGATGGTGTGGCCTTGAAGTCCTATTTATATAGCAATATTTGCCTTTTTTCTTTCTTTTTAGCAGGTTCCTTTTAAACAGCAAGCAAAACTTCCCTACCTCGGTCACCACCTTTGCATTCTGGTGAAAGCTTCACCTGTTGGATTTCTGTTTGGCATTTGTCGTAAGTTACACTTGTAGCTTGCAGCTCCCTCTTGAAGACACACCTGCTGAAACCTGGGTTTGTGCTTGTGTAAAAAGACCCAAGAGCGCTTCTTGCCAGCCATTGCTGTTCCTGAACCAGGATAGTCTTGCCCAGTTATCCATGCTCTGGTAACCTCCAGAGTGGGATTACTGCCATGCACTGTAAGTGGGGCGATCCCTGAAGACCGTTTCAGAAATAACTAGTGCAGAAAAATGTATTTAGTTTTGTAGTTTGCTTTCAGAGCTGGTACACACACAAATATTCACCACCAGATCAGTGCAACGCCCAGCAATAAGTTTCACCTGTGAATGGACACCACAGACTGGACTTTTACCATGCTTCCAATGGCTTCCAGCGCCTGGAGGGTCACAGCTTCCCGGCTCCTGCATTAAGGACCAGCCATGCACATATTGTGTGAATAGGCCTGCCAAGAAGAGGAAACAAAAATAATTGGTTACTTGTCTCTCCATTGGTCCAATGGTTTGTAAAGCCCCATCCTGGTAGGGAAAAAATAGTGCAAAAACATTTGTGTACCATTTTGGCAAAACAAACAAACAAATAAATAAATCCTGAAATCAACATAATTGGTTATAATCTATAATGAAATGAAAAAGATATTAAGCTATACTTTTGTAAAGAAGCCTGAAGCTTTTTTATTAGGCATGGTGGGAAAAGATATTAAAAGAAAGGACTGTAAAATCTTCCAGTACGCGGTAACGGCTGCTAGAATTGTGGTAGCGCAGAAGTGGAAGCAGGAAGAAAGCCCAACGATAGCAGAGTGGAGATTAAAACTGACTGAATACGCGGAGCTGGATAAATTATCAGGGAAAATTAGATATATTAAGGATCAAAAGTTTATTGATGACTGGGGGAAATTTGTGGGTTATCTGGAGAACAAATGTTTAGTAAACACAACGCTAGTGGGATTTAAAGAGGCACTGTAAAGCACTAATAAGTATTGCCTATTGGAAATAATGTATGAAGGGAGGTATGAATGGCAGTATGAACGATTGGAATGTGTTACAAAGAAACAAATACGAATGAATGTCAATGACGTTGAAGGAAGTCCAAAATGTATGAGATGTACTAAATACGGATATAATGTATATAATGTATATAAATACGGATATAATGGAATATTAATAAAATTTTAAAATGCAAAAAAAAAACAAAAAACAAACAACAACAACAAAAAAAAAATAATTGGTTATAAACTAAACAGGGATCCGTGGCCCATATTTTTTGGTTCTTGCGGGGGGGGGGGATCTCAACCCCAATATTCCTTCTTTGACCATGGTCTCTTTTGACAGCCACTGCCAAAATGGAAATAGCTGTCAGGTGGGAAATGGGGGGAGGCCCTCACTTTACGATCTTAGTTTTACCCAGGTATGGGAAATGGCACTATCTGGGAGTTTGAATCGACACAGCAGCGTGATGATAAATGGGCAGGACAAAAAGGATAAATTTCTAAGTACATGGTAATTGTTCATTGATTATATCAACAAATTGGCACTGTCGCTATGACCACCTGCCATGGGTATAGCCAGGATATATTTTGGGGGGGGGGGCAAGTTAGGGTTGCCACATTTCAAAGAGCAAAAAAAAGGACCTCAAGACAATTCTCATTTTAAATACCCTTAGTATATGTAGGCTATAGAAGCTGTGATATATTGCTGGGGGGGGGGGCAGGAGAAGAGAAAAGATGGGGAAAGCAAGTCTTCAATCACCAGTCTTGTCTAGGACTCATCCAGAAACTATAGCCAGAGACATTATGGCAAATTTTAAAAATGTTACCCCTGAAAAAGAGGATGTGTCCTGGAAAAAGAGGACAAACGGCAACCGGGGGGGGGGGGGCAGAATTGAGTCACCTGCAACACAATTGGTCAGTTAAATATTTTTATTTACAGTGGTACCTCGGGTTACATATGCTTCAGGTTGCATACGCTTCACGTTACAGACTCCGCTACCCCAGATATATTACCTCAGGCTAAGAACTTTACCTCAGGATGAGAACAGAAATTGTGTGGTGGCAGCAGCAGGAGGCCCCATTAGCTAAAGTGGTGCTTCAGGTTAAGAACAGTTTCAGGTTAAGAACAGACCTCTGGAATGAATTAAGTTCTTAACCCCAGGTACCACTGTACTTGATTGGGGGGCAGTTCTCCCCCGAACCCCCGGCCACACCACCTGCAACCAGGGGTGAAGGAAGGGTGGTGCTATAGGTGTCCCCACTGAGGGGGGGTGACAAAATGCCGGGCGGCACTCACCATGGGGCCTGCAGTGGGCCCAAGGCTCTGCGCTGCCCAAACGGTCCGCCCACTGCCTCCCCCCCAGCTGTAGGGCGACTGAGTGGGAGGAGGCAGGCAGACTCTGGGGGCCCCACGGTGCGCCCTGCCCCTATGGATGCCTCGCCCTGCCCCTATGGACACCTTGCCCCTCCCTCACCTGCCCCTATGGGCAGCTTGCTCCCCAGGCACCCAAGCAGCTTCCTCCGCCGCTGACTGTCCCTGGCAATAATACTGGTTTTAGAGGTAGATAGCTTTAACAGTCTCTTAGCATTTTCTTAAAGCATTTTCTTAAAGCGATAGGCTATCCATTTTGGGGGCCCTGGGGCCCCTCCCACAAGGAGAACCTCCAAAAAAGTACACTGTGGAGGAGAGTTTCCTGCCTGTCACTCAAAGACCTACATTGGCTCCCAGTACGTTTCCGAGCACAATTCAAAGTGTTGGTGCTGACCTTTAAAGCCCTAAACGGCCTCGGTCCAGTATACCTGAAGGAGCGTCTCCACCCCCATCGTTCTGCCCGGACGCTGAGGTCCAGCGCCGAGGGCCTTCTGGCGGTTCCCTCATTGCGAGAAGCAAAGCTACAGGGAACCAGGCAGAGGGCCTTCTCGGTAGTGGCACCCGCCCTGTGGAACGCCCTTCCAGCAGATGTCAAAGCGATAAACAACTACCTGACATTCAGAAGACATCTTAAGGCAGCCCTGTTCAGGGAAGTTTTTAACGTGTGATATTTTACTGTATTTTTGGGTTCTATGGAAGCCGCCCAGAGTGGCTGGGGAGGCCCAGCCAGATGGGCGGGGTATAAATAATTAATAATAATAATAATAATAATAATAATAATAATAATAATAATGAAGAATTCAAACTCAGGCTGCAGTGTCTACCAAAATTTGAATGTTCAGATCAGTGCGATACTTGGGGAAATGTCATTAAAAGGCACAGCATGTTCTACACATAGCCAAGCAAACAAAGACATTGATCCAGGAATGACACATACCCTGGCTTAGGAGCTAACTCCTCTTAAGCCCCCCCCAAAAATATTTGAGGGGCCGGGACCCCCCCCCCCCAAGTTGATGACCATTGCCATTTAATTGTGTGTGCCGTGTCATGTGACTATGTAGGGCAAGGCCCACCCCCATATTTTACTCAAGTTGGCCCCCCAGCAACCCTGTTATTAGGGAGTGGGGCCGGCACTAATTTCTCCCCCATGCGCAGTGATCCCATTTTGAAAACAAACCCATTTGTATCCACTGTATTAATGCGCCAAGGGACTATTTTATGTGTCCTTATGACTGACAGGTGGTGGAAGGAGCGAGCCAGAGTCTAGTGAGTGAGACTGTCCCTGGCTATAATACTGGTTTTTGCCCTCTCCCTGGTCAGAGCTGAAGTCTCACTGAAGTTGTTATTTACAACTTTAAAAAGAGATACAACAAATTTTCCATTGCGATCTCCATAGTTGGCAATTTTAAATGTTGCTTGTAGATGATAGATAGATAGATAGATAGAAAACTCATAAAAAACAGCAAGATGAAGATTTTAAAGAGAATCAAGAAAAGCAGATACACCTGATGACTAGAAAGGCCAAGGGAAAACGAAGATACATGAAGGAATGTGAGGGGCAAAATCAAGTTTATTTCCCTTTCGACCAACAAGTCTTTGGATGTACAAAGGAGCAGAGGAAAGGGTAGGTGGAGATGAAGAATAATTGCAGAAAATAGAAGGCTTTTCTTTTAAAAGGCAACTGGAGAAGCCATTTCATAAAAAGAAGGCTGGCGTTTCTGTTGCTGAAGTTATTATTATCATTACTGTTGTTACTATTTATTGAATTTCTATACTGCCCTATACCCAAAGGTCTAAGGGCGGTTCACATAAAATATCAAATGCACCAAATCGAAACAAAAAGAACGACCCAAGAACGGGTTTCCAGAGCAGAGACAGCAGGAGTCAGGCTACCCCTGTCCAGAGAGGGGTGCAACTGGGCCACCAGCTGAAGCTGATGGAGGGCACTGGGGGTCACTGAGCGCCTTCCCTTGTCTCTCGACAGGTGCAGGGCGACCAAGGCCGTTTCCGTGCCAAAAGCAGGCCTAAACCCTGATGGAAATGGATCCAGATATTCAGCTTCTTCCAAGGGCACCTGGATCTGGTCTGCAACCACTCGCTCCAGAACCTCGCTCCAGAAGTTGGAAAAACCAAGACGGGTAAGATTTTAAGACAGGTAAGACTTAGAAGTGAGAAGGGTAGGGGGATCTAAGGGGATCCAGGGGGAAGGAAAGCTGTGCATGCGATAAAGAGCAAAGCAGAGGCGCAGAAGACAACATAGTTCCATTTAATTTCATGTTAGCTCAGGATGCCTTGTTGACAAAAATGATTTGCAGCCATTTTGTTATAGCTTAGTGGGGACTATAGATAAGCTCCTTCACTAATGGGCAGAACTTCCTTTCATTTATAATGTGGCTTCCCAGGAGTAGAATAACAAACCCTCTTGAGCAGCAGGCTTGAAAGTTATGGCATTTGGCACATGAAGCCAAACAAATTGTACTTACTGGGCAACTGCAGAAGAGGGTCACCAAAATATTGTTGAGTTTTTGTTCCTTCCGAAGTGTATAAATCCAGAAGGTTCCAAACATGCCAGCATTTTGCATCCTCGCCAGTAATTCTGTTCCCAGGGGTATTTATGTATTTAGAATACCCATTTTAAAAGCTGATGCATCAAACTGCTTCTTTTGTCTGTAACAGTTGCCTTGCTGATTTCAGTGTGAAAAAGCAAATAAGGCATTTTGAAGAAGTGTGCATGCACACGAAAGCTCATACCAAGAACTAACTTAGTTGGTCTTTAAGGTGCTACTGGAAGGAATTTTTTTTGTTTTGACTATGGCAGACCAACACGGCTACCTATCTGTAACTAAGGCATTTTGAGGGTGAATCTACTGATGGCAATGGGAGAGGTGGCCTGGTAGAGGCCTTGGAGTGAGTAGAGGTTTTCACCATTTTGCCAGCCATTTTTAAGCAAAAAAAGTCCAGCAAACATTTAAGCACAAACATATTCACAATTAGGAAGGATGAGCCGTGACCATTTTTTCCTGTACATAAAGGGCAGAATTTTTTTCTGCTAATGGTAAGGCTGAAATGACTGAGAAAATATTTGAAATCTTATGAATCCCGACTCTCTGGCCATTTTTACTCATACATAAGGGGGTGGCTGATTGTTCCACTAATGACCAGAGAGGGCCACACAAAATCATAATAACCCACATTTGTGAAACATTTTGGAATAGAGGTCTGTACCCTTCAATCCTGTAGATAAAGGAGGCATGTAGCTCCCAATTTTCTTTGCCTGGGGTACATGTATGATTGTTTAACGCAGGGAACATGATCCATAAATGCTGAGACTATTCGAAATTTAATTTGACCCAGATGGTATTACTGGCTTTTTTGTGAAAACTTGCACAATAGGGTTGATAGTTGCTGGGTTTCCAACAAATACAAAAATCAGGATCCTCACCAGTACTTCTGTTCCAAAGGTAATATATTTTAAAACCTGCTGTAGTGAACTGCTTATTGCCTGTAACCTCTCACTTGGTTACCTTCAACTGCAATCGTAGCTTCTGTTAATAAAACATTTGAATTCTCAGAGGTGGCACTAATAACTAACAAGTAATCTCTAAATGCTCTATCGTAATCATAGCAGCAATAAATTTGTGTGTCTTCTGGCTGAAGGTGAGTATCTTGTGCTTGGCTGAGGGGAAAATCTCTGTTGTGTTCTGCCTGCAACTCTTTGTACAAAGATTCTTTCAGGTCGCAGTGAGGGGGACCATTCAAGCACCCTGAGCCTGTTGGAGAAAAGGTAGGCTCTAAGTGGAATCATACATCAAATATGCAAACTAAATATTCCAAAGAGCTTGTATTGAGCAACGTTGGTTATTCAATCCCTGTTTCAGAAGAGCTGCAAACTCGAAAGCCTAATGCAGTCACTCTGCGTGCTTCTACCTGGAGGGACTTCTCTTGTCGGGACACCACTGCAGGGGAGGCCCTTTCCTGTGCCATCACCACACAATAAGGTACATCTTTTGGTGGGACGGCCATCCTTGTTTGGTTCCAGCTTTTTTTTTTACAGACCTCAGAGAGCTACCTGTGCCGGAGGCAGATCTGCTCCATTGACAAAAGGCAGTGTCAGAGCTTTTGATCCATCAGGTGAACATCTGCAGTGCAGGATTGAGAGACACCTGCGTCTTGACTGCGCTGCTTTAGGTAACCGGCTGTTTTTGCTCCTGTGTCTGGAGGGGAGGGCTGCTGAAGACCCTAGTCTCTTCCAGGTGCATCTCAGGGACGCAAGAAATAGAATTTTGCAAGCCTTAAGGAAACTTAATGGCAAGTGAACTTCTCACTCCACAATTCAGTGATCTTTTTCAGTCCAATCCTTTTGGGCTGGCTTCTCCATTTCCCCCCGCTTGATCTCTTCACAGTTCTGTCCAAGAGCCCACCACACTCAGGGGAAGCCAGCTCTTCCTGCAGAAGTCAGGTCAGTCAGAACAGCTGGGTTCCAAAAACATTTCTCTGGAATTGGCGGGAATGGGCCGGGGACAAACTAATGAGTCCAAATTGCTTTTCACAGACCAGCAGAAGGAACTTCCAGGCCCATGAATTCACACTTCAGAGGGACAAACAAAAAGGTGAGCATAAAGGCAGAGTTTGAAGACTGGAACCAGTCTCTCTGTTGTGCCCTGCAAATTAATGGCAGTCAACATGGCACTCTGTGACTTAAACACATCTAGGTGAATATCGGATAAAACCTCGATTGTGTTCTGTCTGCAGCTTCATAATTCTTAAGGGTTTTCTTTTTTCCTGAGAGAACATTCTGTATTCAGAGTGTTCTCTCAGGTTTTGCTTTTCACCTTGTTGCATTGGCCAAAAAAAAGCAAAAGACGCTGGTGGTTGGCGCTCCTGGTTTCCAGGACGGGGTTCAAGCCCCTGCGGTGTCCCTGCTTACTTCCAATGCAACCTCTCTCTCTCTCTTCATCTATCTCTCCCCCCTTAAGAACTAAATGAAGCAAAGTGCTCCTCTGATGCATCACTGGTGTGTGTCTAAGACAAGGTGGATTACATGGATGCTTCCCATCCTAGCACTCCTTGCCATAGGGAACAAAATATGTACAGGTGAAACTTGGAAAATTAGATTATCGTGGAAAAGTTAATTTATTTCAGTAATTCAACTTAAAAGGTGAAACTAATATATGAGATAGACTCATGACATACAAAGCGAGATATGTCAATCCTTTATTTGTTATAATTGTGATGATTATAGGGTACAGCTGATAAAAACCTCAAATTAACAATCTCAGAAAATTAAAATATTGTGAAAAGGTGCAGCTATTCAATCCATAACATCTGCAATGGGTTCAGTAGGAAGCACAATCATGGGGAAGGCTGCTGACCTGACAGTTGTGCAGAAAGCCGTCATTGAGACCCTCCATAAGGAGGGAAGGTCTCAAAGGGTAATTGCAGAAGAAGTTGGATGTTCCCAAAGTGCTGTATCGAAGCACATTAATGGAAAGTTATGCGGAAGGGGAAAGTGTGGAAGAAAAAGTTGCACAAGCAGCAGGGATGACCACAGCCTGGAGAGGATTGTCAGGAAAAGACCATTCAAACATGCTGGGGACTTTCACAAGGAGTGGACTGAGGCTGGAGTTAGTGCATCAAGAGCCACCATACACAGATGGATCCTGCAGATGGGCTTCAAATGTATTCTTCTTGTCAAGCTGCTCCTGAACAAGAAACAACGTCAGAAGCATCTTGCCTGGGCTAAAGAAAAAAAAAGAACTGGTCTGTTGCTCAGTGGTCCCAAGTCCTCTTTTCTGATAGGAGCAACTTTTCCATCTCATTTGGAAACCAAGGACCCAGAATCTGGAGGAAGAATGGGGAGGCACACATTGCCAGATGCTTGAAGTCCAGTGTGAAATGTTGATTTGAGGAGCCATGCCATCAGCTGGTGTTGGTCCACTGTGCTTAAATGAACTCGCCCCATTACTAAAACTGGTGGATGCTCACAGCCGTAAACTAAATGTATCAAAAATTACCATCCTTCTATATGCAGATGATATGATTGTGCTCTCATGAACTAGACTTGGCTTAAAGCGTTTGCTAAATGCCTGTATGTACTATTTGTCTAGAATGAAAATGAGCATGAACTTCAATAAAAGCAAAATAATGGTCTTCGGGAATTCTCGTAAGATATATAGTTGGGTTTTTGGTGGGAAACATATCCAGCAGGTATTCAGATTCAACTGTTTGGGGATCACTTTCCATCACAGGCTCCGGTGTTCCTCGCACTGCGCAAGGGCGGTAAATGCCAGCCAGCTGTTTATGCAGGCCATATTGCACTTTTTTGCAACAAGAGGTAACCAACACATCCCTTCTGCCCTCAAAGTTTTTAATGCTAAAGTTAGAGCCAAACTGCTCTATGGAATTTCAGTCTGGATGTCAGGGTTTACCCAGTCAGTGGAACAAGTGCAGGCAGCCTTTCTGTTGAAGATTTTCGCTGTCCCACACTGTGTACCTTACGCAGCCTTGTTGTGTCTAGAGGGAAGCCAACAGAAGCTAGAGACAGTTGCCTGGACGAGTTTTCTTTTATGCTGGCTAAACATTTGTTTTTCAGCAGACAAAGATACTTTACTTAGCAAAGTTTTGTCAGACCCCTTCCCTTCCCTTCTCCAGGGCTACAACTGTTTTGCACAAAGTTGGGGCAACTTGGGCTTTCAGAGGATCTCCTGGGTGCTGTGGCTTTTCCAATCGCCAAGGCCATGTTAAAAGTTAAAGAAAGTGAGCAGTTGGGTCCCACAAGGATCAGAACCGCTATTATTTCATTTTTTCATTTTGTGATCTGGAATTAGTGCTGGAGACTATTGAAAAAGGAACTGAAAATGAAACGGTCAGTATTGTAATGTCCCTGTACGGTTCTATAGTGTGGTCCCATTTGGAACACTGTGTACAGTTTTGGGTGCCATCTCTCTAAAACGAATATGGCATAGCTGGAAAAAGTGCAGAAGAGGGTGTTCTCGCTCTGTGTGGGATGGTCATTCTCTTACATGGAGTGTGTGGCTTTGGGGGGGGGGGTGCACAGTGATGGGGATGGCAGACACATTCCTTGCCCCTCTGATCAGCCAGATCAATCCTGGTGATCAACAGGGTGATAGATGTGGCAACCAGATTGCTCTTACATCTAGAATTGGGCAACCAAATGATTAAGGGGGCACAGTGCTTTTCCTTTGAGAAAAGGCTGAAGGGTTTGGAAATGTTCAGTCTATAAAAGGTCTATATAAGAGGGTAGCAAACACGATAGAGGTTAGAAAATTAAATAAGATAAAGTGGTTAGAGAGAACTTTTCGTCACTCTCCCAAAATACTGACCTCAGGGGCACCCAGCGAAAGGAAAAACCACTTTATTCCATGAGAGATGAAACTGTGAAGTTACATGCATGAAGATTTGGTGATGGCCACAGGAAAAAAATATTATTGGGACAAAAATTCTGGCCCACTGGTCTTATGTACCCGTTTAAAATTAACTTTGGGAAATTATTCCAATAAAAGAGACCATGCCAATATATATAGAGCTTTCTTAGTGACATTTCTGAGCAATTGCACAGAAAGGTAGAGACAGAGACACTGAATTAAAGCTGATCATTTAACATTTTCCTGTATAATTTTATATACATTTGTGCCAAGAGAAAGGAGAAATGGATATGGAAATGACCGGCAGAATCCGAGACCAGGGAGAAGAGTCGGTGGAAGAAGATTGGAAGAAATTTAAAGACTATTTACAGAAACACTGCAAAATCAATGAATGTTAGAATGATGTTGGATTGAAGTTAAGCGGTTTTTAGTAGCAATGTTATAAAGGAGTATGTAAAATGGTTTGTTAACAGGTGATAATATAAGGCTATAATATATTAAGATAAAAGATTAAGATAAAATCAAAGAGGGAAAGGATTTGCTGAATTAACTAATTGAACTGGAATACAAAAAAGGGAGGTGTGAGGAGGTCAGGGAAACGAGCAAATGAAAGATAAGATTTGGAAAAACTGATCTGTTTTTAACTGTTTTTACTTTGTATTTTTCTTTTTTCTTTTTTTTTCTTTTCTTATTTTTGTAAAATGTTGAAACTTCAATAAATATCTTTTAAAAAAAAAAGAAAGGAGAAATGGATAGAACTAGCAGGATACACACAGATGATAGGAGAACTGAGAAAGTCAGAGCTTGGGTTCGATATTTAAAAACTATAATTTAAACATTTACTGAACAGTCACAAAGATCAAATATGCACAACTTTCTTTTGCAGAGGTCATCCTGCAATTAACTAGCAGCCTCATGCAGCCTTCTCTGTCTGTCCACATGCTCATCACACCTGAAAGCATAATGCAGAGAATTAGATGCTGAACTTACATTCTTCATTCCTCCTTTCATAACAACTTTCCCTAAACATTTATCTGATCTTTTAGGAAGATATTTCAGGCTTTAGGTGCCATCATAACACTAATGTTTCAAAAATGATAACAACAGGGCATTTTTGACAAGTGGAAAAGGCACTTCAGGTGTGGTGCGGCGGTTATGAGTGGTGGACTCAGTAGCGAAGCTGCAAGCTCTGGCACTGGGGGCAGAGAGCAGGTGAGTGCGTGGCTTGTGCGCATCCCAGGAGGCATGGAGTGCGTCCCGGGGGCATGGTGCACTGCACGTGGGGGTGTGGTGTGCATCCCGGGGGCATGGCGAGCATCCTGGAGACGTGGTGTGCCGCCAGTGGGGACGTGGCGCCTGGCGTGCCAAGGGAGCGCGGCATGTGTCCGGGCGGGGGTGGCCGCAATGGCACCTCAACAGAATGGTGGTGCCGGGTGCGGTGGGTTCACTCCACACCCATTCCTCCTGAATGAAGAGGCAACTAAATGGGAAAATTGTTCCATCGTGACCTAGCTCTTTGGTCATGATCACCCTGGAGGCAAGAAAGGCATCTATTATGTGGTCATTTATCCAGTTTGATCCTTTCAGTGTGTCTATGTCATAACCATACACACAGATGTTGGCAACTGAACCCACAAGTTACTCGGTTTGTGTGTTGAAGGTTTGTGTGTTGAAGGTACAGTTGTGCCATGGGGGAACTGATGTAGAAATCATTGGTTTGCCCAAATACTTCTCACTTTGCGTTGAGAATATGGGGCTTCTATCAAAAGAATCAATATTGGTCACTGTCAAATCCTCTTTCCCACTTTTTGGAGTGGAGGTCATCTGAGGTTGAGTGCTTTCCAGGTCTCTCATAGTCAGTCAGTGATCTGTTTTTAAGGAGTCCAGCTCCTCAGCAGCCTGCACTGAATCAGATGCTGGAACTACAGTTATCTTCTCCTTCAGTCTGGAGAACTTTCTTCCTGAGCTACTCTTCTGCCTTTTATTTTGCTTCAACTGTGTGAGCTGCAACCGGCAAGGCTTCCCTGGTTCCGGTGGCATGCCGACAGATTTTTTGGCAGCTATAATATGGTAGCAAGTCCTGGATGATGGGCAAGAGCAGCTCTCTTTCGGAAAAAGGCGGACAACATAATGCTTTCCCTTTACTACCCCTTACCACAAATACACCAAGCTATTAAATTGTTCAGTACCGTAAAGCCCGCTAGTACAATTTGACAAACTGATGGTGCCTTCTCATAGTTTTCATCTTTCTTGGGCCACGGAAGTTCTCCCCTTTGTACAAGATCCAAGATTTGTGATGGATCACAAGCTATATAAGGAAAGACTGTATGTTCTGGCAATCTTGAGTGTCTGATAAACTGAGGCTGCAAATGCAAGCTTCCAGTGTTACATAGTCCACACAAAGTTTCTCTCCAGTAAAAATTTTGCATTGCATATAAGGATAACACCATTGCTTCCATCGTCATTTCTTTCCATTGTGAAAGTCTTTTTAATGCTGCATGAAAACTCTCAGAGACATTTCAGGTGATTCCACATTTTTCTTTATATATGTTCAGTCTCTTTAGAATCCAGGCCCCAGCATGCTTTATTATTGCTTGGTGCAGTTTTTCCTTAAAGTAGTCCAAGAATGCTTTGCTCCAACCTGTACTGAGTTTATCAAATTTGAATGTGTACTCTTGCTCAGAATTTGACCTCAGAAGATCAAAAAAGTCAGCAAGGTATACCTTGGTATCCTCTGAACTGGCCCCATGTTTTTTCAACCAAAATACGATGTCTCTGCGGATGTGATTCCAGCACACCACTCTGTGGCTCTTGAGCAAAACATGATCCAAAGACTTTTCAATTCCTTTTTCTTGTCAGACACTAGGACAACTTTTTCTGAATTGAGCAATGGACACTGCTTTGAAAGGGTCTCCTGTGATTGTCCTCTCGCCTGCTGTCATGCATCTTGAACATTACAGGAATCAGTGGTGATTCAGCGAAAAGCACATTTTGAAATAGTAAAGTAGATAGGAAGAAGTCTCCAAGTTGAAAAGTTGTGTCATATGAAAAAAGCATAGGTAAATCTGTCTTCAGTGATATTATTTTCCCAATTTCAGACGAAATATCCTGTAGGCCGATAACAACAATCACTGTAGGAGAGAGAGACATATCATGGATGAAGCCTTCAAGGCGTTCTGTTAATTCAAAAACACTGTACAAATCATCACGACTGATTTGTGAACGTTGTCTTTCAAGCTTGTTTAGTTTCTTACCTAAGGAAACAAAAATCAAAATTGTATGGAATGCTTGTAAAGTACAGTGGTACCTCTGGTTACATACTTAATTTGTTCCGGAGGTCCGTTCTTAACCTGAAACTGTTCTTAACCTGAAGCACCACTTTAGCTAATGGGGCCTCCTGCTGCCACTGTGCTGCCGCCGTGCAATTTCTGTTCTCATCCTGAAGTAAAGTTCTTAACCCGAGGTAATATTTCTGGGTTAGCAGAGTCTGTAACCTGAAGCATATGTAACCTGAGGTCCCACTGTAGTCATGAGAGGTCATTTCATACAACAAAATGCAGTAAAAAAAAAAAAAAGAGCCAAGGAAGCAAGGAAAAAAGAAATTTTGGATGCCCAAGTTAGGAACAAACCCAAATAAACAATCGATAAAACAGGCAAGAAAATGATTACAATCACAGCATTCAATGATAAGCAATGAAGAAATAGCATGGAAAGTTAAAAAAATGAAGCCAAAATTCTTTGAGCATGCAAACAAACCCAGAAAGTTGTTAGCATGGCAATTAAGGAGAAATCAACAGATGAATTATATATATATATAGGTAAAATTCATTCCAATGGGAAATTTCTAGTTAAAACAAAAGAAATAAGGGAAGCCTTTAAAAAATATTTTCAAAATTTATACAAAAGAGGAAATGAAAAGGCAATGAACATACAGGAATATATAAAAAAGAGTAAACTGCCAAAGATAAAACAAGAAGAGATAGTATTCTTAAATACACAAGTAACAGACCAAGAAATCGCCGAGGCAATAAGGCAAATAAAGGTGGGCAAATCACCAGGAACAGATGGATTATCAGCAAAGTACAATAAAAAAATTTAAAGAACACCTTGTAAATCCAATGAAAGATATAATGAATGAAATATCAACAAAAGGGGAAATTCGAGAAACATGGAAGCAAGCTTATATTACCTTGATTCCAAAACAAGATACAGATTTGACCTTGGTCAAAAAATATAGCCCTATTTCAGTTTTGAACAATGATTACAAGATATTTGATAACATTTTAGCTAATAGATTGAAAAAGGTCTTAAATGTTTAAATACAGACCAAGCGGGATTCCTTCCAGGTAGGCAGATGAAAGATAAAATAAGAAATATTTTAAATGTAATAGAGTATTTAGAAGTAAGAAATGAGAAAAAAGCAGCAATGATGTTTATAGATGTGGAAAAAGTTTTTGATAATGTATCTTTGGACTTTATAAGGAAAGTGACGGAAGAAATGGAATATGGAGAAAAGTTTATAAAAGGGATACAAGCTGTATACACAGAACAATGTGCAAAACTAATTATTAACCAGGTGATAACTAATGAATTCCAAATTGGAAAAAGGAATGAGACAAGGATGTCCGTTATCACCTTTATTATTCATTCTGGTCCTGAAGGTTTTGAACAGAAACATAAGAGCAGACAAACAGATTGTGGGAATAAGAACGGGGGAAATGAATTTAAGTTGTAAGCATTTGCTTGTTGACTTGGTAATTACAGTTGAGGAAACAAAGCTATGTCTCCCTAAAGCTTTTGAAAAAATATAAGTTTGGGCGAGTGGGAGGATTTAAATTAAATAAAGGAAAGACAAAAATACTAACCAAAAAAATGACGGAACTGGAGAAAATAATAATAATAATAATAATAATAATAATAATAATAATAGTAATAATATTTTATTTATACCCCGCCCTTCCCGGTTCAAAAACCGGGCTCAGGGTGGCTAACAACAAAATTAAAACACTTAATTATAAAAGCAGCATAAAATACAGTATAAAAACATGAATAACAATAAAATTCAAAATTCAAAAATCAGTTTAGGGAAAATAAGCATTGGATAATCCCCAGGGCTGGCTGGCTGAATTAGTCCTACCTGGGCCAGCGAGGAGGCCAGGGGAGAATTAGCTGTGGGGTCTCAGAGCAGGTGATCTTCATAAAAGGGGAGGGGGAGGGAAGAGAAGGGAAATAAAAGATCAGGCTGAATTAAAATTAAAGGCCAAGTGGAATAGCTCTGTCTTACCGGCCCGACAGAAGGAGGTTAAATCCTGAAGGGCCCTAGTCTCATGGGACAGAGCATTCCACCAGGTTGGAGCCACCACTGAAAAGGCCCTGGCCCTGGTGGAGGGTAGTCTGACTTCCTTAGGGCCCAGGTCCTCTAAACTATGGTTATTCATGGACCTTAAGGTCCTCTGCGGGGCAGACCAGGAGAGGCAGTCCCATAGATACGAGGGCCCTAAGCCACAAAGGGTTTTTTAAGGTCAAGACCAGCACCTTAAATCTGACCCTGTACTCCACCGGGAGCCAGTGCAGCTGGAAAAGCACTGGGTGAATATGCTCCCATGGCAGAGACCCCGTGAGGAGCCTCGCTGCAGCATTCTGCACCCACTGGAGTTTGTGGGACAGTTTCAAGGGCAGCCCCATGTAGAGTGAATTACAGTAGTCAAGCCTACATGGTGGATCATTTACAATCTTCTGATAATCAGGATGAGATGGAATATGAAGGGCTTCTTCCACTGCAAAAAGGAGCGGTTTTCCTGCAGTATAAGATCATTGTGAAGAGTCCTCCACTCTACATAATTGTGAAAGCTTGTTTCATAAAATATTTTTAAAAATGGAACACGCAGCTCCAGGTCCTTGGGGGACTCTGTGAGCCCTCTAGGTAAAGAGGACTCCCTGTGGTCAGAGATTAAAGAAACAGGCAGGACCAAGGCAAATTGTATAGGGAAGTGGCTAAGAAGTCTGACCCTTACTCTAAAAGCAACTGCTATAGCAGGGTCCGCACTCCTCTGGCAGCGAGATGAGTCAGACCTCGAACAGAAGGTGCCCCCCACTTTTATTAGTTCCCCAAATTCCCAGTCCCACCTCCAATATTTCACCATTGCTACATCACTGATGCATCCCACAAGGGGAGGTACGGGGCAGTACCTGGGTAGCAGATAGCTGTCTTTCCCCACCCTTTCCCCATCTCCTGACACCCGTGAACACAAGACACTAAAACTATTTACATTTCGTGACTCCTCTGGTCAAGTTCCTCACGATTCTTTGGTCCCCTGGAGTCCAAATCCATTTCAGGGTTGCCCATCTTTGTGATCTGTCTGGCATTGGGTTAGGTGTTTCCCCTGCGGAGAGGCCATTTGCCTACTGACTCTATGCTTCCTGGTAAATGGTTCTCTTGAGTCACCCTTTAGGCCTACCTTTCCCTGTACAGAACAGGACTCATGGAAAGAATAGCTGTTTTCTAGTGGATTCCTAAAGTTTCTTGTACAGTTTTTGTTATACAGTGACTTACACATGAACTTTCACACTGTAACATTCTAACTGCCTGGGAGGATACATGCATTCATAGAGGCTAGTTACAGGTAGATAGCCGTGTTCTTAGAGACCAACTAAGTTTGTTATTGGTAAGAGCTTTCGTGTGCATGCACACTTCAGATACTTCAGGCTGTCTCTGAAGTGGATACATTACATTTAGCTGTGGCGCTGTGGGTTAAAACCACAGAGTCTAGGACTTGCCGATCAGAAGGTCGGCGGTTCGAATCCCCATGACGGGGTGAGCTCCCGTTGCTCGGTCCCTGCTCCTGCCAACCTAGCAATTTGAAAGCACGTCAAAGTGCAAGTAGATAAATAGGTACCGCTCCGGCGGGAAGGTAAACGGCGTTTCCATGCGCTGCTCTGGTTTGCCATAAGTGGCTTAGTCATGCTGGCCATATGACGCGGAAGCTGTACGCCGGCTCCCTCGGCCAATAAAGCGAGATGAGCGGCGCAACCCCATAGTCGGCCACGACTGGACCTAATGGTCAGGGGTCCCTTTACCTTTACCAGTGTTCCATACTCTAGTTGGTGCTGTTTGCTAACATTCATTGGTTGGAGCTTGATAGGTCATTTAAATAGACAATTCAAAGCACCAGGTCTATTCATTCACTAGATGTGATAGTGCAGTTTTCTCGTTATTCTTTGGCTGCCTTTATTTAAAGGGCCAGTAATGCTTTTTATTGTGTACACTCTAGCTAATGGTTTCAGGTAAGTACACATGAAATAGCCGACACCAGAGAATTGTTGGGCACCACATTGGAGACCTCTGATTTCCATGTTTGCACTGACAAAATCTGTTGGCAAGAAAACTTGCAGTTAAACCTTCATTTATAATTACCACCCCCCCAAAAAAAACCAACAACTTTTGTCCCAAAACCTTTTGTACCTTAATTGACGCAAGACACATTATTGCTTTTCATGGTTACTTTGGTGGTCTCCATCTAGTTGGTTCGATATTTTACATTCACAGTTAATATCATCACCATCTCTGCCTTCGATATTCTTCAAGATTGGTGTGATCTAATTTGGTGGAGTCTATTTAACAATCATGACGATTCCTTAAGGATCAAAGTATTTAATATACAGTGGTGCCCCGCAAGACGAATGCCACGCAAGACGAAAAACTCGCTAGATGAAAGGGTTTTCCGTTTTTTGAGTCGTTCCGCAAGACGAATTTCCCTATGGCCTTGCTTCGCAAGACGTAACGTGTTGCGAGTTCTTGCGAGTTTGTTTCCTTTTTCTTAAAGCCGCTAAGCCGTTAATAGCCGCTAAGCCGCTAATAGCCGTGCTTCGCAAGACGAAAAACTGCAAGACGAAGAGACTCGCGGAACAGATTAATTTCGTCTTGCGAGGCACCACTGTATTGTTCGTTTGTTTGTTCCTTGGCTGTGCTCTGTGGTTTTTGTGGTTCATTCTGTGGTCGGTCATATACATGGTTACAGGAATTTCAAGGGTGGGGGGGCCTGGAGACCCCACCCCATGAGTACACACTTACAATGAACATAGCACAAACATCACCCACCCACCCAAATGCTTTTCCATGGCCCGACTAAATTGTTACAATGTATCCAAATCAATAGACCATGTCTGATTTAATCAACTGTTTCCGCTTTTGAGTGAAAGTGTTTTTCTTGCTACATAGGACCCCATAGCGTTTTCAAATATTAATATAAAATAAACCACCCCATGCATCTGCACCATTCCGCATTTGATTTACAGGAGGAGGGCGGCCAAAGGAGGGAGGTATGCAACACGTGACTGGCAGCCATAATCCTTTCTGCAAGAAGTCATGTTCGCAGCAATCTCCCCTTCCTGAAGATAAGGTCACACGCAAGTGCCAGACTGCTCCTCATTGACTTACTGTGCTGGTCCCGTGGGTTACCGAGAGGTGAGGTCCAAGTCTGGTCTGTGGTCAAAGGTGCAACGGGGAGGCAGTCCGTAGTAGTTGAAGCTGGGTGCAGGGCAGGGAGTCAGGTGAAGTCAGGAACAGGCTTGCAAGCAGGGAACCAGGGCAGGGCAGGAGCTCAGGCAGGAACTAGCAACTAACAATGTTGCTCCCGCAACTTGGGACTGGGGCCGGCCGGCTTTTGTCTGCCCCAAGGCATAGGGCGGCCCTGGTCCTCTGGTGACTCTCGCCTCTCCTGGCCTGGAGGCGAGCACTCCTCCTGCGGGAACTTAGTTCCCTCTGCCTCTCTGCCCTGAGCCTCTGCAGCTCAGGAGAGGCTGGAGGGTTACCGGACCCAGAGGCAACCCAGAAAACTGTGGAGCCATAATTATATATATATATTCAAATTTAGGAGGATAGGGAAGTACAGAAAGGGAAAGGGAAAAGGGGGGAGGGGATAGATAATATTGATAGAGAGATAGAGGGATAGAGAGATATAGATAGATAGGCAGATTAGAAATTTAAAAGACCTATAAAGATTATCAAATCCTACAAAGTACTGAGCGCAAATATAACATTGAATCACAATGGCACAAAATAAGTCAGCAAGCTGACATTTACCAAGAGTTAGACAAAGGTTAGTGTACTAAATATTATTTACAATTCTTGGTAGTTTGCTATTAGAGAAATACCAGATATTTCTTCAACACCTCAGGATATATTTTCCACCGGATTTTGATGAACACCAGTTCGCTAATAGGAGAAATAGGTCAACAGATGATGCCATAGCCACAGCTTTTCTCCTTGCACCGAGTCAACTGGAGAGACCGGGGAATTATGTCAGAATGCTGTTTATTGATTATAGCTCGGCTTTTAATACCATTCTTCTGGACATTCTTATTAAAAAGCTGATGGACCTGGACCTTTCCTCTACCATCTGTGGTTGGATTAAAGACTTTATGAGGGATCGCACACAGATAGTGAGGATTGGGCCTGTTACATCTACCTCTCTGAAGCTCATCACTGGCACCCCACAGGGATGTGTGCTGAGTCCCTACCTGTACTCGTTGTATACATATGACTGTATTTCATCTGATCCATCCACTGCAATTATTAAGTTTGCAGATGATACCACCATAATGGGTCTAATTACAGGTGGAGATGAATCAGCGTATAGGGAGGAGGTTCAAAAAGTCTCCACATGGTGCCTAGAGAATAACTTGCACCTAAATATCAGCAAGACAAAGGAGATGGTGTTGGACTTTTGGAGGAAGAGAGGGGAACTAGCCCCGTTGTATATCAGGGTGGGTTGTGTGGAGAGAGTCTCTTCCTTTAAATTCCTGGGAGTTTACCTTAGTGAAGACCTCACTTGGAAAATCAATACAACCCAGGTGGTTAGGAAGGCCCAACAGAGACTCCATTTCCACAGGGTCCTGCAGAAGAACAAGGTCAAACAAAAATTGATGATATCCTTCTACCTGGCCACAATAGAAAGTGTCCTTTCATACTTTATTACAGTGTGGTACACTGGTTTGATATACATCTATATTCTCTGCAGCCAAAGATGGAGAAGCTCTATACAGCCACTGGGCCCATCATCTCCTAGCAAATAGAAGGGGAAGAAATGGAGGCAGTGAGAGATTTTACTTTCTTGGGCTCCATGATCACTGCAGGTGGTGACAGCAGTCACGAAAGTAAAAGACGCCTGCTTCTTGGGAGAAAAGCAATCACAAACCTAGACAGCATCTTAAAAAGCAGAGACATTACCTTGCCAACAAAGGTCCCTATAGTTAAAGCTATGGTTTTCCCAGTAGTGATGTATGGAAGTGAGAGCTGGACCATAAAGAACTGGCACTGTCGTTATGACCACCTGCCCCGGGTGTAGCCAGGATTTCTTTTATTGGGGGGGGATTAGGGTTGCCATATTTTGAAGAGCAAAAAAGAGGACGCCGTGAAGATTCTCATTTTAAAGACGCCTACTATATGTAGGCTATAGAAGCTGTGATATATTGCTGGGGGGGGGGGCAGAAGATGAGAAAAGATGGGGAAAGCAAGTCTTCAGTCACCAGTCTTATCTAGGACTCATCCAGAAAGTATAGCCAGAGACATGAAAAAGAGGATGTGTCCTGGAAAAAGAGGACACACGGCAACCAGGGGGGGGGGGCAGAACTGAGTTACCTGCGACACAATTGGTCAGTTAAGTATTTTTTTTTTATTTACTTGATTAGGGGGGCAGTTCCCCCCCGAACCCCTGGCCACTCCACCTGCAACCAGGGGCGAAGGAAGGGGGTGCGGTAGCTGTGGGGCAGCCCCGGGTGTCCCCACTGAGGGGGGTGACAAAATGCCGGGCGGCACTCACCATGGGGCCTGCAGTGGGCCCAAGGCCCTGCGCTTTCCAAACACTTTGCCCACTGCCTCCCCCCCCCCCAGCTGAAGGGTGACTGAGTGGGAGGAGGCAGACAGACTCTGGAGGCCCCACAGTGCGCCCTGCCCCATGGATGGCTTGCCCCACCCTCGCCCTGCCCCTATGGGCAGCTTGCTCCCCAGGCGCCCAAGCGGCTTCCTCCGCCGCTGACTGTCCCTGGCAGTAATACTGGTTTTAGCTCTGTCACTGGTCAGAGCTGAAGTTGGGATTTACAACTTTAAAACGAGATGCTACAAATTTTCCCTTGTGATCTCCATAGTAGACAATTTTAAATGTTGCTTGTAGATAGAGAGGGGGGGGTAGACAGCTTTAAATTTCTTAGCATTTTCTTAAAGCATTTTCTTAAAGCGATAGGCTATCCATTTTGGGGGCCCTGGGGCCCCTCCCCCAAGGAGAACCTCCAAAAAGGCACCCTGTGGAGGAGAGTTTCCTGCCTGTCACTCAAAGAAGAATTCAAACTCAGGCTGCAGTGTCTACCAAAATTTGAATGTTCAGATCAGTGCGATACTTGGGCAAAATGTCCTTAAAAGGCACAGCAGATTCTACACATAGCCAAGCAAACAAAGACATGGATCCAGGAATGAGACATACCCTGGCTTAGGAGCTAACTCCTCTTAAGCCCATAACCCCCCCAAATTTTTAGGGGGCCGGGAACCCCCCCAAAAAACTGTTGATGGCCATTGCCATTTAATTGTGTGTGGTGTGTCATGTGACTATGTAGGGCAGGGCTTACCGCCCGCCCACCCCCCATATTTTATTCAAGTTGGCCCCCCAGCAACCCTGTTATTAGGGAGTGGGGCCGGCACTAATTTCTCCCCCATGCGCAGTGATCCCATGTTGAAAACAAACCCATTGGTATCCACTGTATTAATGCGCCAAGGGACTATTTTATGTGTCCTTATGACTGACAGGTGGTGGAAGGAGCGAGCCAGAATCTAGTGAGTGAGACTGTCCCTGGCAATAATACTGGTTTTTGCCCTCTTACTGGCCAGAGCTGAAGTCTCACTGAAGTTGTTATTTACAACTTTAAAAAGGGATACAACAAATTTTCCCTTGTGATCTCCATAGTTGGCAGTTTAAAATGTTGCTTGTAGATGATAGAAAGATAGACAGACAGACAGAAACTAAATAGATTCAGTAACTCCCTAAAAAGTGTTAGGAGACGCAATACATTTTAAATTTAAAGGAAACAAAGAAAATAAGAAGACCAACAAAGAATTAATCATAGTAAAACAGGGAGAGTAAATTCTGGACAGATGCTAGACTTTGAGAAAGCCCCCAAAGGAAAGCTTAGCCAAGAAAAATTTAAACTAAAAACTCATAAAAAACACCAAGATGAAGATTTTAAAGAGAATCAAGAAAAGCAGATACACCTGATGACTAGAAAAGCCAAGGGAAAACAAAGACACATGAAGGAACACGACGGGCGAAATCAAGTTTTATTTTTCTTTCGACCAACAAGTCTTTGGGTGTACAAAGGAGCAGAGGAAAGGGTAGGTGGAGATGAAGCCTGCTTCAAGCAGAGTGAAGAATAATTGCAGAAAATAGAAGGCTTTTCTTTTAAAAGGCAACTGGAGAAGCCATTTCATAAAAAGAAGGCTGGCGTTTCTGTTGCTGAAGTTATTATTATCATTACTGTTGTTACTATTTATTGAATTTCTATACTGCCCTATACCCAAAGGTCTAAGGGCGGTTCACATAAAATATCAAATGCACCAAATCGAAACAAAAAAACGACCCAAGAACGGGTTTCCAGAGCAGAGACAGCAGGAGTCAGGCTACCCCTGTCCAGAGAGGGGCGCAACTGGGCCACCAGCTGAAGCTGTTGGAGGGCACTGGGGGTCACTGAGCGCCTTCCCTTGTCTCTCGACAGGTGCAGGGCGACCAAGGCCGTTTCCGGGCCAAAAGCAGGCCTAAACCCTGATGGAAATGGATCCAGATATTCAGCTTCTTCCAAGGGCACCTGGATCTGGTCTGCAACCACTCGCTCCAGAACCTCGCTCCAGAAGTTGGAAAAACCAAGACGGGTAAGATTTTAAGACAGGTAAGACTTAGAAGTGAGAAGGGTAGGGGGATCTAAGGGGATCCAGGGGGAAGGAAAGCTGTGCATGCGATAAAGAGCAAAGCAGAGGCGCAGAAGACAACATAGTTCCATTTAATTTCATGTTAGCTCAGGATGCCTTGTTGACAAAAATGCTTTGCAGCCATTTTGTGGTAGCTTCTTGGGGACTATAGATGAGCTCCTTTGCTAATGGGAAGAACTTCCTTTCATTTATAATGTGGCTTCCCAGGAGTAGAATAACAAACCCTCTTGAGCAGCTGCTTAAAAGTGGTGGCATTTGGCACATGAAGCCAAACAAATTGTACTTACTGGGCAACTGCAGAAGAGGGTCACCAAAATATTGTTGAGTTTTTGTTCCTTCCGAAGTGTATAAATCCAGAAGGTTCCAAACATGCCAGCATTTTGCATCCTCGCCAGTAATTCTGTTCCCAGGGGTATTTAGGTATTTAGAATACCCATTTTAAAAGCTGATGCATCAAACTGCTTCTTTTGCTGTAACAGTTGCCTTGCTGATTTCAGTGTGAAAAAGCAAATAAGGCATTTTGAAGAAGTGTGCATGCACACGAAAGCTCATACCAAGAACTAACTTAGTTGGTCTTTAAGGTGCTACTGGAAGGAATTTTTTTTGTTTTGACTATGGCAGACCAACACGGCTACCTATCTGTAACTAAGGCATTTTGAGGGTGAATCTACTGATGGCAATGGGAGAGGTGGCCTGGAGAGGCCTTGGAGTGAGTAGAGGTTTTCACCATTTTGCCAGCCATTTTTAAGCAAAAAAAGTCCAGCAAACATTTAAGCACAAACATATTCACAATTAGGAAGGATGAGCCGTGACCATTTTTTCCTGTACATAAAGGGCAGAATTTTTTTCTGTTATGGTAAGGCTAAAATGACTGAGAAAATATTTGAAATCTTATGAATCCCGACTCTCTGGCCATTTTTACTCATACATAAGGGGGTGGCTGATTGTTCCACTAATGACCAGAGCGGGGCCACACAAAATCATATTAACCCACATTTGTGAAACATTTTGGAATAGAGGTCTGTACCCTTCAATCCTGTAGATAAAGGAGGCATGTAGCTCCCAATTTTCTTTGCCTGGGGTACATGTATGATTGTTTAACGCAGGGAACATGATCCATAAATGCTGAGACTATTCGATATTTAATTTGACCCAGATGGTATTACTGGCTTTTTTGTGAAAACTTGCACAATAGGGTTGATAGTTGCTGGGTTTCCAACAAATACAAAAATCAGGATCCTCACCAGTACTTCTGTTCCAAAGGTAATATATTTTTAAACCTGCTGTAGTGAACTGCTTATTGCCTGTAACCTCTCACTTGGTTACCTTCAACTGCAATCGTAGCTTCTGTTAATAAAACATTTGAATTATCAGAGGTGGCACTAATAACTAACAAGTAATCTCTATATGCTCTATCGTAATCATAGCAGCAATAAATTTGTGTGTCTTCTGGCTGAAGGTGAGTATCTTGTGCTTGGCTGAGGGGAAAATCTCTGTTGTGTTCTGCCTGCAACTCTTTGTACAAAGATTCTTTCAGGTCGCAGTGAGGGGGACCATTCAAGCACCCTGAGCCTGTTGGAGAAAAGGTAGGCTCTAAGTGGAATCATACATCAAATATGCAAACTAAATATTCCAAAGAGCTTGTATTGAGCAACGTTGGTTATTCAATCCCTGTTTCAGAAGAGCTGCAAACTCGAAAGCCTAATGCAGTCACTCTGCGTGCTTCTACCTGGAGGGACTTCTCTTGTCGGGACACCACTGCAGGGGAGGCCCTTTCCTGTGCCATCACCACACAATAAGGTACATCTTTTGGTGGGACGGCCATCCTTGTTTGGTTCCAGCTTTTTTTTTTACAGACCTCAGAGAGCTACCTGTGCCGGAGGCAGATCTGCTCCATTGACAAAAGGCAGTGTCAGAGCTTTTGATCCATCAGGTGAACATCTGCAGTGCAGGATTGAGAGACACCTGCGTCTTGACTGCGCTGCTTTAGGTAACCGGCTGTTTTTGCTCCTGTGTCTGGAGGGGAGGGCTGCTGAAGACCCTAGTCTCTTCCAGGTGCATCTCAGGGACGCAAGAAATAGAATTTTGCAAGCCTTAAGGAAACTTAATGGCAAGTGAACTTCTCACTCCACAATTCAGTGATCTTTTTCAGTCCAATCCTTTTGGGCTGGCTTCTCCATTTCCCCCCGCTTGATCTCTTCACAGTTCTGTCCAAGAGCCCACCACACTCAGGGGAAGCCAGCTCTTCCTGCAGAAGTCAGGTCAGTCAGAACAGCTGGGTTCCAAAAACATTTCTCTGGAATTGGCGGGAATGGGCCGGGGACAAACTAATGAGTCCAAATTGCTTTTCACAGACCAGCAGAAGGAACTTCCAGGCCCATGAATTCACACTTCAGAGGGACAAACAAAAAGGTGAGCATAAAGGCAGAGTTTGAAGACTGGAACCAGTCTCTCTGTTGTGCCCTGCAAATTAATGGCAGTCAACATGGCACTCTGTGACTTAAACACATCTAGGTGAATATCGGATAAAACCTCGATTGTGTTCTGTCTGCAGCTTCATAATTCTTAAGGGTTTTCTTTTTTCCTGAGAGAACATTCTGTATTCAGAGTGTTCTCTCAGGTTTTGCTTTTCACCTTGTTGCATTGGCCAAAAAAAAGCAAAAGACGCTGGTGGTTGGCGCTCCTGGTTTCCAGGACGGGGTTCAAGCCCCTGCGGTGTCCCTGCTTACTTCCAATGCAACCTCTCTCTCTCTCTTCATCTATCTCTCCCCCCTTAAGAACTAAATGAAGCAAAGTGCTCCTCTGATGCATCACTGGTGTGTGTCTAAGACAAGGTGGATTACATGGATGCTTCCCATCCTAGCACTCCTTGCCATAGGGAACAAAATATGTACAGGTGAAACTTGGAAAATTAGATTATCGTGGAAAAGTTAATTTATTTCAGTAATTCAACTTAAAAGGTGAAACTAATATATGAGATAGACTCATGACATACAAAGCGAGATATGTCAATCCTTTATTTGTTATAATTGTGATGATTATAGGGTACAGCTGATAAAAACCTCAAATTAACAATCTCAGAAAATTAAAATATTGTGAAAAGGTGCAGCTATTCAATCCATAACATCTGCAATGGGTTCAGTAGGAAGCACAATCATGGGGAAGGCTGCTGACCTGACAGTTGTGCAGAAAGCCGTCATTGAGACCCTCCATAAGGAGGGAAGGTCTCAAAGGGTAATTGCAGAAGAAGTTGGATGTTCCCAAAGTGCTGTATCGAAGCACATTAATGGAAAGTTATGCGGAAGGGGAAAGTGTGGAAGAAAAAGTTGCACAAGCAGCAGGGATGACCACAGCCTGGAGAGGATTGTCAGGAAAAGACCATTCAAACATGCTGGGGACTTTCACAAGGAGTGGACTGAGGCTGGAGTTAGTGCATCAAGAGCCACCATACACAGATGGATCCTGCAGATGGGCTTCAAATGTATTCTTCTTGTCAAGCTGCTCCTGAACAAGAAACAACGTCAGAAGCATCTTGCCTGGGCTAAAGAAAAAAAAAGAACTGGTCTGTTGCTCAGTGGTCCCAAGTCCTCTTTTCTGATAGGAGCAACTTTTCCATCTCATTTGGAAACCAAGGACCCAGAATCTGGAGGAAGAATGGGGAGGCACACATTGCCAGATGCTTGAAGTCCAGTGTGAAATGTTGATTTGAGGAGCCATGCCATCAGCTGGTGTTGGTCCACTGTGCTTAAATGAACTCGCCCCATTACTAAAACTGGTGGATGCTCACAGCCGTAAACTAAATGTATCAAAAATTACCATCCTTCTATATGCAGATGATATGATTGTGCTCTCATGAACTAGACTTGGCTTAAAGCGTTTGCTAAATGCCTGTATGTACTATTTGTCTAGAATGAAAATGAGCATGAACTTCAATAAAAGCAAAATAATGGTCTTCGGGAATTCTCGTAAGATATATAGTTGGGTTTTTGGTGGGAAACATATCCAGCAGGTATTCAGATTCAACTGTTTGGGGATCACTTTCCATCACAGGCTCCGGTGTTCCTCGCACTGCGCAAGGGCGGTAAATGCCAGCCAGCTGTTTATGCAGGCCATATTGCACTTTTTTGCAACAAGAGGTAACCAACACATCCCTTCTGCCCTCAAGGTTTTTAATGCTAAAGTTAGAGCCAAATGCTCTATGGAATTTCAGTCTGGATGTCAGGGTTTACCCAGTCAGTGGAACAAGTGCAGGCAGCCTTTCTGTTGAAGATTTTCGCTGTCCCACACTGTGTACCTTACGCAGCCTTGTTGTGTCTAGAGGGAAGCCAACAGAAGCTAGAGACAGTTGCCTGGACGAGTTTTCTTTTATGCTGGCTAAACATTTGTTTTTCAGCAGACAAAGATACTTTACTTAGCAAAGTTTTGTCAGACCCCTTCCCTTCCCTTCTCCAGGGCTACAACTGTTTTGCACAAAGTTGGGGCAACTTGGGCTTTCAGAGGATCTCCTGGGTGCTGTGGCTTTTCCAATCGCCAAGGCCATGTTAAAAGTTAAAGAAAGTGAGCAGTTGGGTCCCACAAGGATCAGAACCGCTATTATTTCATTTTTTCATTTTGTGATCTGGAATTAGTGCTGGAGACTATTGAAAAAGGAACTGAAAATGAAACGGTCAGTATTGTAATGTCCCTGTACGGTTCTATAGTGTGGTCCCATTTGGAACACTGTGTACAGTTTTGGGTGCCATCTCTCTAAAACGAATATGGCATAGCTGGAAAAAGTGCAGAAGAGGGTGTTCTCGCTCTGTGTGGGATGGTCATTCTCTTACATGGAGTGTGTGGCTTTGGGGGGGGGGGTGCACAGTGATGGGGATGGCAGACACATTCCTTGCCCCTCTGATCAGCCAGATCAATCCTGGTGATCAACAGGGTGATAGATGTGGCAACCAGATTGCTCTTACATCTAGAATTGGGCAACCAAATGATTAAGGGGGCACAGTGCTTTTCCTTTGAGAAAAGGCTGAAGGGTTTGGAAATGTTCAGTCTATAAAAGGTCTATATAAGAGGGTAGCAAACACAATAGAGGTTAGAAAATTAAATAAGATAAAGTGGTTAGAGAGAACTTTTCGTCACTCTCCCAAAATACTGGCCTATTTGTGCCAAGAGAAAGGAGAAATGGATAGATCTAGCAGGATACACACAGGTGAAGGGAGAACTGAGAAAATCAGAGCTTGGGTTCAATATTAAAAAAACTATAATTTAAACATTTACTGAACAGTCACAAAGATCAAATATGCACAACTTTCTTTTGCAGAGGTCATCCTGCAATTAACTATCAGCTTCATGCAGCCTTCTCCTCTGTCTGTCCACATGCTCATCACATGGAGACCTGAAAGCATAATGCAGAGAATTAGATGCTGAACTTACATTCTTCATTCCTCCTTTCATAACAACTTTCCCTAAACATTTATCTGATCTTTTAGGAAGATATTTCAGGCTTTAGGTGCCATCATAACACTAATGTTTCAAAAATGATAACAACAGGGCATTTTTGACAACTGGAAAAGGCACTTCAGGTGTGGTGCGGCGGTTATGAGTGGTGGACTCAGTAGCAAAGCTGCAAGCTCTGGCACTGCGGGCAGAGAGCAGGTGAGTGCGTGGCTTGTGCGCATCCCAGGAGGCATGGAGTGCGTCCCGGGGGCATGGTGCACTGCACGTGGGGGTGTGGTGTGCATCCCGGGGGCATGGCGAGCATCCTGGAGACGTGGTGTGCCGCCAGTGGGGACGTGGCGCCTGGCGCGCCAAGGGAGCGCAGCATGTGTCCGGGCGGGGGTGGCCGCAATGGCACCTCAACAGAATGGTGGTGCCGGGTGCGGTGGGTTCACTCCACACCCATTCCTCCTGAATGAAGAGGCAACTAAATGGGAAAATTGTTCCATCGTGACCTAGCTCTTTGGTCATGATCACCCTGGAGGCAAGAAAGGCATCTATTATGTGGTCATTTATCCAGTTTGATCCTTTCAGTGTGTCTATGTCATAACCATACACACAGATGTTGGCAACTGAACCCACAAGTTACTCGGTTTGTAGACTGAGTGTGTTGAAGGTACAGTTGTGCCATGGGGGAACTGATGTAGAAATCATTGATTTGCCCAAATACTTCTCACTTTGCGTTGAGAATATGGGGCTTCTATCAAAAGAATCAATATTGGTCACTGTCAAATCCTCTTTCCCACTTTTTGGAGTGGAGGTCATCTGAGGTTGAGCGCTTTCCAGGTCTCTCATAGTCAGTCAGTGATCTGTTTTTAAGGAGTCCAGCTCCTCAGCAGCCTGCACTGAATCAGATGCTGGAACTACAGTTATCTTCTCCTTCAGTCTGGAGAACTTTCTTCCTGAGCTACTCTTCTGCCTTTTATTTTGCTTCAACTGTGTGAGCTGCAACCGGCAAGGCTTCCCTGGTTCCGGTGGCATACCGACAGATTTTTTGGCAGCTATAATATGGTAGCAAGTCCTGGATGATGGGCAAGAGCAGCTCTCTTTCGGAAAAAGGCGGACAACATAATGCTTTCCCTTTACTACCCCTTACCACAAATACACCAAGCTATTAAATTGTTCAGTACCGTAAAGCCCGCTAGTACCATTTGACAAACTGATGGTGCCTTCTCATAGTTTTCATCTTTCTTAGGCCACGGTAGTTCTTCCCTTTGTACAAGATCCAAGATTTGTGATGGATCACAAGCTATATAAGGAAAGACTGTATGTTCTGGCAATCTTGAGTGTCTGATAAACTGAGGCTGCAAATGCAAGCTTCCAGTGTTACATAGTCCACGCAAAGTTTCTCTCCAGTAAAAATTTTGCATTGCATATAAGGATAACACCATTGCTTCCATCGTCATTTCTTTCCATTGTGAAAGTCTTTTTAATGCTGCATGAAAGCTCTCAGAGACATTTGTGGTGATTCCACTTTTTTCTTTATATATGTTCAGTCTCTTTAGAATCCAGGCTCCAGCATGCTTTATTATTGCTTGGTGCAGTTTTTCCTTAAAGTAGTCCAAGAATGCTTTGCTCCAACCTGTCCTGAGTTAATAAAATTTGAATGTGTAGTCTTGCTCAGAATTTGACCTCAGAAGATCAAAAAAGTCAGCAAGGTATACCTTGGTATCCTCTGAACTGGCCCCATGTTTTTTCAACCAAAATACGATGTCTCTGCGGATGTGATTCCAGCACACCACTCTGTGGCTCTTGAGCAAAACATGATCCAAAGACTTTTCAATTCCTTTTTCTTGTCAGACACTAGGACAACTTTTTCTGAATTGAGCAATGGACACTGCTTTGAAAGGGTCTCCTGTGATTGTCCTCTCGCCTGCTGTCATGCATCTTGAACATTACAGGAATCAGTGGTGATTCAGCGAAAAGCACATTTTGAAATAGTAAAGTAGATAGGAAGAAGTCTCCAAGTTGAAAAGTTGTGTCATATGAAAAAAGCATAGGTAAATCTGTCTTCAGTGATATTATTTTCCCAATTTCAGACGAAATATCCTGTAGGCCGATAACAACAATCACTGTAGGAGAGAGAGACATATCATGGATGAAGCCTTCAAGGCGTTCTGTTAATTCAAAAACACTGTACAAATCATCACGACTGATTTGTGAACGTTGTCTTTCAAGCTTGTTTAGTTTCTTACCTAAGGAAACAAAAATCAAAATTGTATGGAATGCTTGTAAAGTACAGTGGTACCTCTGGTTACATACTTAATTTGTTCCGGAGGTCCGTTCTTAACCTGAAACTGTTCTTAACCTGAAGCACCACTTTAGCTAATGGGGCCTCCTGCTGCCACTGTGCTGCCGCCGTGCAATTTCTGTTCTCATCCTGAAGTAAAGTTCTTAACCCGAGGTAATATTTCTGGGTTAGCGGAGTCTGTAACCTGAAGCATATGTAACCTGAGGTCCCACTGTAGTCATGAGAGGTCATTTCATACAACAAAATGCTGTTAAAAAAAAGAGAGAGCCAGGGAAGCAAAGAAAAAAGAAATTTTGGATGCCATATCAAAGAAAGAAAACGAATTAGGAAAAAACCTAAATAAACAATCGATAAAACAGGCAAGAAAATGATTACAATCACAGCATTCAATGATAATCAATGAAGAAATAGCATGGAAAGTTAAAAAAATGAAGCCGAAATTCTTTGAGCATGCAAACAAACCCGGAATGTTGTTAGCATGGCAATTAAGGAGAAATCAACAGATGAATTATATATATATAGGTAAAATTCATTCCAATGGGAAATTTCTAGATAAAACAAAAGAAATAAGGGAAGCCTTTTAAAAATATTTTCAAAATTTATACAAAAGAGGAAATGAAAAGGCTATCAACATACAGGAATATATAAAAAAGAGTAAACTGCCAAAGATAAAACAAGAAGAGATAGTATTCTTAAATATACAAGTAACAGACCAAGAAATCTCCGAGGCAATAAGGCAAATAAAGGTGGGCAAATCACCAGGAACAGATGGATTATCAGCAAAGTACAATAAAAAAATTTAAAGAACACCTTGTAAATCCAATGAAAGATATAATGAATGAAATATTAACAAAAGGGGAAATTCGAGAAACATGGAAGCAAGCTTATATTACCTCGATTCCAAAACAAGATACAGATTTGACCTTGGTAAAAAAATATAGCCCTATTTCAGTTTTGATCAATGATTACAAGATATTTGCTAACATTTTAGCTAATAGATTGAAAAAGGTCTTAAATGTTTAAATACAGACCAAGCGGGATTCCTTCCAGGTAGGCAGAAGAAAGATAAAATAAGAAATATTTTAAATGTAATAGAGTATTTAGAAGTAAGAAATGAGAAAAAAGCAGCAATGATGTTTATAGATGTGGAAAAAGTTTTTGATAATGTATCTTTGGACTTTATAAGGAAAGTGATGGAAGAAATGGAATATGGAGAAAAAAGGGATACAAGCTGTATACACAGAACAATGTGCAAAACTAATTATTCACCAGGTGATAACTAATGAATTCCAAATTGGAAAAAGGAATGAGAAAAGGATGTCCGTTATCACCTTTATTATTCATTCTGGTCCTGAAGGTTTTGAGCAGAAACATAAGAGCAGACAAACAGATTGTGGGAATAAGAACGGGGGAAATGAATTTAAGTTGTAAGCATTTGCTTGTTGACTTGGTAATTACAGTTGAGGAAACAAAGCTATGTCTCCCTAAAGCTTTTGAAAAAATATAAGTTTGGGCGAGTGGGAGGATTTAAATTAAATAAAGGAAAGACAAAAAAACTAACCAAAAAATGATGACAATGACAGTTCTCCTGGACAATGACAGTTCTCTTTCTCAAGCTCTGGGAGGAAGACCTTTCATTGCCTACAGACAGCCACCCAATCTTAAACAACTCCTAACCCACAATAATACTACAACCAGACTTAACACGGACACTGGCACCAGAGCCTGCAATAAACCCAGATGCCAACTTTGCTGCCACATACACCCGGACAACACCATTACTGGCCCCAACAACATCACACACACCATCTCTGGACTATTTAATTGCTCATCGTCTAACATTGTGTATGCCATCAAATGCCAACAGTGTCCTTCAGCTCTCTATATTGGACAAACAGGCCAAACCTTACGCCAAAGAATAAACGGACATAAATCTGACATCAAGAATCACAAGACAGAGAAACCAGTAGGAGAACACTTCAATCTCCCAGGACATTCTATACAAGATCTCAAAGTAGCTGTTTTACTACAAAGGAATTTCAGAAATAGACTGGAAAGAGAAGCTGCTGAATTGCAAATCATTACCAAACTTAAAACCATGGAGACACCTGGCCTGAATAAAGACATTGGATTCTTATCTCACTATACATGACAAAGCCATTTTTCACCTTCTCACCCCTTGCTTTTTCCTGTAAGACCTACTGCAGTCGTTAATAGTCGTCAACAGGCTCATCACAGCTATCTGCCAATCACCCATCCCCACCCTCCTCTGAGTAATACCCCTCCCCACCTTCTCACTATATAGAAGGATCTGGCAACTTCTGTTTCAGTGTATCTGAAGAAGTGTGCATGCACACGAAAGCTCATACCAAGAACTAACTTAGTTGGTCTTTAAGGTGCTACTGGAAGGAATTTTTTTTGTTTTCAAAAAATGATGGAACTGGAGAAAATAATCATAATCATAATAATTTTTTATTTATACCCCACCCTTCCCGGTTCAAAAACCGGGCTCAGGGCGGCTAACAACAAATTTAAAAGACTTAATTATAAAAGCAGCATAAAATACAGTATAAAAACATGCATAACAATAAAATTCAGAAATCAATTTAGGGTAAATAAGCATTAGATAATCACCAGGGCTAGCTGGCTGAATTGGTCCTACTTGGGCCGGCGAGGAGGCCAGGGGAGAATTAACTGTGGGGTCTCAGAGCAGGTAATATTCATAAAAGGGGAGGGGGAGGGAAGAGAAGGGACATAAAAGATCAGGCTGAATTCAAATTAAAGGCCAGGCGGAATAGCTCTGTCTTACAGGCCCGAGGGAAGGAGGTTAAATCCTGCAGGGCCCTAGTCTCATGGGACAGAGCATTCCACCAGATCGGAGCCATCACTGAAAAGGCCCTGGCGGAGGATAATCTGACTTCCTTAGGGCCCAGGATCTCTAAACTATGGTTATTCATGGACCTTAAGGTCCTCTGCAGGGCATACCAGGAGAGGCGGTCCCATAGATACGAGGGCCCTAAGCCACAAAGGGTTTTTTAAGGTCAAGACCAGCACCTTAAATCTGACCCTGTACTCCACCGGGAGCCAGTGCAACTGGTAAAGCACTGGGTGAATATGCTCCCATGGCAGAGACCCTGTGAGGAGCCTCGCTGCAGCATTCTGCACCCGCTGGAGTTTGTGGGACAGTTTCAAGGGCAGCCCCGCGTAGAGCGAATTACAGTAGTCAAGCCTGGAGGTGACCGTCGCATGGATCACTGTAGGAGATTGCAAAAATATAAATTCATTAAAAAGTCAAATATTTAGGAATTTGGCTTGATAATAAAAATGTAAATTTATATAAAGACAACTATGAGAAAGTTTGGAATGATAGATTTGGAAGTTTGGAAGAGAATGAACCTCTCCTTGATGGGAAGGATAGCAGCAATACAGATGAATGCATTATCAAAGATGTTATATTTATTTCAGTCAATAGTGATAATAAGCAACCTTGTCTGATATATAATGAATTTGGGGGAAAATGTTTAAAAAGACTTTTGCTAAGAAACCAGAAGAATTACTCCTATAAATTGTAGATCAAGATATTAAAAAAAGAAAACCAGAAATTATGTATGCAGCAACAGCGGCAATAATTATATTAGCACAAACTTGGAGGACAGAATAAATACCAACGAAAGAACAATGGCAAGGGAAACTTATGGAAAATGGAGAACTTGCAAAACTATCAGATAAACTACATGAAAAGGACAACAAAGACTTTAAAAGAGAAGGGGGACCATTTTCAGCATATATGAAGAGGCAACATAAAGAAATGGACTCCTTGGCAGGGTTTGAGAAAACAATCACAATTGTATGCAGCAAAAAGTAAGATAATCTGCATTCTGTGAAATTTTGGCGGAAAAAATGCAGGGTGAACAATATGGAAATAAAGCAAAATAGGCGTATGAGGGAAGTGCAGGGGAGGAGGGTGGAAATATGAAAAATTGTTAAGGATATATCGTTAGAAGAAGTATACATGGAAAAATCAATTAAAAATATTTTTTTTAAAAAAGTTTGTTTCTTACCTGGTCCAGGTTTCGTGGCTGAGCTGCAGGCATATGAGCTGAGCTGGTTACAGGGTCATTACAAAGGTCTTTATAGATTTTTGAAGCCTTAGCACTTGTATCTGAAATCTTTCTTATTACTGAAGGCGTTGTCCGTACATGTGGTCTTAGCAAATTTCTCTTTCTGTCACCATGAGGAAGTGCATGGAATTCCCTCTCATTTCCAATATAGTGTATCAGAACCATTTCACAAGAAGGCTCGAGCAGTCTATAACTGTGCCTTATGAAGTTGTCTGGACTTGAACAAGTTTTGATTTTATGGTGAAATTTCCTCAGCTTCGGATTAATTCTCGGCCACCGTCGGACACCACAGTTGATCCAATGATATTGATCACAGCGCCAATCATTTCTTTTCTGAGGAGAACCTTTGAACGAATACAGAAAGACATCACCACCAATAGCCTTGCATGGTGGATCATTTACAATCTTCTGATAATCAGGATGAGATGGAATATGAAGGGCTTCTTCCACTGCAAAAAGGAGCTGTTTTCCTGCAGTATAAGATCATTGTGAAGAGTCCTCCACTCTACATAATTGTGAAAGCTTGTTTCATAAAATATTTTTAAAAATGGAACACGCAGCTCCAGGTCCTTGGGGGACTCTGTGAGCCCTCTAGGTAAAGAGGACTCCCTGTGGTCAGAGATTAAAGAAACAGGCAGGACCAAGGCAAATTATATAGGGAAGTGGCTAAGAAGTCTGACCTTTACTCTAAAAGCAACTGCTATAGCAGGGTCCGCACTCCTCTGGCAGCGAGATGAGTCAGACCTCGAACAGAAGGTGCCCCCCACTTTTATTAGTTCCCCAAATTCCCAGTCCCACCTCCAATATTTCATCATTGCTACATCATTGATGCATCCCACAAGGGGAGGTACGGGGCAGTACCTGGGTAGCAGATAGCTGTCTTTCCCCACCCTTTCCCCACCTCCTGACACCCGTTAACACAAGACACTAAAACTATTTACAGTTCCTGACCCCTCTGGTCAAGTTCCTCACGATTCTTTTGTCCCCTGGAGTCCAAATCCATTTCAGGGTTGCCCATCTTTGTGATCTGTCTGGCATTGGGTTAGGTGTTTCCCCTGCGGTGAGGCCATTCGCCTACTGACTCTATGCTTCCTGGTAAATGGTTCTCTTGAGTCACCCTTTAGGCCTACCTTTCCCTGTACAGAACAGGACATGGAAAGAATAGCTGTTTTCTAGTGGATTCCTAAAGTTTCTTGTACAGTTTTTGTTATACAGTGACTTACACATGAACTTTCACACTGTAACATTCTAACTGCCTGGGAGGATACATGCATTCATAGAGGCTAGTTACAGGTAGATAGCCGTGTTCTTAGAGACCAACTAAGTTTGTTATTGGTAAGAGCTTTCGTGTGCATGCACACTTCAGATACTTCAGGCTGTCTCTGAAGTGGATACATTACATTTAGCTGTGGCGCTGTGGGTTAAAACCACAGAGTCTAGGACTTGCCGATCAGAAGGTCGGCGGTTCGAATCCCCATGACGGGGTGATCTCCCGTTGCTCGGTCCCTGCTCCTGCCAACCTAGCAATTTGAAAGCACGTCAAAGTGCAAGTAGATAAATAGGTACCGCTCCGGCGGGAAGGTAAACGGCGTTTCCATGCGCTGCTCTGGTTTGCCATAAGTGGCTTAGTCATGCTGGCCACATGACGCGGAAGCTGTACGCCGGCTCCCTCGGCCAATAAAGCGAGATGAGCGGCGCAACCCCATAGTCGGCCACGACTGGACCTAATGGTCAGGGGTCCCTTTACCTTTACCAGTGTTCCATACTCTAGTTGGTGCTGTTTGCTAACATTCATTGGTTGGAGCTTGATAGGTCATTTAAATAGACAATTCAAAGCACCAGGTCTATTCATTCACTAGATGTGATAGTGCAGTTTTCTCGTTATTCTTTGGCTGCCTTTATTTAAAGGGCCAGTAATGCTTTTTATTGTGTACACTCTAGCTAATGGTTTCAGGTAAGTACACATGAAATAGCCGACACCAGAGAATTGTTGGGCACCACATTGGAGACTCCTGATTTCCATGTTTGCACTGACAAAATCTGTTGGCAAGAAAACTTGCAGTTAAACCTTCATTTATAATTACCACCCCCCAAAAAAAAACAACAACTTTTGTCCCAAAACCTTTTGTACGTTAATTGACGCAAGACACCATAGGCGCCGACTCCATGGGGCTTGAGGGGGCCCGAGCCCCCTCAAAAATTCGTTTGGGGGGGCTCCGCCCCCCCAATAATCTCCGGCGCCCCTCCAGCAGAGCGCCATCGCCGCCCCTCCCCCAGCCCAAAATGCACAGGGAGGGGCGGGCTGCATGCCTCCTGCCCTCCCTCCCGAGCAAAAGCTCCACCCAATTTCCTTTGGAGCTGATTAATAGGCGCAGCACGCTCTCCCCTATTCGCTCACGAGGAGGCGGCGCCACTTTATTTGCATATTCATGAGCTTATTTATTATTCATGAGCTTTCCCGGGCCCCCCCAATATTTTTTATAAGTCCGCGTCCCTGCAAGACACATTATTGCTTTTCATGGTTACTTTGGTGGTCTCCATCTAGTTGGTTTGATATTTTACATTCACAGTTAATATCACCACCATCTCTGCCTTCGATATTCTTCAAGGTTGGCAGCATCAAAAAATTTCCAGGTTCAGTTCTTTACAGTGGAAGCTATGGATATGAATGTCACTTTAATACAGTGTTCTTGCTAACACGGAACCATTTCAGTTTTTATTTCGGCCATTCCATGGACATTGGTGTGATCTAATTTGGTGGAGTCTATTTAACAATCATGACGATTCCTTAAGGATCAAAGTATTTAATATATTGTTCGTTTGTTTGTTCCTTGGCTGTGCTCTGTGGTTTTTGTGGTTCATTCTGTGGTCCGTCATATACATGGTTACAGGAATTTCAGACATTAATCATGGGGCGGGGGGGGGCCTGGAGACCCCACCCCATGAGTACACACTTACAATGAACATAGCACAAACATCACCCACCCACCCAAATGCTTTTCCATGGCCCGACTAAATTGTTACAATGTATCCAAATCAATAGACCATGTCTGATTTAATCAACTGTTTCTGCTTTTGAGTGAAAGTGTTTTTCTTGCTACATAGGACCCCATAGCGTTTTCAAATATTCATATAAAATAAACCACCCCATACATCTGCACTATTCCACTTTTGATTTACAGGAGGAGGGCGGCCAAAGGAGGGAGGTATGCAACACGTGACTGGCAGCCATAATCCTTTCTGCAAGAAGTCATGTTCGCAGCAATCTACCCTTCCTGAAGATAAGGTCACACGCAAGTGCCAGACTGCTCCTCATTGACTTACTGTGCTGGTCCCGTGGGTTACCGAGAGGTGAGGTCCAAGTCCGGTCTGTGGTCAAAGGTGCAACGTGGAGGCAGTCCATAGTAGCTGAAGCTGGGTGCAGGGCAGGGAGTCGGGTGAAGTCAGGAACAGGCTTGCAAGCAGGGATCCAGGGCAGGGCAGGAGCTCAGGCAGGAACTAGCAACTAACAATGTTGCTCCCGCAACTTGGGACTGGGGCCGGCCGGCTTTTGTCTGCCCCAAGGCATAGGGCGGCCCTGGTCCTCTGGTGACTCTCGCCTCTCCTGGCCTGGAGGCAAGCACTCCTCCTGCGGGAACTTAGTTCCCTCTGCCTCTCTGCCCTGAGCCTCTGCAGCTCAGGAGAGGCTGGAGGGTTACCGGACCCAGAGGCAACCCAGAAAACTGTGGAGCCATAATTATATATATATATATATATATATGCAGGTTTTGGTGTCCTCGGGTGTCTTCCCGTGTAAAAGTTGGGGTGTCTAGGCGACGTTTCGACGAGGTCTCACTCGTCATCTTCAGGCTGGTGCTTTCGGCTTCTTGTTACTGGAACAGAGCAGGATCTCAGTGTTTGAGTTCCTATAAATACTGTTGAGGGGTGTGTTCTGGGCAGAGAGGAAGTTCCCAGGCTAGTGTGCCTTTTCTTCTTTTGTTCCTTAATTGCTTGAGGGATATCTTGAGTGATTTCTTGAGTGATATCCTGAGTACCACTTAGGTGGGTCATTAGGTGTGGATTAGTTGCTAAAGCCTTTGTGTCTTGACCTCTTGAACTTTGTGAAGAGTTTTTCTGAGAAGATGGCTGTACTGCATTTAGTTGTGCTCTGGCTTGGCTTCGTGTATAGGGGCGAGCTGTGGTTTTGTGGCCTGTGCCAGCCAGATCTGTGTAGGGATTGCAGGGGGGTGCAGCATCCGGAGGTGCCACCATGGTTTGGCTACTGGATGGTGTCTGTAATTTATCTGTGGAGAGGGTCTGGGTTTGGGTCTGGTGTGGTTGATTGGTGATGGCGTTCTGTGTGCCTCTGGATCTGGTGTCAGTTTTTGTAGGGAGGGCTAATTTCCAGATGTCTGGCAAGCGGGATGTGTCGTCACGCTTGTTCATGTTGTGAGGGTGTTTCTCTATCTCGATGGCTTCCATGATTATTCTCTTGTGGTGATGTTCCATGTTAGAGAGCAATTTGGAATCTGCAAAATTAATTTCGTGCCCTGTTTCTTTCATGTGTTGGAAAAGAGAGGAAGTTTTTTCTTCTTTTTTGACGGCATTCTTGTGTTCTGCGATACGTGCATTTATTCGTCTGTTTGTTTGTCCAATGTACGTGGCTGGGCAGACTTTGCAGGGTATTTCATAGACCCCTTGGTTTTCCAACTGGATTTTATCCTTGGGGTTTCTGAGGATATTGGCTATTTTTTTGGTTGGCGCAAAAGGCTGTTTTGATATTGTGTTTATGGAGGATTTTGCTAATTTTATCTGTAGTGCCCTTGATATAAGGAAGGAGGGCCATGCCATTGTTTTCTTCTGTGTCTTGGTTTTTGGGGGGTGTTTCTTTTTGGATTAGCTTCGTAACCCTGTTTTGCTGGTATCCATTGGCAATTAACACATTTGAGAGATTCTGTAACTCAGTTGTCAAGTGGTCTTTGTCAGCCAGGCGTTTGGTTCTGGAGATGAGGGTCTTGGCTACGGAGTTTATTTGTGCAGGGTGGTGGTGAGATTGTGCATGTAAGTAGCGGTTGGTGTGTGTTTTTTTCCGGTAGATAGTGTGTCCTAGGGAGCCATCAGGTTTTTTGTAGATTAGGACGTCAAGGAAGGGAAGTTGGTTGTTGGCTTCTATTTCCATAGTGAATTGTATTTTGGGGTGTAGGCTGTTGAGATGTGTGAGGAAGCTGTCCAGTTTTTCCTTCCCGTGTGGCCAAATTACAAAGGTGTCGTCAACATATCTGAGCCAAAGTTTGGGTTTGTGTTCTGACTTGTCTAAAGCATTGGTTTCAAAGTGTTCCATGTACAGGTTTGACAGCCATTCAAAACAAATACAATCCCCCCGAATACATCTTGGACCTGACCAACCACTGCCTAACCAACACGTACTTCATCCACAATGGACAAAGATACAAACAGATAGAAGGAGCACCTATGGGATCTCCCCTCTCACCGGTCATCGCAAACCTGTACATGGAACACTTTGAAACCAATGCTTTAGACAAGTCAGAACACAAACCCAAACTTTGGCTCAGATATGTTGACGACACCTTTGTAATTTGGCCACACGGGAAGGAAAAACTGGACAGCTTCCTCACACATCTCAACAGCCTACACCCCAAAATACAATTCACTATGGAAATAGAAGCCAACAACCAACTTCCCTTCCTTGACGTCCTAATCTACAAAAAACCTGATGGCTCCCTAGGACACACTATCTACCGGAAAAAAACACACACCAACCGCTACTTACATGCACAATCTCACCACCACCCTGCACAAATAAACTCCGTAGCCAAGACCCTCATCTCCAGAACCAAACGCCTGGCTGACAAAGACCACTTGACAACTGAGTTACAGAATCTCTCAAATGTGTTAATTGCCAATGGATACCAGCAAAACAGGGTTACGAAGCTAATCCAAAAAGAAACACCCCCCAAAAACCAAGACACAGAAGAAAACAATGGCATGGCCCTCCTTCCTTATATCAAGGGCACTACAGATAAAATTAGCAAAATCCTCCATAAACACAATATCAAAACAGCCTTTTGCGCCAACCAAAAAATAGCCAATATCCTCAGAAACCCCAAGGATAAAATCCAGTTGGAAAACCAAGGGGTCTATGAAATACCCTGCAAAGTCTGCCCAGCCACGTACATTGGACAAACAAACAGACGAATAAATGCACGTATCGCAGAACACAAGAATGCCGTCAAAAAAGAAGAAAAAACTTCCTCTCTTTTCCAACACATGAAAGAAACAGGGCACGAAATTAATTTTGCAGATTCCAAATTGCTCTCTAACATGGAACATCACCACAAGAGAATAATCATGGAAGCCATCGAGATAGAGAAACACCCTCACAACATGAACAAGCGTGACGACACATCCCGCTTGCCAGACATCTGGAAATTAGCCCTCCCTACAAAAACTGACACCAGATCCAGAGGCACACAGAACGCCATCACCAATCAACCACACCAGACCCAAACCCAGACCCTCTCCACAGATAAATTACAGACACCATCCAGTAGCCAAACCATGGTGGCACCTCCGGATGCTGCACCCCCCTGCAATCCCTACACAGATCTGGCTGGCACAGGCCACAAAACCACAGCTCGCCCCTATACACGAAGCCAAGCCAGAGCACAACTAAATGCAGTACAGCCATCTTCTCAGAAAAACTCTTCACAAAGTTCAAGAGGTCAAGACACAAAGGCTTTAGCAACTAATCCACACCTAATGACCCACCTAAGTGGTACTCAGGATATCACTCAAGAAATCACTCAAGATATCCCTCAAGCAATTAAGGAACAAAAGAAGAAAAGGCACACTAGCCTGGGAACTTCCTCTCTGCCCAGAACACACCCCTCAACAGTATTTATAGGAACTCAAACACTGAGATCCTGCTCTGTTCCAGTAACAAGAAGCCGAAAGCACCAGCCTGAAGATGACGAGTGAGACCTCGTCGAAACGTCGCCTAGACACCCCAACTTTTACACGGGAAGACACCCGAGGACACCAAAACCTGCATTCCTGTACCCGTGAAAATCTACGAAAGCATATATATATATATATATATATATATATATATATATATATATTCAAATTTAGGAGGGTAGGGAAGTACAGAAAGGGAAAGGGAAAAGGGGGAGGGGATAGATAATACTGATAGAGAGATAGAGGGATAGAGAGATATAGATAGGTAGGTAGATTAGAAATTTAAAAGACCTATAAAGATTATCAAATCCTACAAAGTACTGAGCGCAAATATAACATTGAACCACAATGGCACAAAATAAGTCAGCAAGCTGACATTTACCAAGAGTTAGACAAAGGTTAGTGTACTAAATATTTACAATTCTTGGTAGTTTGCTATTAGAGAAATACCAGATATTTCTTCAACACCTCAGGACATATTTTCCACCAGATTTTGATGAACACCAGTTCGCTAATAGGAGAAATAGGTCAACAGATGATGCCATAGCCACAGCTTTTCTCCTTGCAACTGGAGAGACCGGGGAATTATGTCAGAATGCTGTTTATTGATTATAGCTCGGCTTTTAATACCATTCTTCTGGACATTCTTATTAAAAAGCTGATGGACCTGGACCTTTCCCCTACCATCTGTGGTTGGATTAAAGACTTTATGAGGGATCGCACACAAATAGTGAGGATTGGGCCTGTTACATCTACCTCTCTGAAGCTCAGCACTGGCACCCCACAGGGATGCGTGCTGAGTCCCTACCTGTACTCGTTGTATACATATGACTGTATTTCATCTGATCCATCCACTGCAATCATTAGGTTTGCAGATGATACCACCATAATGGGTCTAATTACAGGTGGAGATGAATCAGCGTATAGGGAGAAGGTTCAAAAAGTCTCCACATGGTGCCTAGAGAATAACTTGCACCTAAATATCAGCAAGACAAAGGTGATGGTGTTGGACTTTTGGAGGAAGAGAGGGGAACTAGCCCCGTTGTATATCAGGGTGGGTTGTGTGGAGAGAGTCTCTTCCTTTAAATTCCTGGGAGTTTACCTTAGTGAAGACCTCACTTGGAAAATTAATACAACCCAGGTGGTTAGGAAGGCCCAACAGAGACTCCATTTCCTCAGGGTCCTGCAAAAGAACAAGGCCAAACAAAAACTGATCTCCTTCTACCTGGCCACAATAGAAAGTGTCCTTTCATACTTTATTAAAGTGTGGTACGCTGGTTTGATATACATCTATATTTTCTGCAGCCAAAGATGGAGAAGCTCTATACAGTCAGCAGAAACAAGACCTGGAGCTGACTGTGGCTCAGATCATCAGCTTCTTATAGCAAAATTCAAGCTTAAACTGAAGAAAGTAGGAAAAACCACTGGGCCGGTAAGATACAATCTAAATCAAATCCCTTATGAATACACAGTGGAAGTGAGGAACAGGTTTAAGGATTTAGATTTGGTGGACAGAGTGCCTGAAGAACTATGGATGGAGGCTCGTAACATTATACAGGAGGCAGCAATGAAAACCATCCCAATGAAAAGGAAATGCAAGAAAGCAAAGTGGCTGTCCAACGAGGCCTTACAAATAGCGGGGGAGAGAAGGCAAGCAAAATGCAAGGGAAATAGTGAAAGATGTGGCTCACATTTTTTGGTTATTGGGGGGGGGGGATCTCAACCCCAATATTCTATCTTTGACCATGTCTCTTTTTTGACAGCCACTGCCAAAATGGAAATAGCTGTCAGGTGGGAAATGGGGGGAGGCCCTCACTTTACAAACTTGGTTTTACCCACGTATGGGACATGGCACAATTTGGGAGTTTGAATCAACACAGCAGTGTGATGATAAATGGGCAGGGTAAAAAGGAGAAATTTCTAAGTACTGTACATGGTAATTGTTCATTGATTACATAAGAAATAAGAAAATTATTGGGCGCGCGCAGCGGAAACGTCCTCCGCCGGTGACGTCACCCGGGCCTTGCGGAAAAGGCGCTGCGGGAGTCGCCGCCGCCGCGGCGGGGCCGCTGCAGAAGGGTGAGTGGCGAGGGCGGGACGGGGCCGCGCGCTCCTTTCCTCGGCTGCCCTCGTCGCGCGCCTTGGCTCCCGCGGCCGGTGAGGGGAGCCCGGGCCGCGCGCGGCTGCTGCTGCCGCCGCCGCCTCTCCTGGGGGCGCCGCCTCCCCGGGCGGGAACACTGCGGGTGCGCGAGGGAGGAGGGCGGCCCCCGGGGGCTGGGAGAGCCGGGCTGCCGTGGCCGAGAGGGCTGCTCTGCCGGGCGCCGCTGACATTGGAACTTAGAAAACTTCCCGGGGCAGGACCCCGGTATGGGCCCCCCCAATATTTTTTATAAGTCGGCGCCCCTGATTGATTATATCAACAAATTGGCACTGTCGTTATGACCACCTGCCCCAGGTGTATCCAGGATTTCTTTTTCTGGGGGGGGGGGGGAATTAAGGTTGCCATATTTTGAAGAGCAAAAAAGAGGATGCCGTGAAGATTCTCATTTTAAATACACCTACTGTATGTAGGCTATAGCAGTTTTTCCCAACCTTGTGCCTCCAGCTGTTTTTGGACTACAATTCCCATCATCCCTTGCCACTGGTCTTGCTAGTCAGGGATGATGGGAGTTGTAGTTCAAAAACAGCTGGAGGCACAAGGTTGGGAAACACTGGGCTATAGAAGCTGTGATATATTGCTGGGGGGGGGGGGAGAGAAGATGAGAAAAGTTGGGGAAAGCAAGTCTTCAATCACCAGTCTTGTCTAGGACTCATCCAGAAAGTATAGCCAGAGACATTTTGGCAAATTTTTAGAATGCTACCCCTGAAAAAGAGGATGTGTCCTGGAAAAAGAGGACACATAGCAACCGGGGGGGGGGGCAGAACTGAGTTACCTGCGACACAATTGGTCAGTTAAGTATTTTTTTTATTTACTTGATTAGGGGGGCAGTTCCCCCCCCCGAACCCCCGGCCACACCACCTGCAACCAGGGGCGGAGGAAGGGTGGTGCGGTAGGTGTGGGGCCGTCCTGGGTGTCCCCACTGAGGGGGGTGACAAAATGCCAGGCAGCACTCACCACAGAGCCTGCAGTGAGCCCAAGGCTCTGCGCTTTCCAAACACTTTGCCCACTGCCTCCCCCCCCCCCCAGCTGAAGGGTGACTGAGTGGGAGGAGGCAGACAGACTCTGGAGGCCCCACAGTGCGCCCTGCCCCATGGATGGCTTGCCCCACCCTCGCCCTGCCCCTATGGGCAGCTTGCTCCCCAGGCGCCCAAGCGGCTTCCTCCGCCGCTGACTGTCCCTGGCAGTAATACTGGTTTTAGCTCTGTCACTGGTCAGAGCTGAAGTTGGGATTTACAACTTTAAAACGAGATGCTACAAATTTTCCCTTGTGATCTCCATAGTAGACAATTTTAAATGTTGCTTGTAGATAGAGAGGGGGGGGGTAGACAGCTTTAAATTTCTTAGCATTTTCTTAAAGCATTTTCTTAAAGCGATAGGCTATCCATTTTGGGGGCCCTGGGGCCCCTCCCCCAAGGAGAACCTCCAAAAAGGCACACTGTGGAGGAGAGTTTCCTGCCTGTCACTCAAAGAAGAATTCAAACTCGGGCTGCAGTGTCTACCAAAATCTTTAATGTTCAGATCAGTGCGATACTTGGGCAAAATGTCCTTAAAAGGCACAGCAGATTCTACACATAGCCAAGCAAACAAAGACATGGATCCAGGAATGAGACATACCCTGGCTTAGGAGCTAACTCCTCGTAAGCCCATAACCCCCCAAAATTTTTAGGGGGCCGGGAACCCCCCCAAAAAACTGTTGATGGCCATTGCCATTTAATTGTGTGTGGTGTGTCATGTGACTATGTAGGGCAGGGCTTACCGCCCCCCCATATTTTATTCAAGTTGGCCCCCCAGCAACCCTGTTATTAGGGAGTGGGGCCGGCACTAATTTCTCCCCCATGCGCAGTGATCCCATGTTGAAAACAAACCCATTGGTATCCACTGTATTAATGCGCCAAGGGACTATTTTATGTGTCCTTGTGACTGACAGGTGGTGGAAGGAGCGAGCCAGAATCTAGTGAGTGAGACTGTCCCTGGCAGTAATACTGGTTTTAACCCTCTCCCTGGCCAGAGCTGAAGTCTCACTGAAGTTGTTATTTACAACTTTAAAAAGAGATACAACAAATTTTCCCTTGTGATCTCCATAGTTGGCAGTTTAAAATGTTGCTTGTAGATTCAGTAACTCCCTAAAAAGTGTTAGGAGACGCAATACATTTTAAATTTAAAGGAAACAAAGAAAATAAGAAGACCAACAAAGAATTAATCATAGTAAAACAGGGAGAGTAAATTCTGGACAGATGCTAGACTTTGAGAAAGCCCACAAAAGAAAGCTTAGCCAAGAAAAATTTAAACTGAAAACTGAAAACTCATAGAAAACACCAAGATGAAGATTTTAAAGAGAATCAAGAAAAGCAGATACACCTGATGACTAGAAAGGCCAAGGGAAAACGAAGATACATGAAGGAATGTGAGGGGCAAAATCAAGTTTATTTCCCTTTCGACCAACAAGTCTTTGGGTGTACAAAGGAGCAGAGGAAAGGGTAGGTGGAGATGAAGCCTGCTTCAAGCAGAGTGAAGAATAATTGCAGAAAATAGAAGGCTTTTCTTTTAAAAGGCAACTGGAGAAGCCATTTCATAAAAAGAAGGCTGGCGTTTCTGTTGCCGAAGTTATTATTATCATTACTGTTGTTACTATTTATTGAATTTCTATACTGCCCTATACCCGAAGGTCTAAGGGCGGTTCACATAAAATATCAAATGCACCAAATCGAAACAAAAAGAACGACCCAAGAACGGGTTTCCAGAGCAGAGACAGCAGGAGTCAGGCTACCCCTGTCCAGAGAGGGGCGCAACTGGGCCACCAGCTGAAGCTGATGGAGGGCACTGGGGGTCACTGAGCGCCTTCCCTTGTCTCTCGACAGGTGCAGGGCGACCAAGGCCGTTTCCGTGCCAAAAGCAGGCCTAAACCCTGATGGAAATGGATCCAGATATTCAGCTGCTTCCAAGAGCACCTGGATCTGGTCTGCAACCACTCGCTCCAGAACCTCGCTCCAGAAGTTGGAAAAACCAAGACGGGTAAGATTTTAACACAGGTAAGACTTAGAAGTGAGAAGGGTAGGGGGATCTAAGGGGATCCAGGGGGATCCAGAGGGAAAGAAAGCTGTGCATGCGATAAAGAGCAAAGCAGAGGCGCAGAAGACAACACAGTTCCATTTAATGTCATTTTAGCTCAGATTGCCTTGTTGACAAAAATGCTTTGCAGCCATTTTGTGATAGCTTCTAGGGGACTATAGGTAAGCTCCTTTGCTTAATGGGCAGAACTTAATTTTATGTATATTGTGGCTTCCAAGGAGTAGAATAACGAGCCCTCTTGAGCAGCAGGCTTGAAAGTTGTGGCATTGGGCATCTGAAGCCAAACAAATTGTATTTACTTCAGAAGAGGGTCACCAAAATATTGTTGAGTTTTGGTTCCTTCAGGTGTGTATAAATCCAAAAGGTTCCAAACATGCCAGCATTTTGCATCCTCGCCAGTACTTCTGTTCCTAAGGTAGAATACCCATTTAGAATACCCATTTTAAAAGCTGATGCATCAAACTGCTTCTTTTGTCTGTAACAGTTGCCTTGCTGATTTCAGTGTGAAAAAGCAAATAAGGCATTTTGAAGAAGTGTGCATGCACACGAAAGCTCATACCAAGAACTAACTTAGTTGGTCTTTAAGGTGCTACTGGAAGGAATTTTTTTTGTTTTGACTATGGCAGACCAACACGGCTACCTATCTGTAACTAAGGCATTTTGAGGGTGAATCTACTGATGGCAATGGGAGAGGTGGCCTGGTAGAGGCCTTGGAGTGAGTAGAGGTTTTCACCATTTTGCCAGCCATTTTTAAGCAAAAAAAGTCCAGCAAACATTTAAGCACAAACATATTCACAATTAGGAAGGATGAGCCGTGACCATTTTTTTCCTGTACATAAAGGGCAGAATTTTTTTCTGCTAATGGTAAGGCTGAAATGACTGAGAAAATATTTGAAATCTTATGAATCCCGACTCTCTGGCCATTTTTACTCATACATAAGGGGGTGGCTGATTGTTCCACTAATGACCAGAGAGGGCCACACAAAATCATATTAACCCACATTTGTGAAACATTTTGGAATAGAGGTCTGTACCCTTCAATCCTGTAGATAAAGGAGGCATGTAGCTCCCTATTTTCTTTGCCTGGGGTACATGTATGATTGTTTAATGCAGGGAACATGATCCATAAATGCTGAGACTATTCGAAATTTAATTTGACCCAGATGGTATTACTGGCTTTTTTGTGAAAACTTGCACAATAGGGTTGATAGTTGCTGGGTTTCCAACAAATACAAAAATCAGGATCCTCACCAGTACTTCTGTTCCAAAGGTAATATATTTTTAAACCTGCTGTAGTGAACTGCTTATTGCCTGTAACCTCTCACTTGGTTACCTTCAGCTGCAATCGTAGCTTCTGTTAATAAAACATTTGAATTATCAGAGGTGGCACTAATAACTAACAAGTAATCTCTATATGCTCTATCGTAATCATAGCAGCAATAAATTTGTGTGTCTTCTGGCTGAAGGTGAGTATCTTGTGCTTGGCTGAGGGGAAAATCTCTGTTGTGTTCTGCCTGCAACTCTTTGTACAAAGATTCTTTCAGGTCGCAGTGAGGGGGACCATTCAAGCACCCTGAGCCTGTTGGAGAAAAGGTAGGCTCTAAGTGGAATCATACATCAAATATGCAAACTAAATATTCCAAAGAGCTTGTATTGAGCAACATTAGTTATTCAATCCCTGTTTCAGAAGAGCTGCAAACTCGAAAGCCTAATGCAGTCACTCTGCGTGCTTCTACCTGGAGGGACTTCTCTTGTCGGGACACCACTGCAGGGGAGGCCCTTTCCTGTGCCACCACCACACAATAAGGTACATCTTTTGGTGGGACGGCCATCCTTGTTTGGTTCCAGCTTTTTTTTTTACAGACCTCAGAGAGCTACCTGTGCCGGAGGCAGATCTGCTCCATTGACAAAAGGCAGTGTCAGAGCTTTTGATCCATCAGGTGAACATCTGCAGTGCAGGATTGAGAGACACCTGCGTCTTGACTGCGCTGCTTTAGGTAACCGGCTGTTTTTGCTCCTGTGTCTGGAGGGGAGGGCTGCTGAAGACCCTAGTCTCTTCCAGGTGCATCTCAGGGACGCAAGAAATAGAATTTTGCAAGCCTTAAGGAAACTTAATGGCAAGTGAACTTCACATTCTACAATTCAGTGATCTTTTTCAGTACAATCCTTTTGGGCTGGCTTCTCCATTTCCCCCCGCTTGATCTCTTCACAGTTCTGCCCAAGAGCCCACCACACTCAGGGGAAGCCAGCTCTTCCTGCAGAAGTCAGGTCAGTAAGACGAGCTGTGTACCAAAAACATTTCTCTGGAATTGGCGGGAAAGGGCCGGGGACAAAGTACTGAGTCCAGATTGCTTTTCACAGACCAGCAGAAGGAACTTCCAGGCCCATGAATTCACACTTCGGAGGGACAAACAAAAAGGTGAGCATAAAGGCAGAGTTTGAAAACTGGAACCAGTCTCTCTGTTGTGCCCTGCAAATTAATGGCAGTCAACATGGCACTCTGTGACTTAAACACATCTAGGTGAATATCGGATAAAACCTCGATTGTGTTCTGTCTGCAGCTTCATAATTCTTAAGGGTTTTCTTTTTTCCTGAGAGAACATTCTGTATTCAGAGTGTTCTCTCAGGTTTTGCTTTTCACCTTGTTGCATTGGCCAAAAAAAAGCAAAAGACGCTGGTGGTTGGCGCTCCTGGTTTCCAGGACGGGGTTCAAGCCCCTGCGGTGTTCCTGCTTACTTCCAATGCAACCTCTCTCTCTCTCTCTCTCTCTCTCTCCCCCTTAAGAACTAAGTGAAGCGCAAAGTGCTCCTCTGATGCATCACTGGTGTGTGTCTCAGAGAAGGTGGATTACATGGATGCTTCCCATCCTAGCACTCCTTGCCATAGGGAACAAAATATGTACAGGTGAAACTTGGAAAATTAGATTATCGTGGAAAAGTTAATTTATTTCAGTAATTCAACTTAAAAGGTGAAACTAATATATGAGATAGACTCATGACATACAAAGCGAGATATGTCAATCCTTTATTTGTTATAATTGTGATATTATAGGGTACAGCTGATAAAAACCTCAAATTAACAATCTCAGAAAATTAAAATATTGTGAAAAGGTGCAGCTATTCAATCCATAACACCTGCAATGGGTTCAGTAGGAAGCACAATCATGGGGAAGGCTGCTGACCTGACAGTTGTGCAGAAAGCCGTCATTGAGACCCTCCATAAGGAGGGAAGGTCTCAAAGGGTAATTGCAGAAGAAGTTGGATGTTCCCAAAGTGCTGTATCGAAGCACATTAATGGAAAGTTATGCGGAAGGGGAAAGTGTGGAAGAAAAAGTTGCACAAGCAGCAGGGATGACCACAGCCTGGAGAGGATTGTCAGGAAAAGACCATTCAAACATGCTGGGGACTTTCACAAGGAGTGGACTGAGGCTGGAGTTAGTGCATCAAGAGCCACCATACACAGATGGATCCTGCAGATGGGCTTCAAATGTATTCTTCTTGTCAAGCTGCTCCTGAACAAGAAACAACGTCAGAAGCATCTTGCCTGGGCTAAAGAAAAAAAAGAACTGGTCTGTTGCTCAGTGGTCCCAAGTCCTCTTTTCTGATAGGAGCAACTTTTCCATCTCATTTGGAAACCAAGGACCCAGAATCTGGAGGAAGAATGGGGAGGCACACATTGCCAGATGCTTGAAGTCCAGTGTGAAATGTTGATTTGAGGAGCCATGCCATCAGCTGGTGTTGGTCCACTGTGCTTAAATGAACTCGCCCCATTACTAAAACTGGTGGATGCTCACAGCCGTAAACTAAATGTATCAAAAATTACCATTCTTCTATATGCAGATGATATGATTGTGCTCTCATGAACTAGAATTGGCTTAAAGCGTTTGCTAAATGCCTGTATCTACTATTTGTCTAGAATGAAAATGAGCATGAACTTCAATAAAAGCAAAATAATGGTCTTCAGGAATTCTCGTAAGATATATAGTTGGGTTTTTGGTGGGAAACATATCCAGCAGGTATTCAGATTCAACTGTTTGGGGATCACTTTCCATCACAGGCTCCGGTGTTCCTCGCACTGCGCAAGGGCGGTAAATGCCAGCCAGCTGTTTATGCAGGCCATATTGCACTTTTTTGCAACAAGAGGTAACCAACACATCCCTTCTGCCCTCAAAGTTTTTAATGCTAAAGTTAGAGCCAAACTGCTCTATGGAATTTCAGTCTGGATGTCAGGGTTTACCCAGTCAGTGGAACAAGTGCAGGCAGCCTTTCTGTTGAAGATTTTCGCTGTCCCACACTGTGTACCTTACGCAGCCTTGTTGTGTCTAGAGGGAAGCCAACAGAAGCTAGAGACAGTTGCCTGGACGAGTTTTCTTTTATGCTGGCTAAACATTTGTTTTTCAGCAGACAAAGATACTTTACTTAGCAAAGTTTTGTCAGACCCCTTCCCTTCTCCAGGGCTACAACTGTTTTGCACAAAGTTGGGGCAACTTGGGCTTTCAGAGGATCTCCTGGGTGCTGTGGCTTTTCCAATCGCCAAGGCCATGTTAAAAGTTAAAGAAAGTGAGCAGTTGGGTCCCACAAGGATCAGAACCGCTATTATTTCATTTATTCATTTTGTGATCTGGAATTAGTGCTGGAGACTATTGAAAAAGGAACTGAAAATGAAACGGTCAGTATTGTAATGTCCCTGTACAGTTCTATAGTGTGGTCCCATTTGGAACACTGTGTACAGTTTTGGGTGCCATCTCTCTAAAACGAATATGGCATAGCTGGAAAAAGTGCAGAAGAGGGTGTTCTCGCTCTGTGTGGGATGGTCATTCTCTTACATGGAGTGTGTGGCTTTGGGGGGGGTGCACAGTGATGGGGATGGCAGACACATTTCTTGCCCCTCTGATCAGCCAGATCAATCCTGGTGATCAACAGGGTGATAGATGTGGCAACCAGATTGCTCTTACATCTAGAATTGGGCAACCAAATGATTAAGGGGGCACAGTGCTTTTCCTTTGAGAAAAGGCTGAAGGGTTTGGAAATGTTCAGTCTATAAAAGGTCTATATAAGAGGGTAGCAAACACGATAGAGGTTAGAAAATTAAATAAGATAAAGTGGTTAGAGAGCACTTTTCGTCACTCTCCCAAAATACTGACCTCAGGGGCACCCAGCGAAAGAAAAAACCACTTTATTCCATGAGAGATGAAACTTTGAAGTTACATGCATGAAGATTTGGTGATGGCCACAGGAAAAAAATATTATTGGGACAAAAATTCTGGCCCACTGGTCTTATGTACCCGTTTAAAATTAACTTTGGGAAATTATTCCAATAAAAGAGACCATGCCAATATATAGAGCTTTCTTAGTGACATTTCTGAACAATTGCACAGAAAGGTAGAGACAGAGACACTGAATTAATGCTGATCATTTAACATTTTCCTGTATAATTTTATATACATTTGTGCCAAGAGAAAGGAGAAATGGATATGGAAATGACCGGCAGAATCCGAGACCAGGGAGAAGAGTCGGTGGAAGAAGATTGGAAGAAATTTAAAGACTATTTACAGAAACACTGCAAAATCAATGAATGTTAGAATGATGTTGGATTGAAGTTAAGCGGTTTTTAGTAGCAATGTTATAAAGGAATATGTAAAATGGTTTGTTAACAGGTGATAATATAAGGCTATAATATATTAAGATAAAAGATTAAGATAAAATCAAAGAGGGAAAGGATTTGCTGAATTAACTAATTGAACTGGAATACAAAAAAGGGAGGTGTGAGGAGGTCAGGGAAACGAGCAAATGAAAGATAAGATTTGGAAAAACTGATCTGTTTTTAACTGTTTTTACTTTGTATTTTTCTTTTTTCTTTTTTTTCTTTTCTTATTTTTGTAAAATGTTGAAACTTCAATAAATATATTTAAAAAAAAAAGAAAGGAGAAATGGATAGAACTAGCAGGATACACACAGATGATAGGAGAACTGAGAAAGTCAGAGCTTGGGTTCGATATTTAAAAACTATAATTTAAACATTTACTGAACAGTCACAAAGATCAAATATGCACAACTTTCTTTTGCAGAGGTCATCCTGCAATTAACTATCAGCCTCATGCAGCCTTCTCTGTCTGTCCACATGCTCATCACACCTGAAAGCATAATGCAGAGAATTAGATGCTGAACTTACATTCTTCATTCCTCCTTTCATAACAACTTTCCCTAAACATTTATCTGATCTTTTAGGAAGATATTTCAGGCTTTAGGTGCCATCATAACACTAATGTTTCAAAAATGATAACAACAGGGCATTTTTGACAACTGGAAAAGGCACTTCAGGTGTGGTGCGGCGGTTATGAGTGGTGGACTCAGTAGCGAAGCTGCAAGCTCTGGCACTGGGGGCAGAGAGCAGGTGAGTGCGTGGCTTGTGTGCATCCCAGGAGGCATGGAGTGCGTCCCGGGGGCATGGTGCACTGCACGTGGGGGTGTGGTGTGCATCCCGGGGGCATGGCGAGCATCCTGGAGACGTGGTGTGCCGCCAGTGGGGACGTGGCGCCTGGCGCGCCAAGGGAGCGCGGCATGTGTCCGGGCGGGGGTGGCCGCAATGGCACCTCAACAGAATGGTGGTGCCGGGTGCGGTGGGTTCACTCCACACCCATTCCTCCTGAATGAAGAGGCAACTAAATGGGAAAATTGTTCCATCGTGTCCTAGCTCTTTGGTCATGATCACCCTGGAGGCAAGAAAGGCATCTATTATGTGGTCATTTATCCAGTTCGATCCTTTCAGTGTGTCTATGTCATAACCATACACACAGATGTTGGCAACTGAACCCACAAGTTACTTGGTTTGTAGACTGAGTGTGTTGAAGGTACAGTTGTGCCATGGGGGAACTGATGTAGAAATCATTGATTTGCCCAAACACTTCTCACTTTGCGTTGAGAATATGGGGCTTCTATCAAAAGAATCAATATTGGTCACTGTCAAATCCTCTTTCCCACTTTTTGGAGTGGAGGTCATCTGAGGTTGAGCGCTTTCCAGGTCTCTCATAGTCAGTCAGTGATCTGTTTTTAAGGAGTCCAGCTCCTCAGCAGCCTGCACTGAATCAGATGCTGGAACTACAGTTATCTTCTCCTTCAGTCTGGAGAACTTTCTTCCTGAGCTACTCTTCTGCCTTTTATTTCGCTTCAACTGTGTGAGCTGCAACCGGCAAGGCTTCCCTAGTTCTGGGGCATACCGACAGATTTTTTGGCAGCTATAATATGGTAGCAAGTCCTGGATGATGGGCAAGAGCAGCTCTCTTTCGGAAAAAGGCGGACAACATAATGCTTTCCCTTTACTACCCCTTACCACAAATACACCAAGCTATTAAATTGTTCAGTACCGTAAAGCCCGCTAGTACAATTTGACAAACTGATGGTGCCTTCTCATAGTTTTCATCTTTCTTGGGCCACGGAAGTTCTCCCCTTTGTACAAGATCCAAGATTTGTGATGGATCACAAGCTATATAAGGAAAGACTGTATGTTCTGGCAATCTTGAGTGTCTGATAAACTGAGGCTGCAAATGCAAGCTTCCAGTGTTACATAGTCCACGCAAAGTTTCTCTCCAGTAAAATTTTTGCATTGCATATAAGGATAACACCATTGCTTCCATCGACATTTCTTTCCATTGTGAAAGTCTTTTTAATGCTGCATGAAAACTCTCAGAGACATTTGAGGTGATTCCACATTTTTCTTTATATATGTTCAGTCTCTTTAGAATCCAGGCCCCAGCATGAGTTATTATTGCTTGGTGCAGTTTTTCCTTAAAGTAGTCCAAGAATGCTTTGCTCCAACCTGTACTGAGTTTATCAAATTTGAATGTGTAGTCTTGCTCAGAATTTGACCTCAGAAGATCAAAAAAGTCAGCAAGGTATACCTTGGTATCCTCTGAACTGGCCACGATGTCTCTGCGGATGTGATTCCAGCACACCACTCTGTGGCTCTTGAGCAAAACATGATCCAAAGCCTTTTCAATTCCTTTTTCTCTGTCAGACACTAGGACAACTTTTTCTGAATTGAGCAATGGACACTGCTTTGAAAGGGTCTCCTGTGATTGTCCTCTCGCCTGCTGTCATGCATCTTGAACATTACAGGAATCAGTGGTGATTCAGCGAAAAGCACATTTTGAAATAGTAAAGTAGATAGGAAGAAGTCTCCAAGTAGAAAAGTTGTGTCATATGAAAAAAGCATAGGTAAATCTGTCTTCAGTGATATTATTTTCCCAATTTCAGACAAAATATCCTGTAGGCCCATAACAACAATCACTGTAGGAGAGAGAGAGATATCATGGATGAAGCCTTCAAGGCGTTCTGTTAATTCAAAAACACTGTACAAATCATCACGACTGATTTGTGAACGTTGTCTTTCAAGCTTGTTTAGTTTCTTACCTAAGGAAACAAAAATCAAAATTGTATGGAATGCTTGTAAAGTACAGTGGTACCTCTGGTTACATACTTCATTTGTTCCGGAGGTCCGTTCTTAACCTGAAACTGTTCTTAACCTGAAGCACCACTTTAGCTAATGGGGCCTCCTGCTGCCACTGTGCTGCCGCCGTGCAATTTCTGTTCTCATCCTGAAGTAAAGTTCTTAACCCGAGGTAATATTTCTGGGTTAGCAGAGTCTGTAACCTGAAGCATATGTGTCAGGGCCGCCTCAGGTCCCAGCTCACAAGAGACCAACGCCAAGTCCACTTTATTTACAAAAGTCTTTATTGAAGTACATTGTTTGCTCCACAGCCGAGGGGCGCAGCCCCACGTCTGTTACGCTTAGACCGCTGAAGTCCCCTCTGAATCAGTCCCGCCTCCACACCAGTTTAAGAGGCTTGTGCTGGTCCACCTCTTCCTGTCCTTCCTTTTCCGCAGGGTCTTTCTGCCCCCCTGGGTTCCTTCCCTCCTGCTTTCCCCTGACGCTGAGTCCCCAGACGCCTGTTCCCCCCTCCTCCGTGCTTTGGGACCAGGCTCCTCCTCCGGGCTCTCCGCATTTCCGCGCGCCTCCACATTTGAACTTGGCGCGCGTTCGCTACCCCTGACCTTCCTCTAGACAGTTACACTACTCTCTGTACTACTCTCCGCACCTTCCGGCAGGACGTCTTGCCCCGATCTCCTTCCCCTCTCTGCTTCCTGCTCTGCTTCGTCTGTCACACTGGGAACTCCACCCTCTTCACTCCGTTCCGGCGGGGAAGCCGGCCCCGATCTCCAACTCCCACTCGGGGTTTCCCTGCTGCTCCCCTGCTCCTGACGAGTCCCCCCTGTGGCTCCCCTTGGCCTGACCAGGGGCGCCCCCTTTTGGGAATCCTCCGATTCACTTGAAAGACTCATGGAAACCCTCAAGTCATTGTCCTCCTCCTCGTTCCTGGATTCTTCCCCCTCGCTCTCAGTCTCCTCCCTCATCTGTGCCTCTCTCCCTGAACCCCTGACAATATGTAACCTGAGGTCCCACTGTAGTCATGAGAGGTCATTTCATACAACAAAATGCAGTAAAAAAAAAAAAAAAAAGAGCCAAGGAAGCAAGGGAAAAAGAAATTTTGGATGCCCAAATTAGGAACAAACCCAAATAAACAATCGATAAAACAGGCAAGAAAATGATTACAATCACAGCATTCAATGATAATCAATGAAGAAATAGCATGGAAAGTTAAAAAAATGAAGCAAAAATTCTTTGAGCATGCAAACAAACCCGGAAAGTTGTTAGCATGGCAATTAAGGAGAAATCAACAGATGAATTATATATATATAGGTAAAATTCATTCCAATGGGAAATTTCTAGTTAAAACAAAAGAAATAAGGGAAGCCTTTAAAAAATATTTTCAAAATTTATACAAAAGAGGAAATGAAAAGGCTATCAACATACAGGAATATATAAAAAAGAGTAATCTGCCAAAGATAAAACAAGAAGAGTTTCTTAAATACACAAGTAACAGACCAAGAAATCTCCAGGGCAATAAGGCAAATAAAGGTGGGCAAATCACCAGGAACAGATGGATTATCAGCAAAGTACAATAAAAAAATTTAAAGAACACCTTGTAAATCCAATGAAAGATATAATGAATGAAATATTAACAAAAGGGGAAATTCGAGAAACATGGAAGCAAGCTTATATTACCTTGATTCCAAAACAAGATACAGATTTGACCTTGGTCAAAAAATATACCGGTAGCCCTATTTCAGTTTTGAACAATGATTACAAGATATTTGCTAACATTTTAGCTAATAGATTGAAAAAGGTCTTAAATGTTTAAATACAGACCAAGCGGGATTCCTTCCAGGTAGGCAGATGAAAGATAAAACAATAAATATTTAAAATGTAATAGAGTATTTAGAAGTAAGAAATGAGAAAAAAGCAGCAATGATGTTTATAGATGTGGAAAAAGTTTTTGATAATGTATCTTTGGACTTTATAAGGAAAGTGATGGAAGAAATGGAATATGGAGAAAAAAGGGATACAAGCTGTATACACAGAACAATGTGCAAAACTAATTATTAACCAGGTGATAACTAATGAATTCCAAATTGGAAAAAGGAATGAGACAAGGATGTCCGTTATCACCTTTCTTATTCATTCTGGTCCTGAAGGTTTTGAACAGAAACATAAGAGCAGACAAACAGATTGTGGGAATAAGAACGGGGGAAATGAATTTAAGTTGTAAGCATTTGCTTGTTGACTTGGTAATTACAGTTGAGGAAACAAAGCTATGTCTCCCTAAAGCTTTTGAAAAAATATAAGTTTGGGCGAGTGGGAGGATTTAAATTAAATAAAGGAAAGACAAAAATACTAACCAAAAAAATGACGGAACTGGAGAAAATAATCATAATCATAATAATTTTTTATTTATACCCCGCCCTTCCCGGTTCAAAAACCGGGCTCAGGGCGGCTAACAACAAATTTAAAAAACTTAATTATAAAAGCAGCATAAAATACAGTATAAAAACATGCATAACAATAAAATTCAGAAATCAATTTAGGGGAAATAAGCATTAGATAATCACCAGGGCTAGCTGGCTGAATTGGTCCTACTTGGGCCGGCGAGGAGGCCAGGGGAGAATTAGCTGTGGGGTCTCAGAGCAGGTAATATTCATAAAAGGGGAGGGGGAGGGAAGAGAAGGGACATAAAAGATCAGGCTGAATTCAAATTAAAGGCCAGGCGGAATAGCTCTGTCTTACAGGCCCGAGGGAAGGAGGTTAAATCCCGAAGGGCCCTGGTCTCATGCGACAGAGCATTCCACCAGGTCGGAGCCATCACTGAAAAGGCCCTGGCGGAGGATAATCTGACTTCCTTAGGGCCCAGGATCTCTAAACTATGGTTATTCATGGACCTTAAGGTCCTCTGCAGGGCATACCAGGAGAGGCGGTCCCATAGATACGAGGGCCCTAAGCCACAAAGGGTTTTTTAAGGTCAAGACCAGCACCTTAAATCTGACCCTGTACTCCACCGGGAGCCAGTGCAACTGGTAAAGCACTGGGTGAATATGCTCCCATGCCAGGTACCACGTGAGGAGCCTCGCTGCAGCATTCTGCACCCGCTGGAGTTTCTGGGTCAGCTTCAAGGGCAGCCCCATGTAGAGCGAATTACAGTAGTCAAGCCTGGAGGTGACCGTCGCATGGATCACTGTAGGAGATTGCAAAAATAGAAATTCATTAAAAAGTCAAATATTTAGGAATTTGGCTTGATAATAAAAATGTAAATTTATATAAAGACAACTATGAGAAAGTTTGGAATGATAGATTTGGAAGTTTGGAAGAGAATGAACCTCTCCTTGATGGGATGGATAGCAGCAATACAGATGAATGCATTATCAAAGATGCTATTTTTATTTCAGTCAATAGTGATAATAAGCAACCTTGTCTGATATATAATGAATTTGGAAAAAAAATGTTTAAAAAGACTTTTGCTAAGAAACCAGAAGAATTACTCCTATAAATTGTAGATCAAGATATTAAAAAAAGAAAACCAGAAATTATGTATGCAGCAACAGCGGCAATAATTATATTAGCACAAACTTGGAGGACAGAAGAAATACCAACGAAAGAACAATGGCAAGGGAAACTTATGGAAAATGGAGAACTTGCAAAACTATCAGATAAACTACATGAAAAGGACAACAAAGACTTTAAAAGAGAAGGGGGACCATTTTCAACATATATGAAGAGGCAACATAAAGAAATGGACTCCTTGGCAGGGTTTGAGAAAACAATCACAATTGTATGCAGCAAAAAGTAAGATAATCTGCATTCTGTGAAATTTTGGCGGAAAAAATGCAGGGTGAACAATATGGAAATAAAGCAAAATAGGCGTATGAGGGAAGTCCAGGGGGGGAGGGTGGAAATATGAAAAATTGTTAAAGATATATCGTTAGAAGAAGTATACATGGAAAAATCAATTAAAAATATTTTTTTTAAAAAGTTTGTTTCTTACCTGCTCCAGGTTTCGTGGCTGAGCTGCAGGCATATGAGCTGAGCTGGTTACAGGGTCATTACAAAGGTCTTTATAGATTTTTGAGGGCTTAGCACTTGTATCTGAGATCTTTCCTATTACTGAAGGCATTGCCCGTACGTGTGGTCTTAGCAAATTTCTCTTTCTGTCACCATGAGGAAGTGCATGGAATTCCCTCTCATTTCCAATATAGTGTATCAGAACCATTTCACAAGAAGGCTCGAGCAGTCTATAACTGTGCCTTGTGAAGTTGTCTGGACTTGAACAAGTTTTGATTTTACGGTGAAATTTCCTCAGCTTCGGATTAATTCTCGGCCATCGTCGGACACCACAGTTGACCCAACGATATTGATCACAGCGCCAATCATTTCTTTTCTGAGGAGAACCTTTGAACAAATACAGAAAGACATCACCACCAATAGCCTTGCATGGTGGATCATTTACAATCTTCTGATAATCAGGATGAGATGGAATATGAAGGGCTTCTTCCACTGCAAAAAGGAGTGGTTTTCCTGCAGTATAAGATCATTGTGAAGAGTCCTCCACTCTACATAATTGTGAAAGCTTGTTTCAATTAAATATTTTTAAAAATGGAACACGCAGCTCCAGGTCCTTGGGGGACTCTGTGAGCCCTCTAGGTAAAGAGGACTCCCTGTGGTCAGAGATTAAAGAAACAGGCAGGACCATGGCAAATTGTATAGGGAAGTGGCTAAGAAGTCTGACCTTTATTGTAAAAGCAACTGCTATAGCAGGGTCCGCACTCCTCTGGCAGCGAGATGAGTCAGACCTCGAACAGAAGGTGCCCCCAACTTTTATTAGTTCCCCAAATTCCCAGTCCCACCTCCAATATTTCACCATTGCTACATCATTGATGCATCCCACAAGGGGAGGTACGGGGCAGTACCTGGGTAGCAGATAGCTGTCTTTCCCCACCCTTTCCCCATCTCCTGACACCCGTTAACACAAGACACTAAAACTATTTACAGTTCCTGACTCCTCTGGTCAAGTTCCTCACGATTCTTTTGTCCCCTGGAGTCCAAATCCATTTCAGGGTTGCCCATCTTTGTGATCTATATGGCATTGGGTTAGGTGAGGCCATTCGCCTACTGACTCTATGCTTCCTGGTAAATGGTTCTCTTGAGTCACCCTTTAGGCCTACCTTTCCCTCTGGTTTCTAGGACATGGAAAGAACAGCTGTTTTCTAGTGGATTCCTAAAGTTTCTTGTACAGTTTTTGTTATACAGTGACTTACACATGAACTTTCACACTGTAACATTCTAACTGCCTGGGAGGATACATGCATTCATAGAGGCTAGTTACAGGTAGATAGCCGTGTTCTTAGAGACCAACTAAGTTTGTTATTGGTAAGAGCTTTCGTGTGCATGCACACTTCAGATACTTCAGGCTGTCTCTGAAGTGGATACATTACATTTAGCTGTGGCGCTGTGGGTTAAAACCACAGAGTCTAGGACTTGCCGATCAGAAGGTCGGCGGTTCGAATCCCCATGACGGGGTGAGCTGGTCGGTCCCTGCTCCTGCCAACCTAGCAATCTGAAAGCACGTCAAAGTGCAAGTAGATAAATAGGTACCGCTCCGGCGGGAAGGTAAACGGCGTTTCCATGCGCTGCTCTGGTTTGCCATAAGTGGCTTAGTCATGCTGGCCACATGATCCGGAAGCTGTCGGCCAATAAAGCGAGATGAGCGGCGCAACCCCATAGTCGGCCACGACTGGACCTAATGGTCAGGGGTCCCTTTACCTTTACCAGTGTTCCATACTCTAGTTGGTGCTGTTTGCTAACATTCATTGGTTGGAGCTTGATAGGTCATTTAAATAGACAATTCAAAGCACCAGGTCTATTCATTCACTAGATGTGATAGTGCAGTTTTCTCGTTATTCTTTGGCTGCCTTTATTTAAAGGGCCAGTAATGCTTTTTATTGTGTACACTCTAGCTAATGGTTTCAGGTAAGTACACATGAAATAGCCGACACCAGAGAAATGTTGGGCACCACATTGGTGACCCCTGATTTCCATGTTTGCACTGACAAAATCTGTTGGCAAGAAAACTTGCAGTTAAACCTTCATTTATAATTACCACCCCCCAAAAAAACCAACAACTTTTGTCTCAAAACCTTTTGTACCTTAATTGACGCAAGACACATTATTGCTTTTCATGGTTGCTTTGGTGGTCTCCATCTAGTTGGTTTGATATTTTACATTCACAGTTAATATCATCACCATCTCTGCCTTCGATATTCTTCAAGGTTGGCAGCATCAAAAAATTTCCAGGTTCAGTTCTTTACCGTGGAAGCTGTGGATATGAATGTCACTTTAATACAGTGTTCTTGCTAACGTAGAACCATTTCAGTTTTTATTTCGGCCATTCCATGGACATTGGTGTGATCTAATTTGGTGGAGTCTATTTAACAATCATGACGATTCCTTAAGGATCAAAGTATTTAATATATTGTTTGTTTGTTTGTTTGTTTGTTCCTTGGCTGTGCTCTGTGGTTTTTGTGGTTCATTCTGTGGTCGGTCATATACATGGTTACAGGAATTTCAGACATTAATCGTGGGAGGGCGGGGGGGCCTGGAGACCCCACCCCATGAGTACACACTTACAATGAACATAGCACAAACATCACCCACCCACCCAACTTTAATCAACTGTTTCTGCTTTTGAGTGAAAGTGTTTTTCTTTCTACATAGGACCCCATAGCGTTTTCAAATATTAATATAAAATAAACCACCCCATGCATCTGCACCATTCCGCTTTTGATTTACAGGAGGAGGGCTGCCAAAGGAGGGAGGTATGCAACACGTGACTGGCAGCCATAATCCTTTCTGCAAGAAGTCATGTTCGCAGCAATCTCCCCTTCCTGAAGATAAGGTCACACGCAAGTGCCAGACTGCTCCTCATTGACTTACTGTGCTGGTCCCGTGGGTTACCGAGAGGTGAGGTCCAAGTCTGGTCCGTGGTCAAAGGTGCAACGTGGAGGCAGTCCATAGTAGCTGAAGCTGGGTGCAGGGCAGGGAGTCAGGTGAAGTCAGGAACAGGCTTGCAAGCAGGGAACCAGGGCAGGGCAGGAGCTCAGGCAGGAACTAGCAACCAACAATGTTGCTCCTGCAACTTGGGACTGGGGCTGGCCGGCTTTTGTCTGCCCCAAGGCATAGGGCGGCCCTGGTCCTCTGGTGACTCTCGCCTCTCCTGGCCTGGAGGCAAGCACTCCTCCTGCGGGAACTTAGTTCCCTCTGCCTCTCTGCCCTGAGCCTCTGCAGCTCAGGAGAGGCTGGAGGGTTACCGGACCCAGAGGCAACCCAGAAAACTGTGGAGCCATAATTATATATATATATTCAAATTTAGGAGGATAGGGAAGTACAGAAAGGGAAAGGGAAAAGGGGGGAGGGGATAGATAATATTGATAGAGAGATAGAGGGATAGAGAGATATAGATAGATAGGTAGATTAGAAATTTAAAAGACCTATAAAGATTATCAAATCCTACAAAGTACTGAGCGCAAATATAACATTGAATCACAATGGCACAAAATAAGTCAGCAAGCTGACATTTACCAAGAGTTAGACAAAGGTTAGTGTACTAAATATTATTTACAATTCTTGGTAGTTTGCTATTAGAGAAATACCAGATATTTCTTCAACACCTCAGGACACATTTTCCACCGGATTTTGATGAACACCAGTTCGCTAATAGGAGAAATAGGTCAACAGATGATGCCATAGCCACAGCTTTTCTCCTTGCAACTGGAGAGACCGGGGAATTATGTCAGAATGCTGTTTATTGATTATAGCTCGGCTTTTAATACCATTCTTCTGGACATTCTTATTAAAAAGCTGGTGGACCTGGACCTTTCCTCTACCATCTGTGGTTGGATTAAAGACCTTCTGAGGGATCACACACAAATAGTGAGGATTGGGCCTGTTACATCTACCTCTCTGAAGCTCAGCACTGGCACCCCACAGGGATGCTTGCTGAGTCCCTACCTGTACTCGTTGTATACATATGATTGTATTTCATCTGATCCATCCACTGCAATTATTAAGTTTGCAGATGATACCACCATAATGGGTCTAATTACAGGTGGAGATGAATCAGCGTATAGGGAGGAGGTTCAAAAAGTCTCCACATGGTGCCTAGAGAATAACTTGCACCTAAATATCAGCAAGACAAAGGAGATGGTGTTGGACTTTTGGAGGAAGAGAGGGGAACTAGCCCCGTTGTATATCAGGGTGGGTTGTGTGGAGAGAGTCTCTTCCTTTAAATTCCTGGGAGTTTACCTTAGTGAAGACCTCACTTGGAAAATCAATACAACCCAGGTGGTTAGGAAGGCCCAACAGAGACTCCATTTCCACAGGGTCCTGCAAAAGAACAAGGTCAAACAAAAATTGATGATATCCTTCTACCTGGCCACAATAGAAAATGTCCTTTCATACTTTATTACAGTGTGGTACACTGGTTTGATATACATCTATATTCTCTGCAGCCAAAGATGGAGAAGCTCTATACAGCCACTGGGCCCATCATCTCCTGGCAAATAGAAGGGGAAGAAATGGAGGCAGTGAGAGATTTTACTTTCTTGGGCTCCATGATCACTGCAGATGGTGACAGCAGTCACGAAATTAAAAGACGCCTGCTTCATGGGAGAAAAGCAATGACAAACCTAGACAGCATCTTAAAAAGCAGAGACATTACCTTGCCAACAAAGGTCCCTATAGTTAAAGCTATGGTTTTCCCAGTAGTGATGTATGGAAGTGAGAGCTGGACCATAAAGAATTGGCACTGTCGTTATGACCACCTGCCCCGGGTGTAGCCAGGATTTCTTTTATTGGGGGGGGGGGGAATTAGGGTTGCCATATTTTGAAGAGCAAAAAAGAGGACGCCGTGAAGATTCTCATTTTAAATATGCCTACTATATGTAGGCTATAGAAGCTGTGATATATTGCTGGGGGGGGGGGGCAGAAGATGAGAAAAGTTGGGGAAAGCAAGTCTTCAATCACCAGTCTTGTCTAGGACTCATCCAGAAAGTATAGCCAGAGACATTTTGGCAAATTTTTAGAATGCTACCCCTGAAAAAGAGGATGTGTCCTGGAAAAAGAGGACACACAGCAACCGGGGGGGGGGGGGGGGCAGAACTGAGTTACCTGAGACACAATTGGTCAGTTAAGTATTTCTTTTTATTTACTTGATTAGGGGGGCAGTTCCCCCCGAACCCCTGGCCACTCCACCTGCAACCAGGGGCGGAGGAAGGGTGGTGCGGTAGGTGTGGGGCCGTCCTGGGTGTCCCCACTGAGGGGGGTGACAAAATGCCGGGCGGCACTCCCCACGGGGCCTGCAGTGGGCCCAAGGCTCTGTACTGTCCAAACGGTCCGCCCACTGCCCCCCCCAAGCTGAAGGGTGACTGAGTGGGAGGAGGCAGACAGACTCTGGAGGCCCCACAGTGCGCCCTGCCCCATGGATGGCTTGCCCCACCCTCGCCCTGCCCCTATGGGCAGCTTGCTCCCCAGGCGCCCAAGCGGCTTCCTCCGCCGCTGACTGTCCCTGGCAGTAATACTGGTTTTAGCTCTGTCACTGGTCAGAGCTGAAGTTGGGATTTACAACTTTAAAACGAGATGCTACAAATTTTCCCTTGTGATCTCCATAGTAGGCAAGTTTAAATGTTGCTTGTAGATAGAGAGGGGGGGGGGGTAGACAGCTTTAAATTTCTTAGCATTTTCTTAAAGCATTTTCTTAAAGCGATAGGCTATCCATTTTGGGGGCCCTGGGGCCCCTCCCCCAAGGAGAACCTCCAAAAAGGCACACTGTGGAGGAGAGTTTCCTGCCTGTCACTCAAAGAAGAATTCATACTCAGGCTGCAGTGTCTACCAAAATCTTTAATGTTCAGATCAGTGCGATACTTGGGCAAAATGTCCTTAAAAGGCACAGCAGATTCTACACATAGCCAAGCAAACAGAGACATGGACCCAGGAATGAGACATACCCTGGCTTAGGAGCTAACTCCTCTTAAGCCCATAACCCCCCAAATTTTTTAGGGGGCCGGGAACCCCCCCAAAAAACTGTTGATGGCCATTGCCATTTAATTGTGTGTGGTGTGTCATGTGACTATGTAGCGCAGGGCTTACCGCCCGCCCACCCCCCATATTTTATTCAAGTTGGCCCCCCAGCAACCCTGTTATTAGGGAGTGGGGCCGGCACTAATTTCTCCCCCATGCGCAGTGATCCCATGTTGAAAACAAACCCATTGGTATCCACTGTATTAATGCGCCAAGGGACTATTTTATGTGTCCTTGTGACCAACAGGTGGTGGAAGGAGCGAGCCAGAATCTAGTGAGTGAGACTGTCCCTGGCAGTAATACTGGTTTTAACCCTCTCCCTGGCCAGAGCTGAAGTCTCACTGAAGTTGTTATTTACAACTGTAAAAAGAGATACAACAAATTTTCCCTTGTGATCTCCATAGTTGGCAGTTTAAAATGTTGCTTGTAGATGATAGAAAGATAGACAGACAGACAGAAGCTAAATAGATTCAGTAACTCCCTAAAAAGTGTTAGGAGACGCAATACATTTTAAATTTAAAGGAAACAAAGAAAATAAGAAGACCAACAAAGAATTAATCATAGTAAAACAGGGAGAGTAAATTCTGGACAGATGCTAGACTTTGAGAAAGCCCCCAAAAGAAAGCTTAGCCAAGAAAAATTTAAACTAAAAACTCATAGAAAACACCAAGATGAAGATTTTAAAGAGAATCAAGAAAAGCAGATACACCTGATGACTAGAAAAGCCAAGGGAAAACAAAGACACATGAAGGAACACGACGGGCGAAATCAAGTATATTTTTCTTTCGACCAACAAGTCTTTGGGTGTACAAAGGAGCAGAGGAAAGGGTAGGTGGAGATGAAGCCTGCTTCAAGCAGAGTGAAGAATAATTGCAGAAAATAGAAGGCTTTTCTTTTAAAAGGCAACTGGAGAAGCCATTTCATAAAAAGAAGGCTGGCGTTTCTGTTGCCGAAGTTATTATTATCATTACTGTTGTTACTATTTATTGAATTTCTATACTGCCCTATACCCGAAGGTCTAAGGGCGGTTCACATAAAATATCAAATGCACCAAATCGAAACAAAAAGAACGACCCAAGAACGGGTTTCCAGAGCAGAGACAGCAGGAGTCAGGCTACCCCTGTCCAGAGAGGGGCGCAACTGGGCCACCAGCTGAAGCTGATGGAGGGCACTGGGGGTCACTGAGCGCCTTCCCTTGTCTCTCGACAGGTGCAGGGCGACCAAGGCCGTTTCCGGGCCAAAAGCAGGCCTAAACCCTGATGGAAATGGACCCAGATATTCAGCTTCTTCCAAGGGCACCTGGATCTGGTCTGCAACCACTCGCTCCAGAACCTCGCTCCAGAAGTTGGAAAAACCAAGACGGGTAAGATTTTAACACAGGTAAGACTTAGAAGTGAGAAGGGTAGTGGGATCTAAGGGGATCCAGGGGGAAGGAAAGCTGTGCATGCGATAAAGAGCAAAGCAGAGGCGCAGAAGACAACATAGTTCCATTTAATTTCATGTTAGCTCAGGATGCCTTGTTGACAAAAATGCTTTGCAGCCATTTTGTGGTAGCTTCTTGGGGACTATAGATTAGCTCCTTTGCTAATGGGAAGAACTTCATTTTATGTATAACGTGGTTTCCAAGGAGTAGAATAATGAGCCCTCTTGAGCAGCAGGCTTGAAAGTTGTGGCATTGGGCATCTGAAGCCAAACAAATTGTATTTACTGCAGAAGAGGGTCACCAAAATATTGTTGAGTTTTTGTTCCTTCCGAAGTGTATAAATCCAGAAGGTTCCAAACATGCCAGCATTTTGCATCCTCGCCAGTAATTCTGTTCCCAGGGGTATTTAGGTATTTAGAATACCCATTTTAAAAGCTGATGCATCAAACTGCTTCTTTTGTCTGTAACAGTTGCCTTGCTGATTTCAGTGTGAAAAAGCAAATAAGGCATTTTGAAGAAGTGTGCATGCACACGAAAGCTCATACCAAGAACTAACTTAGTTGGTCTTTAAGGTGCTACTGGAAGGAATTTTTTTTGTTTTGACTATGGCAGACCAACACGGCTACCTATCTGTAACTAAGGCATTTTGAGGGTGAATCTACTGATGGCAATGGGAGAGGTGGCCTGGTAGAGGCCTTGGAGTGAGTAGAGGTTTTCACCATTTTGCCAGCCATTTTTAAGCAAAAAAAGTCCAGCAAACATTTAAGCACAAACATATTCACAATTAGGAAGGATGAGCCGTGACCATTTTTTCCTGTACATAAAGGGCAGAATTTTTTTCTGCTAATGGTAAGGCTGAAATGACTGAGAAAATATTTGAAATCTTATGAATCCCGACTCTCTGGCCATTTTTACTCATACATAAGGGGGTGGCTGATTGTTCCACTAATGACCAGAGAGGGCCACACAAAATCATAATAACCCACATTTGTGAAACATTTTGGAATAGAGGTCTGTACCCTTCAATCCTGTAGATAAAGGAGGCATGTAGCTCCCAATTTTCTTTGCCTGGGGTACATGTATGATTGTTTAATGCAGGGAACATGATCCATAAATGCTGAGACTATTCGAAATTTAATTTGACCCAGATGGTATTACTGGCTTTTTTGTGAAAACTTGCACAATAGGGTTGATAGTTGCTGGGTTTCCAACAAATACAAAAATCAGGATCCTCACCAGTACTTCTGTTCCAAAGGTAATATATTTTAAAACCTGCTGTAGTGAACTGCTTATTGCCTGTAACCTCTCACTTGGTTACCTTCAACTGCAATCGTAGCTTCTGTTAATAAAACATTTGAATTATCAGAGGTGGCACTAATAACTAACAAGTAATCTCTATATGCTCTATCGTAATCATAGCAGCAATAAAGTTGTGTGTCTTCTGGCTGAAGGTGAGTATCTTGTGCTTGGCTGAGGGGAAAATCTCTGTTGTGTTCTGCCTGCAACTCTTTGTACAAAGATTCTTTCAGGTCGCAGTGAGGGGGACCATTCAAGCACCCTGAGCCTGTTGGAGAAAAGGTAGGCTCTAAGTGGAATCATACATCAAATATGCAAACTAACTATTCCAAAGAGCTTGTATTGAGCAACGTTGGTTATTCAATCCCTGTTTCAGAAGAGCTGCAAACTCGAAAGCCTAATGCAGTCACTCTGCGTGCTTCTACCTGGAGGGACTTCTCTTGTCGGGACACCACTGCAGGGGAGGCCCTTTCCTGTGCCACCACCACACAATAAGGTACATCTTTTGGTGGGACGGCCATCCTTGTTTGGTTCCAGCTTTTTTTTTTACAGACCTCAGAGAGCTACCTGTGCCGGAGGCAGATCTGCTCCATTGACAAAAGGCAGTGTCAGAGCTTTTGATCCATCAGGTGAACATCTGCAGTGCAGGATTGAGAGACACCTGCGTCTTGACTGCGCTGCTTTAGGTAACCGGCTGTTTTTGCTCCTGTGTCTGGAGGGGAGGGCTGCTGAAGACCCTAGTCTCTTCCAGGTGCATCTCAGGGACGCAAGAAATAGAATTTTGCAAGCCTTAAGGAAACTTAATGGCAAGTGAACTTCACACTCTACAATTCAGTGATCTTTTTCAGTACAATCCTTTTGGGCTGGCTTCTCCATTTCCCCCCGCTTGATCTCTTCACAGTTCTGTCCAAGAGCCCACCACACTCAGGGGAAGCCAGCTCTTCCTGCAGAAGTCAGGTCAGTCAGAACAGCTGGGTTCCAAAAACATTTCTCTGGAATTGGCGGGAATGGGCCGGGGACAAACTAATGAGTCCAAATTGCTTTTCACAGACCAGCAGAAGGAATTTCCAGGCCCATGAATTCACACTTCAGAGGGACAAACAAAAAGGTGAGCATAAAGGCAGAGTTTGAAGACTGGAACCAGTCTCTCTGTTGTGCCCTGCAAATTAATGGCAGTCAACATGGCACTCTGTGACTTAAACACATCTAGGTGGATATCGGATAAAACCTCGATTGTGTTCTGTCTGCAGCTTCATAATTCTTAAGGGTTTTCTTTTTTCCTGAGAGAACATTCTGTATTCAGAGTGTTCTCTCAGGTTTTGCTTTTCACCTTGTTGCATTGGCCAAAAAAAAGCAAAAGACGCTGGTGGTTGGCGCTCCTGGTTTCCAGGACGGGGTTCAAGCCCCTGCGGTGTCCCTGCTTACTTCCAATGCAACCTCTCTCTCTCTCTATCTCTCCCTTAAGAACTAAGTGAAGCGCAAAGTGCTCCTCTGATGCATCACTGGTGTGTGTCTCAGAGAAGGTGGATTACATGGATGCTTCCCATCCTAGCACTCCTTGCCATAGGGAACAAAATATGTACAGGTGAAACTTGGAAAATTAGATTATCGTGGAAAAGTTAATTTATTTCAGTAATTCAACTTAAAAGGTGAAACTAATATATGAGATAGACTCATGACATACAAAGCGAGATATGTCAATCCTTTATTTGTTATAATTGTGATGATTATAGGGTACAGCTGATAAAAACCTCAAATTAACAATCTCAGAAAATTAAAATATTGTGAAAAGGTGCAGCTATTCAATCCATAACATCTGCAACGGGTTCAGTAGGAAGCACAATCATGGGGAAGGCTGCTGACCTGACAGTTGTGCAGAAAGCCGTCATTGAGACCCTCCATAAGGAGGGAAGGTCTCAAAGGGTAATTGCAGAAGAAGTTGGATGTTCCCAAAGTGCTGTATCAAAGCACATTAATGGAAAGTTATGCGGAAGGGGAAAGTGTGGAAGAAAAAGTTGCACAAGCAGCAGGGATGACCACAGCCTGGAGAGGATTGTCAGGAAAAGACCATTCAAACATGCTGGGGACTTTCACAAGGAGTGGACTGAGGCTGGTGCATCAAGAGCCACCATACACAGATGGATCCTGCAGATGGGCTTCAAATGTATTCTTCTTGTCAAGCTGCTCCTGAACAAGAAACAACGTCAGAAGCATCTTGCCTGGGCTAAAGAAAAAAAAGAACTGGTCTGTTGCTCAGTGGTCCCAAGTCCTCTTTTCTGATAGGAGCAACTTTTCCATCTCATTTGGAAACCAAGGACCCAGAATCTGGAGGAAGAATGGGGAGGCACACATTGCCAGATGCTTGAAGTCCAGTGTGAAATGTTGATTTGAGGAGCCATGCCATCAGCTGGTGTTGGTCCACTGTGCTTAAATGAACTCGCCCCATTACTAAAACTGGTGGATGTTCACAGCCGTAAACTAAATGTATCAAAAATTACCGTTCTTCTATATGCAGATGATATGATTGTGCTCTCATGAACTAGAATTGGCTTAAAGCGTTTGCTAAATGCCTGTATCTACTATTTGTCTAGAATGAAAATGAGCATGAACTTCAATAAAAGCAAAATAATGGTCTTCGGGAATTCTCGTAAGATATATAGTTGGGTTTTTGGTGGGAAACATATCCAGCAGGTATTCAGATTCAACTGTTTGGGGATCACTTTCCATCACAGGCTCCGGTGTTCCTCGCACTGCGCAAGGGCGGTAAATGCCAGCCAGCTGTTTATGCAGGCCATATTGCACTTTTTTGCAACAAGAGGTAACCAACACATCCCTTCTGCCCTCAAAGTTTTTAATGCTAAAGTTAGAGCCAAACTGCTCTATGGAATTTCAGTCTGGATGTCAGGGTTTACCCAGTCAGTGGAACAAGTGCAGGCAGCCTTTCTGTTGAAGATTTTCGCTGTCGCACGCTGTGTACCTTACGCAGCCTTGTTGTGTCTAGAGGGAAGCCAACAGAAGCTAGAGACAGTTGCCTGGACGAGTTTTCTTTTATGCTGGCTAAACATTTGTTTTTCAGCAGACAAAGATACTTTACTTAGCAAAGTTTTGTCAGACCCCTTCCCTTCCCTTCTCCAGGGCTACAACTGTTTTGCACAAAGTTGGGGCAACTTGGGCTTTCAGAGGATCTCCTGGGTGCTGTGGCTTTTCCAATCGCCAAGGCCATGTTAAAAGTTAAAGAAAGTGAGCAGTTGGGTCCCACAAGGATCAGAACCGCTATTATTTCATTTTTTCATTTTGTGATCTGGAATTAGTGCTGGAGACTATTGAAAAAGGAACTGAAAATGAAACGGTCAGTATTGTAATGTCCCTGTACAGTTCTATAGTGTGGTCCCATTTGGAACACTGTGTACAGTTTTGGGTGCCATCTCTCTAAAACGAATATGGCATAGCTGGAAAAAGTGCAGAAGAGGGTGTTCTCGCTCTGTGTGGGATGGTCATTCTCTTACATGGAGTGTGTGGCTTTGGGGGGGGGGGTGCACAGTGATGGGGATGGCAGACACATTCCTTGCCCCTCTGATCAGCCAGATCAATCCTGGTGATCAACAGGGTGATAGATGTGGCAACCAGATTGCTCTTACATCTAGAATTGGGCAACCAAATGATTAAGGGGGCACAGTGCTTTTCCTTTGAGAAAAGGCTGAAGGGTTTGGAAATGTTCAGTCTATAAAAGGTCTATATAAGAGGGTAGCAAACACGATAGAGGTTAGAAAATTAAATAAGATAAAGTGGTTAGAGAGAACTTTTCGTCACTCTCCCAAAATACTGACCTCAGGGGCACCCAGCGAAAGGAAAAACCACTTTATTCCATGAGAGATGAAACTGTGAAGTTACATGCATGAAGATTTGGTGATGGCCACAGGAAAAAAATATTATTGGGACAAAAATTCTGGCCCACTGGTCTTATGTACCCGTTTAAAATTAACTTTGGGAAATTATTCCAATAAAAGAGACCATGCCAATATATAGAGCTTTCTTAAGTGACATTTCTGAGCAATTGCACAGAAAGGTAGAGACAGAGTCACTGAATTAAAGCTGATCATTTAACATTTTCCTGTATAATTTTATATACATTTGTGCCAAGAGAAAGGAGAAATGGATATGGAAATGACCGGCAGAATCCGAGACCAGGGAGAAGAGTCGGTGGAAGAAGATTGGAAGAAATTTAAAGACTATTTACAGAAACACTGCAAAATCAATGAATGTTAGAATGATGTTGGATTGAAGTTAAGCGGTTTTTAGTAGCAATGTTATAAAGGAATATGTAAAATGGTTTGTTAACAGGTGATAATATAAGGCTATAATATATTAAGATAAAAGATTAAGATAAAATCAAAGAGGGAAAGGATTTGCTGAATTAACTAATTGAACTGGAATACAAAAAAGGGAGGTGTGAGGAGGTCAGGGAAACGAGCAAATGAAAGATAAGATTTGGAAAAACTGATCTGTTTTTAACTGTTTTTACTTTGTATTTTTCTTTTTTCTTTTTTTTCTTTTCTTATTTTTGTAAAATGTTGAAACTTCAATAAATATCTTTAAAAAAAAAAGAAAGGAGAAATGGATAGAACTAGCAGGATACACACAGATGATAGGAGAACTGAGAAAGTCAGAGCTTGGGTTCGATATTTAAAAACTATAATTTAAACATTTACTGAACAGTCACAAAGATCAAATATGCACAACTTTCTTTTGCAGAGGTCATCCAGCAATTAACTAGCAGCCTCATGCAGCCTTCTCCTCTGTCTGTCCACATGCTCATCACAACTGAAAGCATAATGCAGAGAATTAGATGCTGAACTTACATTCTTCATTCCTCCTTTCATAACAACTTTCCCTAAACATTTATCTGATCTTTTAGGAAGATATTTCAGGCTTTAGGTGCCATCATAACACTAATGTTTCAAAAATGATAACAACAGGGCATTTTTGACAACTGGAAAAGGCACTTCAGGTGTGGTGCGGCGGTTATGAGTGGTGGACTCAGTAGCGAAGCTGCAAGCTCTGGCACTGGGGGCAGAGAGCAGGTGAGTGCGTGGCTTGTGCGCATCCCAGGAGGCATGGAGTGCGTCCGGGGGGCATGGTGCACTGCACGTGGGGGTGTGGTGTGCATCCCGGGGGCATGGCGAGCATCCTGGAGACGTGGTGTGCCACCAGTGGGGACGTGGCGCCTGGCGCGCCAAGGGAGCGCGGCATGTGTCCGGGCGGGGGTGGCCGCAATGGCACCTCAACAGAATGGTGGTGCCGGGTGCGGTGGGTTCACTCCACACCCATTCCTCCTGAATGAAGAGGCAACTAAATGGGAAAATTGTTCCATCGTGACCTAGCTCTTTGGTCATGATCACCCTGGAGGCAAGAAAGGCATCTATTATGTGGTCATTTGTCCAGTTTGATCCTTTCAGTGTGTCTATGTCATAACCATACACACAGATGTTGGCAACTGAACCCTCAAGTTACTCGGTTTGTAGACTGAGTGTGTTGAAGGTACAGTTGTGCCATGGGGGAACTGATGTAGAAATCATTGATTTGCCAAAATACTTCTCACTTTGCGTTGAGAATATGGGGCTTCTATCAAAAGAATCAATATTGGTCACTGTCAAATCCTCTTTCCCACTTTTTGGAGTGGAGGTCATCTGAGGTTGAGTGCTTTCCAGGTCTCTCATAGTCAGTCAGTGATCTGTTTTTAAGGAGTCCAGCTCCTCAGCAGCCTGCACTGAATCAGATGCTGGAACTACAGTTATCTTCTCCTTCAGTCTGGAGAACTTTCTTCCTGAGCTATTCTTCTGCCTTTTATTTCGCTTCAACTGTGTGAGCTGCAACCGGCAAGGCTTCCCTAGTTCTGGGGCATACCGACAGATTTTTTGGCAGCTATAATATGGTAGCAAGTCCTGGATGATGGGCAAGAGCAGCTCTCTTTCGGAAAAAGGCGGACAACATAATGCTTTCCCTTTACTACCCCTTACCACAAATACACCAAGCTATTAAATTGTTCAGTACCGTAAAGCCCGCTAGTACCATTTGACAAACTGATGGTGCCTTCTCATAGTTTTCATCTTTCTTAGGCCACGGAAGTTCTCCACTTTGTACAAGATCCAAGATTTGTGATGGATCACAAGCTATATAAGGAAAGACTGTATGTTCTGGCGATCTTGAGTGTCTGATAAACTGAGGCTGCAAATGCAAGCTTCCAGTGTTACATAGTCCACGCAAAGTTTCTCTCCAGTAAAAATTTTGCATTGCATATAAGGATAACACCCTTGCTTCCATCGTCATTTCTTTCCATTGTGAAAGTCTTTTTAATGCTGCATGAAAACTCTCAGAGACATTTGAGGTGATTCCACATTTTTCTTTATATATGTTCAGTCTCTTTAGAATCCAGGCCCCAGCATGAGTTATTATTGCTTGGTGCAGTTTTTCCTTAAAGTAGTCCAAGAATGCTTTGCTCCAACCTGTCCTGAGTTAATCAAATTTGAATGTGTAGTCTTGCTCAGAATTTGACCTCAGAAGATCAAAAAAATCAGCAAGGTATACCTTGGTATCCTCTGAACTGGCCCCATGTTTTTTCAACCAAAATACGATGTCTCTGCGGATGTGATTCCAGCACACCACTCTGTGGCTCTTCAGCAAAACATGATCCAAAGACTTTTCAATTCCTTTTTCTTGTCAGACACTAGGACAACTTTTTCTGAATTGAGCAATGGACACTGCTTTGAAAGGGTCTCCTGTGATTGTCCTCTCGCCTGCTGTCATGCATCTTGAACATTACAGGAATCAGTGGTGATTCAGCGAAGAGCACATTTTGAAATAGTAAAGTAGATAGGAAGAAGTCTCCAAGTTGAAAAGTTGTGTCATATGAAAAAAGCATAGGTAAATCTGTCTTCAGTGATATTATTTTTCCAATTTCAGACGAAATATCCTGTAGGCCCATAACAACAATCACTGTAGGAGAGAGAGAGATATCATGGATGAAGCCTTCAAGGCGTTCTGTTAATTCAAAAACACTGTACAAATCATCACGACTGATTTGTGAACGTTGTCTTTCAAGCTTGTTTCTTTCTTACCTAAGGAAACAAAAATCAAAATTGTATGGAATGCTTGTAAAGTACAGTGGTACCTCTGGTTACATACTTCATTTGTTCCGGAGGTCCGTTCTTAACCTGAAACTGTTCTTAACCTGAAGCACCACTTTAGCTAATGGGGCCTCCTGCTGCCGCTGTGCTGCCGCCGTGCAATTTCTGTTCTCATCCTGAAGTAAAGTTCTTAACCCGAGGTAATATTTCTGGACAAAAAAAATTCCTTGCAGTAGCACCTTAAAGACCAACTAAGTTAGTTCTTGGTATGAGCTTTCGTGTGCATGCACACTTCTTCAGATATCTGAAGTGTGTATCTGAAGAAGTGTGCATGCACACGAAAGCTCATACCAAGAACTAACTTAGTTGGTCTTTAAGGTGCTACTGCAAGGAATTTTTTTTGTTTTGACTATGGCAGACCAACACGGCTACCCATCTGTAACTAATATTTCTGGGTTAGCGGAGTCTGTAACCTGAAGCATATGTAACCTGAGGTCCCACTGTAGTCATGAGAGGTCATTTCATACAACAAAATGCTGTTAAAAAAAAGAGAGAGAGCCAGGGAAGCAAAGAAAAAAGAAATTTTGGATGCCATATCAAAGAAAGAAAACGAATTAGGAAAAAACCTAAATAAACAATCGATAAAACAGGCAAGAAAATGATTACAATCACAGCATTCAATGATAATCAATGAAGAAATAGCATGGAAAGTTTAAAAAATGAAGCCAAAATTCTTTGAGCATGCAAACAAACCCGGAATGTTGTTAGCATGGCAATTAAGGAGAAATCAACAGATGAATTATATATATATATAGGTAAAATTCATTCCAATGGGAAATTTCTAGATAAAACAAAAGAAATAAGGGAAGCCTTTTAAAAATATTTTCAAAATTTATACAAAAGAGGAAATGAAAAGGCTATCAACATACAGGAATATATAAAAAAGAGTAAACTGCCAAAGATAAAACAAGAAGAGATAGTATTCTTAAATACACAAGTAACAGACCAAGAAATCTCCGAGGCAATAAGGCAAATAAAGGTGGGCAAATCACCAGGAACAGATGGATTATCAGCAAAGTACAATAAAAAAATTTAAAGAACACCTTGTAAATCCAATGAAAGATATAATGAATGAAATATTAACAAAAGGGGAAATTCGAGAAACATGGAAGCAAGCTTATATTACCTTGATTCCAAAACAAGATACAGATTTGACCTTGGTCAAAAAATATACCGGTAGCCCTATTTCAGTTTTGAACAATGATTACAAGATATTTGCTAACATTTTAGCTAATAGATTGAAAAAGGTCTTAAATGTTTAAATACAGACCAAGCGGGATTACTTCCAGGTAGGCAGATGAAAGATAAAACAATAAATATTTAAAATGTAATAGAGTATTTAGAAGTAAGAAATGAGAAAAAAGCAGCAATGATGTTTATAGATGTGGAAAAAGTTTTTGATAATGTATCTTTGGACTTTATAAGGAAAGTGATGGAAGAAATGGAATATGGAGAAAAAAGGGATACAAGCTGTATACACAGAACAATGTGCAAAACTAATTATTAAGCAGGTGATAACTAATGAATTCCAAATTGGAAAAAGGAATGAGACAAGGATGTCCGTTATCACCTTTATTATTCATTCTGGTCCTGAAGGTTTTGAACAGAAACATAAGAGCAGACAAACAGATTGTGGGAATAAGAACGGGGGAAATGAATTTAAGTTGTAAGCATTTGCTTGTTGACTTGGTAATTACAGTTGAGGAAACAAAGCTATGCCTCCCTAAAGCTTTTGAAAAAATATAAGTTTGGGTGAGTGGGAGGATTTAAATTAAATAAAGGAAAGACAAAAATACTAACCAAAAAAATGACGGAACTGGAGAAAATAATCATAATCATAATAATTTTTTATTTATACCCCGCCCTTCCCGGTTCAAAAACCGGGCTCAGGACGGCTAACAACAAAATTTAAAAACTTAATTATAAAAGCAGCATAAAATACAGTATAAAAACATGAATAACAATAAAATTCAAAAATCAGTTTAGGGAAAATAAGCATTGGATAATCCCCAGGGCTAGCTGGCTGAATTGGTCCTACTTGGGCCGGCGAGGAGGCCAGGGGAGAATTAGCTGTGGGGTCTCAGAGCAGGTAATATTCATAAAAGGGGAGGGGGAGGGAAGAGAAGGGACATAAAAGATCAGGCTGAATTCAAATTAAAGGCCAGGCGGAATAGCTCTGTCTTACAGGCCCGAGGGAAGGAGGTTAAATCCCGAAGGGCCCTGGTCTCATGCGACAGAGCATTCCACCAGGTCGGAGCCATCACTGAAAAGGCCCTGGCGGAGGATAATCTGACTTCCTTAGGGCCCAGGATCTCTAAACTATGGTTATTCATGGACCTTAAGGTCCTCTGCAGGGCATACCAGGAGAGGCGGTCCCATAGATATGAGGGCCCTAAGCCACAAAGGGTTTTTTAAGGTCAAGACCAGCACCTTAAATCTGACCCTGTACTCCACCGGGAGCCAGTGCAACTGGTAAAGCACTGGGTGAATATGCTCCCATGGCAGAGACCCCGTGAGGAGCCTCGCTGCAGCATTCTGCACCCGCTGGAGTTTGTGGGACAGTTTCAAGGGAAGCCCCATGTAGAGCGAATTACAGTAGTCAAGCCTGGAGGTGACCGTCGCATGGATCACTGTAGGAGATTGCAAAAATAGAAATTCATTAAAAAGTCAAATATTTAGGAATTTGGCTTGATAATAAAAATGTAAATTTATATAAAGACAACTATGAGAAAGTTTGGAATGAGATGAAGATAGATTTGGAAGTTTGGAAGAGAATGAACCTCTCCTTGATGGGAAGGATAGCAGCAATACAGATGAATGCATTATCAAAGATGTTATTTTTATTTCAGTCAATAGTGATAATAAGCAACCTTGTCTGATATATAATGAATTTGGGAAAAAATGTTTAAAAAGACTTTTGCTAAGAAACCAGAAGAATTACTCCTATAAATTGTAGATCAAGATATTAAAAAAAGAAAACCAGAAATTATGTATGCAGCAACAGCGGCAATAATTATATTAGCACAAACTTGGAGGACAGAATAAATACCAACGAAAGAACAATGGCAAGGGAAACTTATGGAAAATGGAGAACTTGCAAAACTATCAGATAAACTACATGAAAAGGACAACAAAGACTTTAAAAGAGAAGGGGGACCATTTTCAACATATATGAAGAGGCAACATAAAGAAATGGACTCCTTGGCAGGGTTTGAGAAAACAATCACAATTGTATGCAGCAAAAAGTAAGATAATATGCATTCTGTGAAATTTTGGCGGAAAAAATGCTGGGTGAACAATATGGAAATAAAGCAAAATAGGCGTATGAGGGAAGTCCAGGGGGGGAGGGTGGAAATATGAAAAATTGTTAAAGATATATCGTTAGAAGAAGTATACATGGAAAAATCAATTAAAAATATTTTTTTAAAAAAGTTTGTTTCTTACCTGCTCCAGGTTTCGTGGCTGAGCTGCAGGCATATGAGCTGAGCTGGTTGCAGGGTCATTACAAAGGTCTTTATAGATTTTTGAGGCCTTAGCACTTGTATCTGAAATCTTTCCTATTACTGAAGGCATTGCCCGTACGTGTGGTCTTAGCAAATTTCTCTTTCTGTCACCATGAGGAAGTGCATGGAATTCCCTCTCATTTCCAATATAGTGTATCAGAACCATTTCACAAGAAGGCTCGAGCAGTCTATAACTGTGCCTTGTGAAGTTGTCTGGACTTGAACAAGTTTTGATTTTACGGTGAAATTTCCTCAGCTTCGGATTAATTCTCGGCCATCGTCGGACACCACAGTTGACCCAACGATATTGATCACAGCGCCAATCATTTCTTTTCTGAGGAGAACCTTTGAACAAATACAGAAAGACATCACCACCAATAGCCTTGCATGGTGGATCATTTACAATCTTCTGATAATCAGGATGAGATGGAATATGAAGGGCTTCTTCCACTGCAAAAAGGAGCAGTTTTCCTGCAGTATAAGATCATTGTGAAGAGTCCTCCACTCTACATAATTGTGAAAGCTTGTTTCAATTAAATATTTTTAAAAATGGAACACGCAGCTCCAGGTCCTTGGGGGACTCTGTGAGCCCTCTAGGTAAAGAGGACTCCCTGTGGTCAGAGATTAAAGAAACAGGCAGGACCAAGGCAAATTGTATAGGGAAGTGGCTAAGAAGTCTGACCTTTACTCTAAAAGCAACTGCTATAGCAGGGTCCGCACTCCTCTGGCAGCGAGATGAGTCAGACCTCGAACAGAAGGTGCCCCCAACTTTTATTAGTTCCCCAAATTCCCAGTCCCACCTCCAATATTTCATCATTGCTACATCATTGATGCATCCCACAAGGGGAGGTACGGGGCAGTACCTGGGTAGCAGATAGCTGTCTTTCCCCACCCTTTCCCCATCTCCTGACACCCGCGAACACAAGACACTAAAACTATTTACAGTTCCTGACCTCTCTGGTCAGGCTCCTCACGATTCTTTGGTCCCCTGGAGTCCAAATCCATTTCAGGGTTGCCCATCTTTGTGATCTGTCTGGCATTGGGTTAGGTGTTTCCCCTGCGGAGAGGCCATTTGCCTACTGAGTCTATGCTTCCTGGTAAATGGCTCTGAGGTTTTTGTGGTTCATTCTGTGGTCGGTCATATACATGGTTACAGAAATTTCAGACATTAATCGTGGGAGGGAGGGGAAGCCTGGAGACCCCACCCCATGAGTACACACTTACAATGAACATAGCACAAACATCACCCACCCACCCAAATGCTTTTCCATGGCCCGACTAAATTGTTACAATCTATCCAAATCAATAGACCATGTCTGATTTAATCAACTGTTTCTGCTTTTGAGTGAAAGTGTTTTTCTTTCTACATAGGACCCCATAGCGTTTTCAAATATTCATATAAAATAAACCACCCCATGCATCTGCACCATTCCGCATTTGATTTACAGGAGGAGGGCTGCCAAAGGAGGGAGGTATGCAACACGTGACTGGCAGCCATAATCCTTTCTGCAAGAAGTCATGTTCGCAGCAATCTCCCCTTCCTAAAGATAAGGTCACTAGCAAGTGCCAGACTGCTCCTCATGGACTTACTGTGCTGGTCCCGTGGGTTACCGAGAGGTGAGGTCCAAGTCTGGTCCGTGGTCAAAGGTGCAACGTGGAGGCAGTCCATAGTAGCTGAAGCTGGGTGCAGGGCAGGGAGTCGGGTGAAGTCAGGAACAGGCTTGCAAGCAGGGAACCAGGGCAGGGCAGGAGCTCAGGCAGGAACTAGCAACTAACAATGTTGCTCCCGCAACTTGGGACTGGGGCCGGCCGGCTTTTGTCTGCCCCAAGGCATAGGGCGGCCCTGGTCCTCTGGTGACTCTCGCCTCTCCTGGCCTGGAGGCGAGCACTCCTCCTGCGGGAACTTAGTTCCCTCTGCCTCTCTGCCCTGAGCCTCTGCAGCTCAGGAGAGGCTGGAGGGTTACCGGACCCAGAGGCAACCCAGGAAACTGTGGAGCCATAATTATATATATATATTCAAATTTAGGAGGATAGGGAAGTACAGAAAGGGAAAAGGGAAAGGGGGAGGGGATAGATAATATTGATAGAGAGATAGAGGGATAGAGAGATATAGATAGATAGGCAGATTAGAAATTTAAAAGACCTATAAAGATTATCAAATCCTACAAAGTACTGAGCGCAAATATAACATTGAATCACAATGGCACAAAATAGGAGGGCGATTTTTATCATATGTGGTGGTTGTGTGAGCCTATCAAAACATTCTGGGAATCTATTTACAATGAACTAAAAAAAAATCTTTAAATATACCTTTATAAAAAAAACTGAAGCCTTTTTGCTGGGGATAATTGGAGAGGAAATCAAAAAGGAAGATCAAACACTCTTTCAGTACGTGACAGTGGCTGCTAGAACTCTAATAGCGCAGAATTGGAAGACATCAAAAATCCCAACTATAAACGAGTGGCAATCCAAACTATTTGATTATTTAGAATTGGCAAAAATGACACAGAAAATAAGAAATCAAAAAGACATAAAGTTTAACAAAGAATGGAATAAATTTATGACATACATGGAAACAGAGGTAAAAAATCTAAAAATCACAGTAGGTGTGACATAACACTTGTGATGTAAAGAGTTTTTTAAGGAAAAGAAACTGCAGATAAAAAATAATATAATATATTCTGAAACCGAGATGAAGGGAAGTCAATTAGTGTTGTGTGTTATTTAGTAAATGTAACCTAATTTGTTGGTATCTTATGTTAGGAGATGTTTTTTCTTTTGTTTTCTTTATTATTATTTCTCTTTTTTATGTATTTCTTTTTTGTGTGTATGTGTTATGTATGTTTCTTTCGTTTGTTTTAATGTTTGATGTAGCAAAACGAATTAAAATCAATTAAAAAAAATGAATCACAATGGCACAAAATAAGTCAGCAAGCTGACATTTACCAAGAGTTAGACAAAGGTTAGTGTACTAAATATTATTTACAATTCTTGGTAGTTTGCTATTAGAGAAATACCAGATATTTCTTCAACACCTCAGGACACATTTTCCACCGGATTTTGATGAACACCAGTTCGCTAATAGGAGAAATAGGTCAACAGATGATGCCATAGCCACAGCTTTTCTCCTTGCAACTGGAGAGACCGGGGAATTATGTCAGAATGCTGTTTATTGATTATAGCTCGGCTTTTAATACCATTCTTCTGGACATTCTTATTAAAAAGCTGATGGACCTGGACCTTTCCTCTACCATCTGTGGTTGGATTAAAGACTTTATGAGGGATCGCACACAAATAGTGAGGATTGGGCCTGTTACATCTACCTCTGAAGCTCAGCACTGGCACCTCACAGGGATGCTTGCTGAGTCCCTACCTGTACTCGTTGTATACATATGATTGTATTTCATCTGATCCATCCACTGCAATTATTAAGTTTGCAGATGATACCACCATAATGGGTCTAATTACAGGTGGAGATGAATCAGCATATAGGGAGGAGGTTAAAAAAGTCTTCACATGGTGCCTAGAGAATAACTTGCACCTAAATATCAGCAAGACAAAGAAGATGGTGTTGGACTTTTGGAGGGAGGGGAACTAGCCCTGTTGTATATCAGGGTGGGTTGTGTGGAGAGAGTCTCTTCCTTTAAATTCCTGGGAGTTTACCTTAGTGAAGACCTCACTTGGAAAATCAATACAACCCAGGTGGTTAGGAAGGCCCAACAGAGACTCCATTTCCTCAGGGTCCTGCAAAAGAACAAGGCCAAACAAAAACTGATCTCCTTCTACCTGGCCACAATAGAAAGTGTCCTTTCATACTTTATTAAAGTGTGGTACGCTGGTTTGATATACATCTATATTTTCTGCAGCCAAAGATGGAGAAGCTCTATACAGTCAGCAGAAACAAGACCTGGAGCTGACTGTGGCTCAGATCATCAGCTTCTTATAGCAAAATTCAAGCTTAAACTGAAGAAAGTAGGAGAAACCACTGGGCCGGTAAGATACAATCTAAATCAAATCCCTTATGAATACACAGTGGAAGTGAGGAACAGGTTTAAGGATTTAGATTTGGTGGACAGAGTGCCTGAAGAACTATGGATGGAGGCTCGTAACATTATACAGGAGGCAGCAGTGAAAACCATCCCAATGAAAAGGAAATGCAAGAAAGCAAAGTGGCTGTCCAACGAGGCCTTACAAATAGCGGGGGAGAGAAGGCAAGCAAAATGCAAGGGAAATAGTGAAAGATGTGGCTCACATTTTTTGGTTATTGGGGGGGGGGGATCTCAACCCCAATATTCTATCTTTGACCATGTCTCTTTTTTGACAGCCACTGCCAAAATGGAAATAGCTGTCAGGTGGGAAATGGGGGGAGGCCCTCACTTTACAAACTTGGTTTTACCCACGTATGGGACATGGCACAATTTGGGAGTTTGAATCAACACAGCAGTGTGATGATAAATGGGCAGGGTAAAAAGGAGAAATTTCTAAGTACTGTACATGGTAATTGTTCATTGATTACATAGGCGCCGACTCCATGGGGCCTGAAGGGGCCCAAGCCCCCTCAAAAATTTTATTGGGGGGGCTCTGCCCCCCCAATAATTTAAGAAAATTATTGGGCGCGCGCAGCGGAAACGTCCTCCGCCGGTGACGTCACCCGGGCCTTGCGGAAAAGGCGCTGCGGGAGTCGCCGCTGCCGCGGCGGGGGCCGCTGCAGAAGGGTGAGTGGCGAGGGCGGGACGGGGCCGCGCGCTCCTTTCCTCGGCTGCCCTCGTCGCGCGCCTTGGCTCCCGCGGCCGGTGAGGGGAGCCCGGGCCGCGCGCGGCTGCTGCTGCCGCCGCCGCCTCTCCTGGGGGCGCCGCCTCCCTGGGCGGGAACACTGCGGGTGCGCGAGGGAGGAGGGCGGCCCCCGGGGGCTGGGAGAGCCGGGCTGCCGTGGCCGAGAGGGCTGCTCTGCCGGGCGCCGCTGACATTGGAACTTAGAAAACTTCCCGGGGCAGGACCCCGGTATGGGCCCCCCCAATATTTTTTATAAGTCGGCGCCCCTGATTGATTATATCAACAAATTGGCACTGTCGTTATGACCACCTGCCCCAGGTGTATCCAGGATTTCTTTTTCGGGGGGGGGGAATTAGGGTTGCCATATTTTGAAGAGCAAAAAAGAGGACGCCGTGAAGATTCTCATTTTAAATACACCTACTGTATGTAGGCTATAGAAGCTGTGATATATTGCTGGGGGGGGGGCAGAAGATGAGAAAAGATGGGGAAAGCAAGTCTTCAGTCACCAGTCTTGTCTAGGACTCATCCAGAAAGTATAGCCAGAGACATGAAAAAGAGGATGTGTCCTGGAAAAAGAGGACACACGGCAACCAGGGGGGGGGGCAGAACTGAGTTACCTGCGACACAATTGGTCAGTTAAGTATTTTTTTTTTATTTACTTGATTAGGGGGGCAGTTCCCCCCCGAACCCCTGGCCACTCCACCTGCAACCAGGGGCGAAGGAAGGGGGTGCGGTAGCTGTGGGGCAGCCCCGGGTGTCCCCACTGAGGGGGGTGACAAAATGCCGGGCGGCACTCACCACAGAGCCTGCAGTGAGCCCAAGGCTCTGCGCTTTCCAAACACTTTGCCCACTGCCTCCCCCCCCCCCCAGCTGAAGGGTGACTGAGTGGGAGGAGGCAGACAGACTCTGGAGGCCCCACAGTGCGCCCTGCCCCATGGATGGCTTGCCCCACCCTCGCCCTGCCCCTATGGGCAGCTTGCTCCCCAGGCGCCCAAGCGGCTTCCTCTGCCGCTGACTGTCCCTGGCAGTAATACTGGTTTTAGCTCTGTCACTGGTCAGAGCTGAAGTTGGGATTTACAACTTTAAAACGAGATGCTACAAATTTTCCCTTGTGATCTCCATAGTAGACAATTTTAAATGTTGCTTGTAGATAGAGAGGGGGGGGGGGGGGCTAGACAGGTTTAAATTTCTTAGCATTTTCTTAAAGCATTTTCTTAAAGCGATAGGCTATCCATTTTGGGGGCCCTGGGGCCCCTCCCCCAAGGAGAACCTCCAAAAAGGCACCCTGTGGAGGAGAGTTTCCTGTCTGTCACTCAAAGAAGAATTCAAACTCAGGCTGCAGTGTCTACCAAAATCTTTAATGTTCAGATCAGTGCGATACTTGGGCAAAATGTCCTTAAAAGGCACAGCAGATTCTACACATAGCCAAGCAAACAAAGACATGGATCCAGGAATGAGACATACCCTGGCTTAGGAGCTAACTCCTCTTAAGCCCATAACCCCCCAAAATTTTTAGGGGGCCGGGAACCCCCCCAAAAAACTGTTGATGGCCATTGCCATTTAATTGTGTGTGGTGTGTCATGTGACTATGTAGGGCAGGGCTTACCGCCCGCCCACCCCCCATATTTTATTCAAGTTGGCCCCCCAGCAACCCTGTTATTAGGGAGTGGGGCCGGCACTAATTTCTCCCCCATGCGCAGTGATCCCATGTTGAAAACAAACCCATTGGTATCCACTGTATTAATGCGCCAAGGGACTATTTTATGTGTCCTTGTGACTGACAGGTGGTGGAAGGAGCGAGCCAGAATCTAGTGAGTGAGACTGTCCCTGGCAGTAATACTGGTTTTAACCCTCTCCCTGGCCAGAGCTGAAGTCTCACTGAAGTTGTTATTTACAACTTTAAAAAGGGATACAACAAATTTTCCCTTGTGATCTCCATAGTTGGCAGTTTAAAATGTTGCTTGTAGATGATAGAAAGATAGACAGACAGACAGAAGCTAAATAGATTCAGTAACTCCCTAAAAAGTGTTAGGAGACGCAATACATTTTAAATTTAAAGGAAACAAAGAAAATAAGAAGACCAACAAAGAATTAATCATAGTAAAACAGGGAGAGTAAATTCTGGACAGATGCTAGACTTTGAGAAAGCCCCCAAAAGAAAGCTTAGCCAAGAAAAATTTAAACTAAAAACTCATAAAAAACACCAAGATGAAGATTTTAAAGAGAATCAAGAAAAGCAGATACACCTGATGACTAGAAAAGCCAAGGGAAAACAAAGACACATGAAGGAACACGACGGGCGAAATCAAGTTTATTTTTCTTTCGACCACCAAGTCTTTGGGTGTACAAAGGAGCAGAGGAAAGGGTAGGTGGAGATGAAGTCTGCTTCAAGCAGAGTGAAGAATAATTGCAGAAAATAGAAGGCTTTTCTTTTAAAAGGCAACTGGAGAAGCCATTTCATAAAAAGAAGGCTGGCATTTCTGTTGCCGAAGTTATTATTATCATTACTGTTGTTACTATTTATTGAATTTCTATACTGCCCTATACCCAAAGGTCTAAGGGCGGTTCACATAAAATATCAAATGCACCAAATCGAAACAAAAAGAACGACCCAAGAACGGGTTTCCAGAGCAGAGACAGCAGGAGTCAGGCTACCCCTGTCCAGAGAGGGGCGCAACTGGGCCACCAGCCGAAGCTGATGGAGGGCACTGGGGGTCACTGAGCGCCTTCCCTTGTCTCTCGACAGGTGCAGGGTGACCAAGGCCGTTTCCGGGCCAAAAGCAGGCCTAAACCCTGATGGAAATGGACCCAGATATTCAGCTTCTTCCAAGGGCACCTGGATCTGGTCTGCAACCACTCGCTCCAGAACCTCGCTCCAGAAGTTGGAAAAACCAAGACGGGTAAGATTTTAACACAGGTAAGACTTAGAAGTGAGAAGGGTAGTGGGATCTAGGGGGATCCAGAGGGAAAGAAAGCTGTGCATGTGATAAAGAGCAAAGCAGAGGCGCAGAAGACAACATAGTTCCATTTAATTTCATTTTAGCTCAGGTTGCCTTGTTGACAAAAATGCTTTGCAGCCATTTTGTGATAGCTTCTTGGGGACTATAGATAAGCTCCTTCACTAATGGGAAGAACTTAATTTTATGTATAATGTGGTTTCCAAGGAGTAGAATAATGAGCCCTCTTGAGCAGCAGGCTTGAAAGTTGTGGCATTGGGCATCTGAAGCCAAACAAATTGTATTTACTGCAGAAGAGGGTCACCAAAATATTGTTGAGTTTTTGTTCCTTCCGAAGTGTATAAATCCAGAAGGTTCCAAACATGCCAGCATTTTGCATCCTCGCCAGTACTTCTGTTCCTAAAGTAGAATACCCATTTAGAATACCCATTTTAAAAGCTGATGCATCAAACTGCTTCCTTTGTCTGTAGCAATTGCCTTGCTGATTTCAGTGTGAAAAAGCAAATAAGGCACTTTGAGGGTGAATCTACTGATGGCAATGGGAGAGGCGGCCTGGTAGAGGCACTGGAGTGAGTAGAGGTTTTCACCATTTTGCCGGCCATTTTTAAGCAAAAAAAGTGCAGCAAACATTTAAGAACAAACATATTCACAATTAGGAAGGATGAGCCGTGACCATTTTTTCCTGTACATAAAGGGCAGAATTTTTTTCTGCTAATGGTAAGGCTGAAATGACTGAGAAAATATTTGAAATCTTATGAATCCCGACTCTCTGGCCATTTTTACTCATACATAAGGGGGTGGCTGATTGTTCCACTAATGACCAGAGGGGGCCACACAAAATGATAATAACCCACATTTGTGAAACGTTTTGGAATAGAGATCTGTACCCTTCAATCCTGTAGATAAAGGAGGCATGTAGCTCCCAATTTTCTTTGCCTGGGGTACATGTATGATTGCTTTATGCAGGGAACATATCCATAAATGCTGAGACTTTATTAGAAATTTAATTTGACCCAAATTGTATTGCTGTCTTTTTGGTGAAAACTTGCACGATAGGATTGATAGTTGCTGGGTTTCCATCAAATACTAAAATACTTAAATACCTTCAAATGTAATCGTAGCTTCTAATAAAAAAGAATTTTGAATTATCAGAGGTGGCGATAGGCACTAATAACTAACAAGTGATCTCTAAATGCTCTATAGTAATTATGGCAGCAATACAGTTGTGTGTCTTCTGGCTGAAGGTCAACTAGGTAAGTATCTTGTGCTTGACTGAGGGGAAAATCTCTGTTGTGTTCTGCCTGCAACTCTTTGTACAAAGATTCTTTCAGGTCGCAGTGAGGGGGACCATTCAAGCACCCTGAGCCTGTTGGAGAAAAGGTAGGCTCTAAATGGAATCATACATCAAATATGCAAACTAAATATTCCAAAGAGCTTGTATTGAGCAACATTGGTTATTCAATCCCTGTTTCAGAAGAGCTGCGAACTCGAAAGCCTAATGCAGTCACTCTGCGTGCTTCTACCTGGAGGGACTTCTCTTGTCGGGACACCACTGCAGGGGAGGCCCTTTCCTGTGCCATCACCACACAATAAGGTACATCTTTGGGTGGGACACCATCCTTGTTTTGTTCCAGCTCTTTTTTTTACAGACCTCACAGAGCTACCTGTGCCGGAAGCAGATCTGCTCCATTGACAAAAGGCAGTGTCAGAGCTTTTGATCCATCAGGTGAACATCTGCAGTGCAGGATTGAGAGACACCTGCGTCTTGACTGCGCTGCTTTAGGTAACCGGCTGTTTTTGCTCCTGTGTCTGGAGGGGAGGGCTGCTGAAGACCCTAGTCTCTTCCAGGTGCATCTCAGGGACGCAAGAAACAGAATTTTGCAAGCCTTAAGGAAACTTAATGGCAAGTGAACTTCACACTCTACAATTCAGTGATCTTTTTCAGTCCAATCCTTTTGGGCTGGCTTCTCCATTTCCCCCCGCTTGATCTCTTCACAGTTCTGTCCAAGAGCCCACCACACTCAGGGGAAGCCAGCTCTTCCTGCAGAAGTCAGGTCAGTCAGAACAGCTGGGTTCCAAAAACATTTCTCTGGAATTGGCGGGAATGGGCCGGGGACAAACTAATGAGTCCAAATTGCTTTTCACAGACCAGCAGAAGGAACTTCCAGGCCCATGAATTCACACTTCGGAGGGACAAACAAAAAGGTGAGCATAAATGCAGAGTTTGAAGACTGGAACCAGTCTCTCTGTTCTGCCCTGCAAATGAATGGCAGTCAACATGGCACTCTGTGACGTAAACACATCTAGGTGAATATCCCTTGCTAATGGCAAGGGATAAAACCTTGATTGTGTTCTGTCTGCAGCTTCATAATTCTTAAGGGTTTTCTTTTTTCCTGAGAGAACATTCTGTATTCAGAGTGTTCTCTCAGGTTTTGCTTTTCACCTTGTTGCATTGGCCAAAAAAAAGCAAAAGACGCTGGTGGTTGGCGCTCCTGGTTTCCAGGACGGGGTTCAAGCCCCTGCGGTGTCCCTGCTTACTTCCAATGCAACCTCTCTCTCTCTCTCTCTCTCTCCCTTAAGAACTAAGTGAAGCGCAAAGTGCTCCTCTGATGCATCACTGGTGTGTGTCTCAGAGAAGGTGGATTACATGGATGCTTCCCATCCTAGCACTCCTTGCCATAGGGAACAAAATATGTACAGGTGAAACTTGGAAAATTAGATTATCGTGGAAAAGTTAATTTATTTCAGTAATTCAACTTAAAAGGTGAAACTAATATATGAGATAGACTCATGACATACAAAGCGAGATATGTCAATCCTTTATTTGTTATAATTGTGATGATTATAGGGTACAGCTGATAAAAACCTCAAATTAACAATCTCAGAAAATTAAAATATTGTGAAAAGGTGCAGCTATTCAATCCATAACATCTGCAACGGGTTCAGTAGGAAGCACAATCATGGGGAAGGCTGCTGACCTGACAGTTGTGCAGAAAGCCGTCATTGAGACCCTCCATAAGGAGGGAAGGTCTCAAAGGGTAATTGCAGAAGAAGTTGGATGTTCCCAAAGTGCTGTATCGAAGCACATTAATGGAAAGTTATGCGGAAGGGGAAAGTGTGGAAGAAAAAGTTGCACAAGCAGCAGGGATGACCACAGCCTGGAGAGGATTGTCAGGAAAAGACCATTCAAACATGCTGGGGACTTTCACAAGGAGTGGACTGAGGCTGGAGTTAGTGCATCAAGAGCCACCATACACAGATGGATCCTGCAGATGGGCTTCAAATGTATTCTTCTTGTCAAGCTGCTCCTGAACAAGAAACAACGTCAGAAGCATCTTGCCTGGGCTAAATTAAAAAAAGAACTGGTCTGTTGCTCAGTGGTCCCAAGTCCTCTTTTCTGATAGGAGCAACTTTTCCATCTCATTTGGAAACCAAGGACCCAGAATCTGGAGGAAGAATGGGGAGGCACACATTGCCAGATGCTTGAAGTCCAGTGTGAAATGTTGATTTGAGGAGCCATGCCATCAGCTGGTGTTGGTCCACTGTGCTTAAATGAACTCGCCCCATTACTAAAACTGGTGGATGCTCACAGCCGTAAAGTAAATGTATCAAAAATTACCATTCTTCTATATGCAGATGATATGATTGTGCTCTCATGAACTAGAATTGGCTTAAAGTCTTTGCTAAATGCCTGTATCTACTATTTGTCTAGAATGAAAATGAGCATGAACTTCAATAAAAGCAAAATAATGGTCTTCGGGAATTCTCGTAAGATATATAGTTGGGTTTTTGGTGGGAAACATATCCAGCAGGTATTCAGATTCAACTGTTTGGGGATCACTTTCCATCACAGGCTCCGGTGTTCCTCGCACTGTGCAAGGGCGGTAAATGCCAGCCAGCTGTTTATGCAGGCCATATTGCACTTTTTTTGCAACAAGAGGTAACCAACACATCCCTTCTGCCCTCAAGGTTTTTAATGCTAAAGTTAGAGCCAAACTGCTCTATGGAATTTCAGTCTGGATGTCAGGGTTTACCCAGTCAGTGGAACAAGTGCAGGCAGCCTTTCTGTTGAAGATTTTCGCTGTCCCACACTGTGTACCTTACGCAGCCTTGTTGTGTCTAGAGGGAAGCCAACAGAAGCTAGAGACAGTTGCCTGGACGAGTTTTCTTTTATGCTGGCTAAACATTTGTTTTTCAGCAGACAAAGATACTTTACTTAGCAAAGTTTTGTCAGACCCCTTCCCTTCCCTTCTCCAGGGCTACAACTGTTTTGCACAAAGTTGGGGCAACTTGGGCTTTCAGAGGATCTCCTGGGTGCTGTGGCTTTTCCAATCGCCAAGGCCATGTTAAAAGTTAAAGAAAGTGAGCAGTTGGGTCCCACAAGGATCAGAACCGCTATTATTTCATTTATTCATTTTGTGATCTGGAATTAGTGCTGGAGACTATTGAAAAAGGAACTGAAAATGATACGGTCAGTATTGTAATGTCCCTGTACAGTTCTATAGTGTGGTCCCATTTGGAACACTGTGTACAGTTTTGGGTGCCATCTCTCTAAAACGAATATGGCATAGCTGGAAAAAGTGCAGAAGAGGGTGTTCTCGCTCTGTGTGGGATGGTCATTCTCTTACATGGAGTGTGTGGCTTTGGGGGGGGTGCACAGTGATGGGGATGGCAGACACATTCCTTGCCCCTCTGATCAGCCAGATCAATCCTGGTGATCAACAGGGTGATAGATGTGGCAACCAGATTGCTCTTACATCTAGAATTGGGCAACCAAATGATTAAGGGGGTACAGTGCTTTTCCTTTGAGAAAAGGCTGAAGGGTTTGGAAATGTTCAGTCTATAAAAGGTCTATATAAGAGGGTAGCAAACACAATAGAGGTTAGAAAATTAAATAAGATAAAGTGGTTAGGGATAACTTTTCGTCACTCTCCCAAAATACTGGCCTATTTGTGCCAAGAGAAAGGAGAAATGGATAGATCTAGCAGGATACACACAGGTGAAGGGAGAACTGAGAAAATCAGAGCTTGGGTTCAATATTAAAAAAACTATAATTTAAACATTTACTGAACAGTCACAAAGATCAAATATGCACAACTTTCTTTTGCAGAAAGAAAGGTCATCCTGCAATTAACTATCAGCTTCATGCAGCCTTCCCCTCTGTCTGTCTACATGCTCATCACATGGAGACCTGAAAGCATAATGCAGAGAATTATATGCTGAACTTACATTCTTCATTCCTCCTTTCATAACAACTTTCCCTAAACATTTGTCTGATCTTTTAGGAAGATATTTCAGGCTTTAGGTGCCATCATAACACTAATGTTTCAAAAATGATAACAGGGCATTTTTGACAACTGGAAAAGGCACTTGAGGTGTGGTGTGGCGGTTATGAGCGGTGGACTCAGTGGCGAAGCTGCAAGCTCTGGCACTGGGGGCAGACAGCATGTGGGGGCGTGGCTTGCGCGCATCCCAGGAGGCATGGAGTGCATCCTGGGGGCATGGTGCAAAGCACATGGGGGTGTGGTGTGCATCCCGGGGGCGTGGCGAGCATCCTGGAGACGTGGTGTGCCGCCAGTGGGGACATGGCGCCTGGTGCGCCAAGGGAGTGCGGCACGTGTCCGGGGGTGGCCGCAATGGCACCTCAACAGAATGGTGGTGCCGGGTGCGGTGGGTTCACTCCACACCCATTTCTCCGCCAGTGGATGGACTCGTAATCTGGTGAACCCGATTCGCTTCCCCACTTCTCCACATGCAGCTGCTGGGTTGCCTTGGGCCAGTCACACTTCTCTTGAAGTCTCTCAGACTTCACTTCCCTCAGCCCCACTGGCTGCAGTGTAGGTCTGTGAGGCCCTCACTTCATTTATAGTCCCCTTTCTCCCCAGTGGGGACTCCAGAAGAAACACATCCTTCTCCTGACCTCTACTTGGCACTCACACCATGCCGCCAGTTCTAGTGGTGCATCCAGAACCTCAGGGGCTCCCCTTGGTTGCTTATGAGAAGAACTGGCTCTACATTCCAAACAAAATGGTGTTGTGCCTGCTGCTAGCTACAGGAATCGAAAATACTCCCCCCCAGGTTTTGTCCTTGATCAAGAATCAGTTAAGCACTTCCATACCCCATTCCTTTAAAGTGCAGAATAAACTTGGCCCTTCCATGAATCTCATTTAAATCTATAACATTACTTGGCTGTGTCCCGGCATATTTATGGGAAATGTTACTATTATAAAGAGTTTGGAAGAAGAGTTTGGACTTGATATCCTGCCTTTCACTCTCCTTTAGGAGTCTCAAATTGGCTAACCATCTCCTTTCCCTTCCTTCCCCACAACAAACACTCTGTGAGTGAGGCTGGCCATCTGTCAGGAGTGCTTTGCTTATGTGTTCCAGCATGGCTGGGGTTGGACTAGATGGCCCTTGTGGTCTCTTACTGCTCTATGATTCTATGATTTTTATGGTTCTATGACACTAGCTAGTACACTGCATTGTTCCATTAGATCAGGCATAGGCAAACTCAGCCCTCCAGATGTTTTGGGACCACAATTCCCATCATCCCTGACCACAGGTCCTGTTAGCTAATGATCTTTGGAGTTGTACTCCCAAAACATCTGGAGGGCTGAGTTTGCCTATGCCTACATTAGGTAGATATTGTTGCTATTTTTTTAAGCTTAAGGTTATGTATACAGTAGCTGGCATCTATTTGTCATTCAGCTAGCGTGGTGTAGTGGTAAGAGTGGTGGACTCGTAATCTGGAGAGCCAGGTTCGCTTCCCCGCTCCTCCACATGCAGTCTGCTGGGTGACCCTGGGCCAGTCACACTTCTTTCTGAACTCTCTCAGCCTGACCTACCTCACAAGGTATCTGTTGTGGGGGTGGAAAGGAAAGGAGATTTTTAGCCGCTTTGAGACTCCTTAAAGGTAGAGAAAAGCAGGATATAAAAACCAACTCCATGAATAAGAATTCTATGGAAAAGGACCATCCCTGCCATGATGATGAAAACTATGTGTTTAGATTTTGCTGTATTATACCAACCTGTGGAATATGACAGTTCGCAGTTTCAAAATCTCTTTGGCCACAGTGGATTGACAATCTGGACACACAAAAACCTCTGGGAGATCTTTTGAATCAATGCCTATGCAAAAGCAGTCCTTGCAGTTTCCTTCACAGTAAACCATAGATTGGTCACACTCACCACTGGGCTTCCTGCACCCTTCCTTCAAAAAACACATTGACCAGCTGCCTTCAAACAAGGTAGGTAAAAGATCTGAGCAATAGGTTAGTGTATCCTCCCATCCCTCTGGGCATGATCTAGACACAGTAATGGGACTCTCTTTCAAGCTTTGTCTCTTTGTGGGAGGAGGAGCAGCAATTTCAATTGGAATATATTTTTCTCGTCCTTCAAGATAGGTTTTCCCAGTGTAATGTATTATTTCTTTTGCAATTCAGGGTCTAATGGCGGTCATATCCTTTTGTGTGTACTGTAATTGGGCAGCAGACACAATCAGATGGGCAATGGTGCATGTGAAAGGACCGCAGTCACTGGAATTACCTTGCCTGGTTATATCAGTTGGTGCAAAAAATGACCAGTCCACAAAACTATAGGGACAGTCTGAAGCCATCTTATACAGACATGATAAGAAGGATGTTATTGCATCAATCACAGAGTGGTTCAATCCATGGTTGGAATCTAGGTAGAGCATGGTCTTCCTTTTAAAAATGATTACTATCAGTATCCAGTGGACTCCACTGTCATTTACTGGAATAATCCAAGCATCTTTCTTTAGCACTCCAAATTTCAAACAGGACTTCGGGGCTTTCACTGACAATTTTTGACACATGAGGGTCTGAATGAAGAGGCAACTAAATGGGAAAATTGTTCCATCATGACCTAGCTCTTTGGTCATGATCACCCTGGAGGCAAGAAAGGCATCTATTATGTGGTCATTTATCCAGTTCGATCCTTTCAGTGTGTCTATGTCATAACCATAAACACAGATGTTGGCAACATGTTCCTCAGTTTGTAGACTGAGTGTGTTGAAGGTACAGTTGTGCCATGGGGGAACTGATATAGAAATCATTGATTTGCCCAAACACTTCTCACTTTGCGTTGAGAATATGGGGCTTCTATCAAAAGAATCAATATTGGTCACTGTCAAATCCTCTTTCCCACTTTTTGGAGTGGAGGTCATCTGAGGTTGAGTGCTTTCCAGGTCTCTCATAGTCAGTCAGTGATCTGTTTTTAAGGAGTCCAGCTCCTCAGCAGCCTGCACTGAATCAGGTGCTGGAACTACAGTTATCTTTTCCTTTAATCTGGAGAACTTTCTTCCTGAGCTATTCTTCTGCCTTTTATTTCGCTTCAGCTGTGTGAGCTGCAACTGGCAAGGCTTCCCTAGTTCTGGGGCATGCCGATAGATTTTTTGGCAGCTATAATATGGTAGCAAGTCCTGGATGATGGGCAAGAGCAGCTCTCTTTGGGGAAAAGGCGGACAACATAATGCTTTCCCTTTACTACCCCTTACCACAAATACACCAAGCTAATAAATTGTACAGTACCGTAAAGCCCGCTAGTACCATTTGACAAACTGATGGTGCCTTCTCATAGTTTTCATCTTTCTTAGGCCACGGAAGTTCTCCCCTTTGTACAAGATCCAAGATTTGTGATGGATCACAAGCTATATAAGGAAAGACTGTATGTTCTGGCGATCTTGAGTGTCTGATAAACTGAGGCTGCAAATGCAAGCTTCCAGTGTTACATAGTCCACGCAAAGTTTCTCTCCAGTAAAAATTTTGCATTGCATATAAGGATAACACCATTGCTTCCATCGTCATTTCTTTCCATTGTGAAAGTCTTTTTAATGCTGCATGAAAACTCTCAGAGACATTTGAGGTGATTCCACATTTTTCTTTATATATGTTCAGTCTCTTTAGAATCCAGGCCCCAGCATGCTTTATTATTGCTTGGTGCAGTTTTTGCTTAAAGTAGTCCAAGAATGCTTTGCTCCAACCTGTCCTGAGTTAATCAAATTTGAATGTGTAGTCTTGCTCAGAATTTGACCTCAGAAGATCAAAAAAATCAGCAAGGTATACCTTGGTATCCTCTGAACTGGCCCCATGTTTTTTCAACCAAAATACGATGTCTCTGCGGATGTGATTCCAGCACACCACTCTGTGGCTCTTCAGCAAAACATGATCCAAATACTTTTCAATTCCTTTTTCTTGTCAGACACTAGGACAACTTTTTCTGAATTGAGCAATGGACACTGCTTTGAAAGGGTCTCCTGTGATTGTCCTCTCGCCTGCTGTCATGCATCTTGAACATTACAGGAATCAGTGGTGATTCAGCGAAAAGCACATTTTGAAATAGTAAAGTAGATAGGAAGAAGTCTCCAAGTTGAAAAGTTGTGTCATATGAAAAAAGCATAGGTAAATCTGTCTTCAGTGATATTATTTTCCCAATTTCAGACGAAATATCCTGTAGGCCCATAACAACAATCACTGTAGGAGAGAGAGAGAGATATCATGGATGAAGCCTTCAAGGAGTTCTGTTAATTCAAAAACACTGTACAAATCATCACGACTGATTTGTGAACGTTGTCTTTCAAGCTTGTTTCTTTCTTACTTAAGGAAACAAAAATCAAAATTGTATGGAATGCTTGTAAAGTACAGTGGTACCTCTGGTTACATACTTCATTTGTTCCGGAGGTCCGTTCTTAACCTGAAACTGTTCTTAACCTGAAGCACCACTTTAGCGAATGGGGCCTCCTGCTGCCACTGTGCTGCCGCCGTGCAATTTCTGTTCTCATCCTGAAGTAAAGTTCTTAACCCGAGGTAATATTTCTGGGTTAGCAGAGTCTGTAACCTGAAGCATATGTAACCTGAGGTCCCACTGTAGTCATGAGAGGTCATTTCATACAACAAAATGCTGTTAAAAAAAAGAGAGAGAGCCAGGGAAGCAAAGAAAAAAGAAATTTTGGATGCCATATCAAAGAAAGAAAACGAATTAGGAAAAAACCTAAATAAACAATCGATAAAACAGGCAAGAAAATGATTACAATCACAGCATTCAATGATAATCAATGAAGAAATAGCATGGAAAGTTAAAAAAATGAAGCCAAAATTCTTTGAGCATGCAAACAAACCCAGAAAGTTGTTAGCATGGCAATTAAGGAGAAATCAACAGATGAATTATATATATATAGGTAAAATTCATTCCAATGGGAAATTTCTAGTTAAAACAAAAGAAATAAGGGAAGCCTTTTAAAAATATTTTCAAAATTTATACAAAAGAGGAAATGAAAAGGCAATGAACATACAGAAATATATAAAAAAGAGTAAACTGCCAAAGATAAAACAAGAAGAGATAGTATTCTTAAATACACAAGTAACAGACCAAGAAATCGCCGAGGCAATAAGGCAAATAAAGGTGGGCAAATCACCAGGAACAGATGGATTATCAGCAAAGTACAATAAAAAAAATTTAAAGAACACCTTGTAAATCCAATGAAAGATATAATGAATGAAATATTAACAAAAGGGGAAATTCGAGAAACATGGAAGCAAGCTTATATTACCTTGATTCCAAAACAAGATACAGATTTGACCTTGGTCAAAAAATATAGCCCTATTTCAGTTTTGAACAATGATTACAAGATATTTGCTAACATTTTAGCTAATAGATTGAAAAAGGTCTTAAATGTTTAAATACAGACCAAGCGGGATTCCTTCCAGGTAGGCAGATGAAAGATAAAATAAGAAATATTTTAAATGTAATAGAGTATTTAGAAGTAAGAAATGAGAAAAAAGCAGCAATGATGTTTATAGATGTGGAAAAAGTTTTTGATAATGTATCTTTGGACTTTATAAGGAAAGTGACGGAAGAAATGGAATATGGAGAAAAGTTTATAAAAGGGATACAAGCTGTATACACAGAACAATGTGCAAAACTAATTATTAACCAGGTGATAACTAATGAATTCCAAATTGGAAAAAGGAATGAGACAAGGATGTCCGTTATCACCTTTATTATTCATTCTGGTCCTGAAGGTTTTGAACAGAAACATAAGAGCAGACAAACAGATTGTGGGAATAAGAACGGGGGAAATGAATTTAAGTTGTAAGCATTTGCTTGTTGACTTGGTAATTACAGTTGAGGAAACAAAGCTATGTCTCCCTAAAGCTTTTGAAAAAATATAAGTTTGGGCGAGTGGGAGGATTTAAATTAAATAAAGGAAAGACATAAATACTAACCAAAAAAATGACGGAACTGGAGAAAATAATAATAATAATAATAATAATAATAATAATAATAATAATAATAATAGTAATAATATTTTATTTATACCCCGCCCTTCCCGGTTCAAAAACCGGGCTCAGGGTGGCTAACAAAAAAATTAAAACACTTAATTATAAAAGCAGCATAAAATACAGTATAAAAACATGAATAACAATAAAATTCAAAATTCAAAAATCAGTTTAGGGAAAATAAGCATTGGATAATCCCCAGGGCTAGCTGGCTGAATTAGTCCTACCTGGGCCAGCGAGGAGGCCAGGGGAGAATTAGCTGTGGGGTCTCAGAGCAGGTGATCTTCATAAAAGGGGAGGGGGAGGGAAGAGAAGGGAAATAAAAGATCAGGCTGAATTAAAATTAAAGGCCAAGTGGAATAGCTCTGTCTTACCGGCCCGACAGAAGGAGGTTAAATCCTGAAGGGCCCTAGTCTCATGGGACAGAGCATTCCACCAGGTTGGAGCCACCACTGAAAAGGCCCTGGCCCTGGTGGAGGGTAGTCTGACTTCCTTAGGGCCCAGGTCCTCTAAACTATGGTTATTCATGGACCTTAAGGTCCTCTGCGGGGCATACCAGGAGAGGCGGTCCCATAGGTACGAGGGTCCTAGGCCATGAAGGGCTTTAAGGTCAAGACCAGCAGCTTGATCCTGATCCTGTACTCCACCGGGAGCCAGTGCAGCTGGAAAAGTACTGGGTGAATATGCTCCCATGGCAGAGACCCCGTGAGGAGCCTCGCTGCAGCATTCTGCACCCACTGGAGTTTGTGGGACAGTTTCAAGGGCAGCCCCATGTAGAGTGAATTACAGTAGTCAAGCCTACATGGTGGATCATTTACAATCTTCTGATAATCAGGATGAGATGGAATATGAAGGGCTTCTTCCACTGCAAAAAGGAGTGGTTTTCCTGCAGTATAAGATCATTGTGAAGAGTCCTCCACTCTACATAATTGTGAAAGCTTGTTTCAATTAAATATTTTTAAAAATGGAACACGCAGCTCCAGGTCCTTGGGGTACTCTGTGAGCCCTCTGGGTAAAGAGGACTCCCTGTGGCCAGAGATTAAAGAAACAGGCAGGACCAAGGCAAATTGTATAGGGAAGTGGCTAAGAAGTCTGACCCTTACTCTAAAAGCAACTGCTATAGCAGGGTCCGCACTCCTCTGGCAGCGAGATGAGTCAGACCTCGAACAGAAGGTGCCCCCCCACTTTTATTAGTTCCCCAAATTCCCAGTCCCACCTCCAATATTTCACCATTGCTACATCACTGATGCATCCCACAAGGGGAGGTACGGGGCAGTACCTGGGTAGCAGATAGCTGTCTTTCCCCACCCTTTCCCCATCTCCTGACACCCGTTAACACAAGACACTAAAACTATTTACAGTTCCTGACTCCTCTGGTCAAGTTCCTCACGATTCTTTTGTCCCCTGGAGTCCAAATCCATTTCAGGGTTGCCCATCTTTGTGATCTGTCTGGCATTGGGTTAGGTGTTTCCCCTGCGGAGAGGCCATTTGCCTACTGACTCTATGCTTCCTGGTAAATGGTTCTCTTGAGTCACCCTTTAGGCCTACCTTTCCCTGTACAGAACAGGACATGGAAAGAATAGCTGTTTTCTAGTGGATTCCTAAAGTTTCTTGTACAGTTTTTGTTGTACAGTGACTTACACATGAACTTTCACATTGTAACATTCTAACTGCCTGGGAGGATACATGCATTCATAGAGGCTAGTTACAGGTAGATAGCCGTGTTCTTAGAGACCAACTAAGTTTGTTATTGGTAAGAGCTTTCGTGTGCATGCACACTTCAGATACTTCAGGCTGTCTCTGAAGTGGATACATTACATTTAGCTGTGGCGCTGTGGGTTAAAACCACAGAGTCTAGGACTTGCCGATCAGAAGGTCGGCGGTTCGAATCCCCATGACGGGGTGAGCTCCCGTTGCTCGGTCCCTGCTCCTGCCAACCTAGCAATTTGAAAGCACGTCAAAGTGCAAGTAGATAAATAGGTACCGCTCCGGCGGGAAGGTAAACGGCGTTTCCATGCGCTGCTCTGGTTTGCCATAAGTGGCTTAGTCATGCTGGCCACATGACGCGGAAGCTGTACGCCGGCTCCCTCGGCCAATAAAGCGAGATGAGCGGCGCAACCCCATAGTCGGCCACGACTGGACCTAATGGTCAGGGGTCCCTTTACCTTTACCAGTGTTCCATACTCTAGTTGGTGCTGTTTGCTAACATTCATTGGTTGGAGCTTGATAGGTCATTTAAATAGACAATTCAAAGCACCAGGTCTATTCATTCACTAGATGTGATAGTGCAGTTTTCTCGTTATTCTTTGGCTGCCTTTATTTAAAGGGCCAGTAATGCTTTTTATTGTGTACACTCTAGCTAATGGTTTCAGGTAAGTACACATGAAATAGCCGACACCAGAGAATTGTTGGGCACCACATTGGAGACTCCTGATTTCCATGTTTGCACTGACAAAATCTGTTGGCAAGAAAACTTGCAGTTAAACCTTCATTTATAATTACCACCCCCCCAAAAAAAACAACAACTTTTGTCTCAAAACCTTTTGTACGTTAATTGACGCAAGACACCATAGGCGCTGACTCCATGGGGCTTGAGGGGGCCCGAGCCCCCTCAAAAATTCGTTTGGGGGGGCTCCGCCCCCCCAATAATCTCCGGCGCCCCTCCAGCAGAGCGCCATCGCCGCCCCTCCCCCAGCCCAAAATGCACAGGGAGGGGCGGGCTGCATGCCTCCTGCCCTCCCTCCCGAGCAAAAGCTCCACCCAATTTCCTTTGGAGCTGATTAATAGGCGCAGCACGCTCTCCCCTATTCGCTCACGAGGAGGCGGCGCCACTTTATTTGCATATTCATGAGCTTATTTATTATTCATGAGCTTTCCCGGGCCCCCCCAATATTTTTTATAAGTCCGCGTCCCTGCAAGACACATTATTGCTTTTCATGGTTACTTTGGTGGTCTCCATCTAGTTGGTTTGATATTTTACATTCACAGTTAATATCATCACCATCTCTGCCTTCGATATTCTTCAAGGTTGGCAGCATCAAAAAATTTCCAGGTTCAGTTCTTTACAGTGGAAGCTATGGATATGAATGTCACTTTAATACAGTGTTCTTGCTAACACGGAACCATTTCAGTTTTTATTTCGGCCATTCCATGGACATTGGTGTGATCTAATTTGGTGGAGTCTATTTAACAATCATGACGATTCCTTAAGGATCAAAGTATTTAATATATTGTTCGTTTGTTTGTTCCTTGGCTGTGCTCTGTGGTTTTTGTGGTTCATTCTGTGGTCCGTCATATACATGGTTACAGGAATTTCAGACATTAATCATGGGGCGGGGGGGGGGGGGCCTGGAGACCCCACCCCATGAGTACACACTTACAATGAACATAGCACAAACATCACCCACCCACCCAAATGCTTTTCCATGGCCCGACTAAATTGTTACAATGTATCCAAATCAATAGACCATGTCTGATTTAATCAACTGTTTCTGCTTTTGAGTGAAAGTGTTTTTCTTGCTACATAGGACCCCATAGCGTTTTCAAATATTCATATAAAATAAACCACCCCATGCATCTGCACTATTCCACTTTTGATTTACAGGAGGAGGGCTGCCAAAGGAGGGAGGTATGCAACACGTGACTGGCAGCCATAATCCTTTCTGCAAGAAGTCATGTTCGCAGCAATCTACCCTTCCTGAAGATAAGGTCACACGCAAGTGCCAGACTGCTCCTCATTGACTTACTGTGCTGGTCCCGTGGGTTACCGAGAGGTGAGGTCCAAGTCCGGTCTGTGGTCAAAGGTGCAATGTGGAGGCAGTCCATAGTAGCTGAAGCTGGGTGCAGGGCAGGGAGCCGGGCGAAGTCAGGAACAGGCTTGCAAGCAGGGAGCCAGGGCAGGTCAGGAGCTCAGGCAGGAACTAGCAACCAACAATGTTGCTCCCGCAACTTGGGACTGGGGCCAGCCGGCTTTTGTCTGCCCTGAGGCATAGGGCGGCCCTGACCCACAGGTGACTCATCTCTCCTGGCCTGGAGGTGAGCACTCCTCCTGCGGGAACTTAGTTCCCTCTGCCTCTCTGCCCTCGCAAGACGAATGCCTCGCAAGACGGAAAACCCGCAAGACGAAAGGGTTTTCTGTTTTGGAGGCGCTTCGCAAGACGAATTTCCCTATGGGCTTGCATCGCAAGACGAAAGCCCATAGGGAAATGCTGGCGGTCGGGAGCAAAGACTTTCGCCCACAGCCGGCCTTCAGAAGAGGACCTCTTCTGAAGGCCGGCGGGGGGCAAAAGTCTTTGCTCCCCCCCGCCTGCCTTCCCCCCGCCTGCCCCAGGCGATCTTAAAATGCTGGCGGGCGGGAGCGAAGCGTTCGCTGCCGACCCCCAGCATTTTAAAATCTCCAAGGGACAGCAGAGAAGTCTCTGTCCCGAGGAGATTTTAAAATGCTGGGGGTCGGGAGGGAAGCGCTGCCGACCCCCAGCATTTTAAAATCTCCCCGTGTCCAGGGGAGGTTTTAAAATGCTGGGGGTCGGGAGCGAAGCGTTCGCTGCCGACCCCAGCATTTTAAAATCTCCAAGGGACAGCAGAGAAGTCTCTGTCCCGAGGAGATTTTAAAATGCTGGGGGTCGGGAGGGAAGCGCTGCCGACCCCCAGCATTTTAAAATCTCCCCGTGTCCCGGGAAGGTTTTAAAATGCTGGGGGTCGGGAGCGAAGCGTTCGCTGCCGACCCCAGCATTTTAAAATCTCCAAGGGACAGCAGAGAAGTCTCTGTCCCGAGGAGATTTTAAAATGCTGGGGATCGGGAGGGAAGCGCTGCCGACCCCCAGCATTTTAAAATCTCCAAGGGACAGCAGAGAAGTCTCTGTCCCGAGGAGATTTTAAAATGCTGGGGGTCGGGAGGGAAGCGCTGCCGACCCCCAGCATTTTAAAATCTCCCCGTGTCCAGGGGAGGTTTTAAAATGCTGGGGGTCGGGAGCGAAGCTTTCGCTGCCGACCAGGGACGCGGACTTATAAAAAATATTGGGGGGGCCCGGGAAAGCTCATGAATAATAAATAAGCTCATGAATATGCAAATAAAGTGGCTCCGGCCCTAAATAGGGCAAGCCACGCCCCCCAGCCAGCCAATCGGCTGGCTGGGAGGTGTGGCCAGTCGGGATTCCCCTGTTCTCGCGGGGGCCAGGAGGAAGGAAATTCCCCCCGGCAGTGCCTTGGCAGTGGCGGTGGTGCTGCGAAGCAGCGAGGCAGGAGCCCCCGCCCCCGGGGATTCCCTAATCTCGCGGGGGACGGCCGGGGCTCTCCGACTAGGGCGCGCGGCTGGCTGGCTGGCTGGCGAGGGAGCAGGTGGGGAGGAGGCGGGGGACGGCGGCGGCGCTCTGCTGGAAGGGCGCCCGAGATTATTGGGGGGGCTGAGCCCCCCCAAAAATTTTTTTGAGGGGGCTCGAGCCCCCTCAGGCCTCATGGAGTCGGCGCCTATGCCGCTGTCCCAGGGTTTTTTAAAATGCTGGGGGTGGGAAGAAAAGCCCTTGTCCCCCCCCCCAGCCTTCAGAAGAGGTCCGGGGACAGACTGTCCCCGGACCTGGTCTGAAGGCGGTTTCCCTAGGAACGCATTAATTGATTTTCAATGCATTCCTATGGGAAACCGTGCATCGCAAGACGAAAAAACCGCAAGACGAAGAGACTTGCGGAACGAATTAATTTCGTCTTGCGAGGCACCACTGTATTCAAATTTAGGAGGATAGGGAAGTACAGAAAGGGAAAGGGAAAAGGGGGAGGGGATAGATAATACTGATAGAGAGATAGAGGGATAGAGAGATATAGATAGGTAGGTAGATTAGAAATTTAAAAGACCTATAAAGATTATCAAATCCTACAAAGTACTGAGCGCAAATATAACATTGAACCACAATGGCACAAAATAAGTCAGCAAGCTGACATTTACCAAGAGTTAGACAAAGGTTAGTGTACTAAATATTTACAATTCTTGGTAGTTTGCTATTAGAGAAATACCAGATATTTCTTCAACACCTCAGGACATATTTTCCACCAGATTTTGATGAACACCAGTTCGCTAATAGGAGAAATAGGTCAACAGATGATGCCATAGCCACAGCTTTTCTCCTTGCAACTGGAGAGACCGGGGAATTATGTCAGAATGCTGTTTATTGATTATAGCTCGGCTTTTAATACCATTCTTCTGGACATTCTTATTAAAAAGCTGATGGACCTGGACCTTTCCCCTACCATCTGTGGTTGGATTAAAGACTTTATGAGGGATCGCACACAAATAGTGAGGATTGGGCCTGTTACATCTACCTCTCTGAAGCTCAGCACTGGCACCCCACAGGGATGCGTGCTGAGTCCCTACCTGTACTCGTTGTATACATATGACTGTATTTCATCTGATCCATCCACTGCAATCATTAGGTTTGCAGATGATACCACCATAATGGGTCTAATTACAGGTGGAGATGAATCAGCGTATAGGGAGAAGGTTCAAAAAGTCTCCACATGGTGCCTAGAGAATAACTTGCACCTAAATATCAGCAAGACAAAGGTGATGGTGTTGGACTTTTGGAGGAAGAGAGGGGAACTAGCCCCGTTGTATATCAGGGTGGGTTGTGTGGAGAGAGTCTCTTCCTTTAAATTCCTGGGAGTTTACCTTAGTGAAGACCTCACTTGGAAAATTAATACAACCCAGGTGGTTAGGAAGGCCCAACAGAGACTCCATTTCCTCAGGGTCCTGCAAAAGAACAAGGCCAAACAAAAACTGATCTCCTTCTACCTGGCCACAATAGAAAGTGTCCTTTCATACTTTATTAAAGTGTGGTACGCTGGTTTGATATACATCTATATTTTCTGCAGCCAAAGATGGAGAAGCTCTATACAGTCAGCAGAAACAAGACCTGGAGCTGACTGTGGCTCAGATCATCAGCTTCTTATAGCAAAATTCAAGCTTAAACTGAAGAAAGTAGGAAAAACCACTGGGCCGGTAAGATACAATCTAAATCAAATCCCTTATGAATACACAGTGGAAGTGAGGAACAGGTTTAAGGATTTAGATTTGGTGGACAGAGTGCCTGAAGAACTATGGATGGAGGCTCGCAACATTATACAGGAGGCAGCAATGAAAACCATCCCAATGAAAAGGAAATGCAAGAAAGCAAAGTGGCTGTCCAACGAGGCCTTACAAATAGCGGGGGAGAGAAGGCAAGCAAAATGCAAGGGAAATAGTGAAAGATGTGGCTCACATTTTTTGGTTATTGGGGGGGGGGGATCTCAACCCCAATATTCTATCTTTGACCATGTCTCTTTTTTGACAGCCACTGCCAAAATGGAAATAGCTGTCAGGTGGGAAATGGGGGGAGGCCCTCACTTTACAAACTTGGTTTTACCCACGTATGGGACATGGCACAATTTGGGAGTTTGAATCAACACAGCAGTGTGATGATAAATGGGCAGGGTAAAAAGGAGAAATTTCTAAGTACTGTACATGGTAATTGTTCATTGATTACATAGGCGCCGACTCCATGGGGCCTGAGGGGGCCCGAGCCCCCTCAAAAATTTTATTGGGGGGGCTCTGCCCCCCCAATAATTTAAGAAAATTATTGGGGGCGCGCAGCGGAAACGTCCTCCGCCGGTGACGTCACCCGGGCCTTGCGGAAAAGGCGCTGCGGGAGTCGCCGCCGCCGCGGCGGGGCCGCTGCAGAAGGGTGAGTGGCGAGGGCGGGACGGGGCCGCGCGCTCCTTTCCTCGGCTGCCCTCGTCGCGCGCCTTGGCTCCCGCGGCCGGTGAGGGGAGCCCGGGCCGCGCGCGGCTGCTGCTGCCGCCGCCGCCTCTCCTGGGGGCGCCGCCTCCCCGGGCGGGAACACTGCGGGTGCGCGAGGGAGGAGGGCGGCCCCCGGGGGCTGGGAGAGCCGGGCTGCCGTGGCCGAGAGGGCTGCTCTGCCGGGCGCCGCTGACATTGGAACTTAGAAAACTTCCCGGGGCAGGACCCCGGTATGGGCCCCCCCAATATTTTTTATAAGTCGGCGCCCCTGATTGATTATATCAACAAATTGGCACTGTCGTTATGACCACCTGCCCCAGGTGTATCCAGGATTTCTTTTTCTGGGGGGGGGGGAATTAGGGTTGCCATATTTTGAAGAGCAAAAAAGAGGACGCCGTGAAGATTCTCATTTTAAATACACCTACTGTATGTAGGCTATAGCAGTGTTTCCCAACCTTGTGCCTCCAGCTGTTTTTGGACTACAATTCCCATCATCCCTTGCCACTGGTCTTGCTAGTCAGGGATGATGGGAGTTGTAGTTCAAAAACAGCTGGAGGCACAAGGTTGGGAAACACTGGGCTATAGAAGCTGTGATATATTGCTGGGGGGGGGGGGGAGAGAAGATGAGAAAAGTTGGGGAAAGCAAGTCTTCAATCACCAGTCTTGTCTAGGACTCATCCAGAAAGTATAGCCAGAGACATTTTGGCAAATTTTTAGAATGCTACCCCTGAAAAAGAGGATGTGTCCTGGAAAAAGAGGACACATAGCAACCGGGGGGGGGGGCAGAACTGAGTTACCTGCGACACAATTGGTCAGTTAAGTATTTTTTTTATTTACTTGATTAGGGGGGCAGTTCCCCCCCCGAACCCCCGGCCACACCACCTGCAACCAGGGGCGGAGGAAGGGTGGTGCGGTAGGTGTGGGGCCGTCCTGGGTGTCCCCACTGAGGGGGGTGACAAAATGCCAGGCAGCACTCACCACAGAGCCTGCAGTGAGCCCAAGGCTCTGCGCTTTCCAAACACTTTGCCCACTGCCTCCCCCCCCCCCAGCTGAAGGGTGACTGAGTGGGAGGAGGCAGACAGACTCTGGAGGCCCCACAGTGCGCCCTGCCCCATGGATGGTGTTAAGTCGTGGGTTGACATAGCAGCCGGCACAGCGATCTCTTCAAGTAGCTCTTTATTATGGTAAGCTGGAATAGAACTGACTGTGAACAGCTCAGCCGGCCTGTATTTATAGGCAGCCGGCTGTCACATTGTAACCACAACAGCCCCAGAGTTCCCGCCTAAAATAACTGCCGCGGACCTGAGTGAAAACTATCTACAGACCTGAGTGAAAACTATATACAGTATCCCCCTGTTGGCCCAGGGTGAAACTACACTACATAACACCCCTCCCCACCGAGATAAGGCGTTAGTTACAATCGTAATGGTTTCCTTATATACAGCACTACGCGTAATGGTTCAATTAGGCACAAAAGCATATCGGTTACATTTCCCATACTTAGACCAACAGTGATACCTGTCCAACAACATAGTCCTTTAAATGAGTTGGGCGCTTGGAAACTCTGCCAGACCGCCGGGGACTGGTAGCCAAGTCCGGAGGGCCACACAGTTCTCGCTGAGGCTGTGGTGCGACCCTAGGTGGCGTTGGAACCAACTCCCCTGGATCCGCTGCTGTGAGTGGAGCCTCCGCAAGTGGAGTGGTCTGAGTCTGTTCTGAGACGGCTTGGTTCGGCTCCACGCTGGCAGTTTGCGAGGGAGGTGTAGGTGGGGCCTCGCCATCTGTACGTGTCTCTTCTGGAGCCGCAAGCGCAGTTGGGGGCACCTCGGTAGTGTCCAAGTCCCCAACCCTGCGCCTAAGTTGGTCTATGTGCCGTCGCCACAAGCGCCCGTCTTCGAGTGCCACCTGGTACGAGCGAGGTCCAGTGACTCCCACTACTGTGGCTGGCACCCAAGGGATGTCCCCCACATAGTTCCGGGCAAAGACCTGGTTTCCTGGGACAAATGACCGTGGTGCGTTGGCACAGCCTGGGGGTTCAGCCACGGCAAAGTCTGGGTGTAGCCGGTCGAGCGGTGACCTGAGGCGGCGGCCCATAAGCAGTTCTGACCTCCAGCCATTTGGAATAGGCGTCCACCACTACCATAAAGGTCCGGCCGTGAAAGGGGCCAGCCAGATCGATGTGCACCCTCGACCAGGGTGTCTTTGGCGTCTCCCACGTGTATTCCTTAGCTGCCGGTGGTGCAGGCCTCGACTCCTGGCACGCTTGACAGGCGGACACCCAGGCAGTGATGGCATCGTCCATATTAGGCCACCAGACGTAACACCGAGCCAACGCCTTCATTTTGACAATTCCCGGGTGGCCAACGTGCAGAGCCTCCAGGACGCGCTGACGGAGTCCCTGGGGAATCACGACGCGGTCTCCCCACAGCAGACAGCCGCGATGAGCTGAGAGTTCATGTTGTCTGGTTGCGAAGGGCTGGAACTCCGATGCAAAGGGCCCTTGTGGCCACCCCCTCCACACCCAGTTGAGCACCCGGCTGATGGTGCGATCCTGGGCAGATGCGGAGGCCACAGTGGCAGCCGACACAGGCGCTGCCGGAAGATCCTCAATCAGAAGGAGCGATGAAGCTGGAGCCGGGTCTTCCACAAATGCTGGAAGAGGGCAACGGCTGAGGGCGTCGGCATGGCCCATCGATTTCCCCGGGCGGTGGATGAGCCGGTAGTGGTAGGCAGCCAGGAAAACAGTCCATCGCAGCATGCGTGGTGAGAGGACCGGTGGAGTTGGACGATCACCGGCGAGGAGGCCCAGGAGTGGCTTGTGGTCAGTGATGAGGTCAAAAGTCCTGCCATAGAGGTATTCATGAAACCTCTTCACTCCAGCCACAAGTGCCAATGCCTCCTTGTCGAGCTGGCTGTAATTCCGTTCCGTCGGAGATAGTGTCCTGGAAAAGTAGGCGAGCGGTGCTTCTCTTCCATCTGGAAAACGGTGACTAAGGACAGCACCGATGCCAAAAGGTGAGGCGTCGCAGGCAAGGACCAGCGGCCTGGATTCACTGTACTGTACCAGCACACTGTCCGAAGAAAGGAGAGCCTTGACCGCGTTGAAGGCCGCCGTCTCCCGATGACCCCAGGCCCAAGGCGTCTTAGTGCTAAGGAGTCGGTGAAGAGGCTCAGCCACTGTGGCTTTGTGGGGCAGGAACATGTTATAAAAGTTCAGCAGCCCCAGGAACGCCTGCAACTCCGTTTTGTTCTTTGGAGTGGGGGCCTGCTGGATAGCGCGGATCTTGGATGTGGTTGGATGAAGACCGGAGGCATCGATAAGATAGCCCAGGAACTCTACCTGTGGAACGGCGATCTGGCACTTCTCCCTTTTTACCTTGAGCCCGGCCTCCTGGAACCTGGTCAGCACGGCACGGAGGCGCTCGAACAGCTGCTGGTGTGAGTCTGCAGACACCAAGACGTCATCAAAATATGGTACCACGCCCGGAAGCCCTTGCAGGAGACGCTCCATAAGGCTTTGGAAGATGCCAGGAGCCACACTCACCCCGAACTGCAACCGGCGGCAACGGAATGCCCCCCGGTGGGTGACGATCGTCTGGGCTTCAGCAGTGGCATCATCGACTGGCAGTTGTTGATAGGCTTGGGCAAGGTCCAGCTTAGCGAAGACCTTACCCTCACCCAGGGAATGCAGCAGGTGTTGGACAACAGGAACCGGATAAGCGTGCTGCTGAAGTGCCTTGTTGATCGTGCACTTGTAGTCAGCGCAGATTCTCACCGACCCATCTGGCTTGACAGGCGTGACGATGGGGGTTTCCCACTTTGCGTGGTCAACCGGCTCCAAAACTCCTTGGGCGATCAGTTTGTCCAGTTGTTCGTCCACCTTAGCCTTGAGAGCAAAGGGAACCCGGCGTGGCTTTAGCTTGATGGGGGCGACTTGTGGATCCAGGCTAAAGGAGATGGGCGTACCTGTATATTGGCCCAAGGTGCCGTCAAAAACCTCGGCAAAGTCTTTGACCAGACCCTCAGTCTCTGCGTTAGAGATGCAGTTGATGCCGGTGACTTCCAGGCCGAGGGCATCAAACCAGTCTAGCCCTAGGAGACTTGGCCGCTGGCCTTCGACCACCACCAACCGGAGCAGGCCCGAAAAATCCTTGAAGGCGATCCGGAACCGGCCAACGCCTACCACGGGAATGTCGTTTCCCTGGTAGTCTCTCAGGTGTACGCGGTGAGAGTCGAGTTGCCTTTTGGACACTCTGGGTACCAGTCTTTTGATGGTGCTCCATGACACGATGGACAGGGCAGACCCGGTGTCGATCTCCATGTCACATGGAGCTCCTTCAATGAGCACCGTGACGTTCAGCTTGCGTCGCGTAGGCGAGTCGGTTTGGCCAATCGTGGTTCCAGACGGGCAGCGGCAGTTGGTGAGAGCGAAACAACTTTCCTTGGCAGACTGGAGTGAAGACTTGGACTTGCGAGTCGATGAAGGGGGGGTGTCAGACGGAGCCGATCGGCAGACCTTAGCGATGTGGCCCCTTCTGGAACACCTCCTACAGATGGCGTCTCTGAATCGACACTTGGCACGGGAATGGTTGCCTCCGCAGCCAGCACATTCCGGTTGGCCCTTGGACTTCTGTTGGAACTTCCTGCGCTCCCGCTTTGTCTGGTGCACATCATCGTCTTCACTGGAGGATGCCTCCTCACTGCTGGCCTCTTCATGATGCACCGGAACGGGCTCCCTAGCAAGACACAGGCTGCTGGACTTGCGGATCTCCTGAGCGGAGCGTTCAGCAGCTTCTGAGGCCACAGCCTCCTCAATGGCTTTCTGTAGCGTGAGGTCTGGCTTGGCTAGGAGACGCCGTTGCAGATGGATGTCCCGGACCCCGCAGACGATTCGATCCATCAGGGCATCATCTAAGTCTCGGAACTCACAGTGCATTGCAGCCTGTCGCAGGGCGGTGGTGTAGTTGTTGATTGACTCCCCCTCTGCCTGGTTCCTGTGGTAGAACGCATGGCGGGCAGCAATCTTGGACGGCTTTGGTGCGTAGTGGTTGCGGAGCTTCTCTTGGATCGTGTCCCATGGTGATGCCTGGACTGCTTCAGGCGCAACCAACGCTCGGGCCGTCGCAAACACCTCAGGCCCACAGAGGCTGAGGAATAGGCCCCGCTTCCGATCCTGTGATACTGCTGTCAGTTCGTTGGCTTGGAGGTAGCAGTCGAACCGAGCGAGGTAGGAGTCCCATGATTCAGAGGCTGGCGCAAACGGCGGTAGAGGCACAAGTGAAGCCATGATTCCGATGCCGGCGTGAAGGGCGATGGATGGAACACAGTGCTCTAGCCAGAACAGTCAGCTCTGAACTGGTTCTGCCCAGTGATTTCGCTCAGTGATTTCGCTCTGTGATTCAGCTCAGTGATTCAGCTCAGTTCAGAGGCTGGCCGCATCTGGCTGTGCTCTGATGTCCATCCATCCCATCCTCGTCGCCAGTGTTAAGTCGTGGGTTGACATAGCAGCCGGCACAGCGATCTCTTCAAGTAGCTCTTTATTATGGTAAGCTGGAATAGAACTGACTGTGAACAGCTCAGCCGGCCTGTATTTATAGGCAGCCGGCTGTCACATTGTAACCACAACAGCCCCAGAGTTCCCGCCTAAAATAACTGCCGCGGACCTGAGTGAAAACTATCTACAGACCTGAGTGAAAACTATATACAGTATCCCCCTGTTGGCCCAGGGTGAAACTACACTACATAACAGATGGCTTGCCCCACCCTCGCCCTGCCCCTATGGGCAGCTTGCTCCCCAGGCGCCCAAGCGGCTTCCTCCGCCACTGACTGTCCCTGGCAGTAATACTGGTTTTAGCCCTCTCACTGGTCAGAGCTGAAGTTGGGATTTACAACTTTAAAACGAGATGCTACAAATTTTCCCTTGTGATCTCCATAGTAGACAATTTTAAATGTTGCTTGTAGATAGAGAGGGGGGGGGGTAGACAGCTTTAAATTTCTTAGCATTTTCTTAAAGCATTTTCTTAAAGCGATAGGCTATCCATTTTGGGGGCCCTGGGGCCCCTCCCCCAAGGAGAACCTCCAAAAAGGCACCCTGTGGAGGAGAGTTTCCTGCCTGTCACTCAAAGAAGAATTCAAACTCAGGCTGCAGTGTCTACCAAAATCTTTAATGTTCAGATCAGTGCGATACTTGGGCAAAATGTCCTTAAAAGGCACAGCAGATTCTACACATAGCCAAGCAAACAAAGACATGGATCCAGGAATGAGACATACCCTGGCTTAGGAGCTAACTCCTCTTAAGCCCATAACCCCCCAAAATTTTTAGGGGGCCGGGAACCCCCCCAAAAAACTGTTGATGGCCATTGCCATTTAATTGTGTGTGGTGTGTCATGTGACTATGTAGGGCAGGGCTTACCGCCCGCCCACCCCCCATATTTTATTCAAGTTGGCCCCCCAGCAACCCTGTTATTAGAGAGTGGGGCCGGCACTAATTTCTCCCCCATGCGCAGTGATCCCATGTTGAAAACAAACCCATTGGTATCCACTGTATTAATGCGCCAAGGGACTATTTTATGTGTCCTTGTGACTGACAGGTGGTGGAAGGAGCGAGCCAGAATCTAGTGAGTGAGACTGTCCCTGGCAGTAATACTGGTTTTAACCCTCTCCCTGGCCAGAGCTGAAGTCTCACTGAAGTTGTTATTTACAACTTTAAAAAGGGATACAACAAATTTTCCCTTGTGATCTCCATAGTTGGCAGTTTAAAATGTTGCTTGTAGATGATAGAAAGATAGACAGACAGACAGAAGCTAAATAGATTCAGTAACTCCCTAAAAAGTGTTAGGAGACGCAATACATTTTAAATTTAAAGGAAACAAAGAAAATAAGAAGACCAACAAAGAATTAATCATAGTAAAACAGGGAGAGTAAATTCTGGACAGATGCTAGACTTTGAGAAAGCCCCCAAAAGAAAGCTTAGCCAAGAAAAATTTAAACTAAAAACTCATAAAAAACACCAAGATGAAGATTTTAAAGAGAATCAAGAAAAGCAGATACACCTGATGACTAGAAAAGCCAAGGGAAAACAAAGACACATGAAGGAACACGACGGGCGAAATCAAGTTTATTTTTCTTTCGACCAACAAGTCTTTGGATGTACAAAGGAGCAGAGGAAAGGGTAGGTGGAGATGAAGTCTGCTTCAAGCAGAGTGAAGAATAATTGCAGAAAATAGAAGGCTTTTCTTTTAAAAGGCAACTGGAGAAGCCATTTCATAAAAAGAAGGCTGGCGTTTCTGTTGCCGAAGTTATTATTATCATTACTGTTGTTACTATTTATTGAATTTCTATGCCGCCCTATACCCAAAGGTCTAAGGGCGGTTCACATAAAATATCAAATGCACCAAATCGAAACAAAAAGAACGACCCAAGAACGGGTTTCCAGAGCAGAGACAGCAGGAGTCAGGCTACCCCTGTCCAGAGAGGGGCGCAACTGGGCCACCAGCTGAAGCTGATGGAGGGCACTGGGGGTCACTGAGCGCCTTCCCTTGTCTCTCGACAGGTGCAGGGCGACCAAGGCCGTTTCCGGGCCAAAAGCAGGCCTAAACCCTGATGGAAATGGATCCAGATATTCAGCTTCTTCCAAGGGCACCTGGATCTGGTCTGCAACCACTCGCTCCAGAACCTCGCTCCAGAAGTTGGAAAAACCAAGACGGGTAAGATTTTAAGACAGGTAAGACTTAGAAGTGAGAAGGGTAGTGGGATCTAAGGGGATCCAGGGGGAAGGAAAGCTGTGCATGCGATAAAGAGCAAAGCAGAGGCGCAGAAGACAACATAGTTCCATTTAATTTCATGTTAGCTCAGGATGCCTTGTTGACAAAAATGATTTGCAGCCATTTTGTGGTAGCTTCTTGGGGACTATAGATAAGCTCCTTCGCTAATGGGAAGAACTTCCTTTCATTTATAATGTGGCTTCCCAGGAGTAGAATAACAAACCCTCTTGAGCAGCTGCTTACAAGTGGTGGCATTTGGCACATGAAGCCAAACAAATTGTACTTACTGGGCAACTGCAGAAGAGGGTCACCAAAATATTGTTGAGTTTTTGTTCCTTCCGAAGTGTATAAATCCAGAAGGTTCCAAACATGCCAGCATTTTGCATCCTCGCCAGTAATTCTGTTCCCAGGGGTATTTAGGTATTTAGAATACCCATTTTAAAAGCTGATGCATCAAACTGCTTCTTTTGCTGTAACAGTTGCCTTGCTGATTTCAGTGTGAAAAAGCAAATAAGGCATTTTGAAGAAGTGTGCATGCACACGAAAGCTCATACCAAGAACTAACTTAGTTGGTCTTTAAGGTGCTACTGGAAGGATTTTTTTTTGTTTTGACTATGGCAGACCAACACGGCTACCTATCTGTAACTAAGGCATTTTGAGGGTGAATCTACTGATGGCAATGGGAGAGGTGGCCTGGTAGAGGCCTTGGAGTGAGTAGAGGTTTTCACCATTTTGCCAGCCATTTTTAAGCAAAAAAAGTCCAGCAAACATTTAAGCACAAACATATTCACAATTAGGAAGGATGAGCTGTGACCATTTTTTCCTGTACATAAAGGGCAGAATTTTTTTCTGCTAATGGTAAGGCTGAAATGACTGAGAAAATATTTGAAATCTTATGAATCCCAACTCTCTGGCCATTTTTACTCATACATAAGGGGGTGGCTGATTGTTCCACTAATGACCAGAGAGGGCCACACAAAATCATAATAACCCACATTTGTGAAACATTTTGGAATAGAGGTCTGTACCCTTCAATCCTGTAGATAAAGGAGGCATGTAGCTCCCAATTTTCTTTGCCTGGGGTACATGTATGATTGTTTAACGCAGGGAACATGATCCATAAATGCTGAGAGTATTCGAAATTTAATTTGACCCAGATGGTATTACTGGCTTTTTTGTGAAAACTTGCACAATAGGGTTGATAGTTGCTGGGTTTCCAACAATTACAAAAATCAGGATCCTCACCAGTACTTCTGTTCCAAAGGTAATATATTTTAAAACCTGCTGTAGTGAACTGCTTATTGCCTGTAACCTCTCACTTGGTTACCTTCAACTGCAATCGTAGCTTCTGTTAATAAAACATTTGAATTATCAGAGGTGGCACTAATAACTAACAAGTAATTTCTATATGCTCTATCGTAATCATAGCAGCAATAAATTTGTGTGTCTTCTGGCTGAAGGTGAGTATCTTGTGCTTGGCTGAGGGGAAAATCTCTGTTGTGTTCTGCCTGCAACTCTTTGTACAAAGATTCTTTCAGGTCGCAGTGAGGGGGACCATTCAAGCACCCTGAGCCTGTTGGAGAAAAGGTAGGCTCTAAGTGGAATCATACATCAAATATGCAAACTAAATATTCCAAAGAGCTTGTATTGAGCAACGTTGGTTATTCAATCCCTGTTTCAGAAGAGCTGCAAACTCGAAAGCCTAATGCAGTCACTCTGCGTGCTTCTACCTGGAGGGACTTCTCTTGTCGGGACACCACTGCAGGGGAGGCCCTTTCCCTTGCCACCACCACACAATAAGGTACATCTTTGGGTGGGACACCATCCTTGTTTTGTTCCAGCTCTTTTTTTTACAGACCTCACAGAGCTACCTGTGCCGGAAGCAGATCTGCTCCATTGACAAAAGGCAGTGTCAGAGCTTTTGATCCATCAGGTGAACATCTGCAGTGCAGGATTGAGAGACACCTGCATCTTGACTGCGCTGCTTTAGGTAACCGGCTGTTTTTGCTCCTGTGTCTGGAGGGGAGGGCTGCTGAAGACCCTAGTCTCTTCCAGGTGCATCTCAGTGACACAAGAAATAGAATTTTGCAAGCCTTAAGGAAACTTAATGGCAAGTGAACTTCACACTCTACAATTCAGTGATCTTTTTCAGTCCAATCCTTTTGGGCTGGCTTCTCCATTTCCCCCCGCTTGATCTCTTCACAGTTCTGTCCAAGAGCCCACCACACTCAGGGGAAGCCAGCTCTTCCTGCAGAAGTCAGGTCAGTCAGAACAGCTGGGTTCCAAAAACATTTCTCTGGAATTGGCGGGAATGGGCCGGGGACAAACAAATGAGTCCAAATTGCTTTTCACAGACCAGCAGAAGGAACTTCCAGGCCCATGAATTCACACTTCAGAGGGACAAACAAAAAGGTGAGCATAAAGGCAGAGTTTGAAGACTGGAACCAGTCTCTCTGTTGTGCCCTGCAAATTAATGGCAGTCAACATGGCACTCTGTGACTTAAACACATCTAGGTGAATATCGGATAAAACCTCGATTGTGTTCTGTCTGCAGCTTCATAATTCTTAAGGGTTTTCTTTTTTCCTGAGAGAACATTCTGTATTCAGAGTGTTCTCTCAGGTTTTGCTTTTCACCTTGTTGCATTGGCCAAAAAAAAGCAAAAGACGCTGGTGGTTGGCGCTCCTGGTTTCCAGGACGGGGTTCAAGCCCCTGCGGTGTCCCTGCTTACTTCCAATGCAACCTCTCTCTCCCTCTCTCTCTCTCTCTCCCTTAAGAACTAAGTGAAGCGCAAAGTGCTCCTCTGATGCATCACTGGTGTGTGTCTCAGAGAAGGTGGATTACATGGATGCTTCCCATCCTAGCACTCCTTGCCATAGGGAACAAAATATGTACAGGTGAAACTTGGAAAATTAGATTATCGTGGAAAAGTTAATTTATTTCAGTAATTCAACTTAAAAGGTGAAACTAATATATGAGATAGACTCATGACATACAAAGCGAGATATGTCAATCCTTTATTTGTTATAATTGTGATGATTATAGGGTACAGCTGATAAAAACCTCAAATTAACAATCTCAGAAAATTAAAATATTGTGAAAAGGTGCAGCTATTCAATCCATAACATCTGCAACGGGTTCAGTAGGAAGCACAATCATGGGGAAGGCTGCTGACCTGACAGTTGTGCAGAAAGCCGTCATTGAGACCCTCCATAAGGAGGGAAGGTCTCAAAGGGTAATTGCAGAAGAAGTTGGATGTTCCCAAAGTGCTGTATCGAAGCACATTAATGGAAAGTTATGTAGAAGGAAAAAGTGTGGAAGAAAAAGGTGCACAAGCAGCAGGGATGACCGCAGCCTGGAGAGGATTGTCAGGAAAAGACCATTCAAACATGCTGGGGACTTTCACAAGGAGTGGACTGAGGCTGGTGCATCAAGAGCCACCATACACAGATGGATCCTGCAGATGGGCTTCAAATGTGGTATTCTTCTTGTCAAGCCGCTCCACGTCAGAAGCATCTTGCCTGGGTTAAAGAAAAAAAAGAACTGGTCTGTTGCTCAGTGGTCCCAAGTCCTCTTTTCTGATAGGAGCAACTTTTCCATCTCATTTGGAAACCAAGGACCCAGAATCTGGAGGAAGAATGGGGAGGCACACATTGCCAGATGCTTGAAGTCCAGTGTGAAATGTTGATTTGAGGAGCCATGCCATCAGCTGGTGTTGGTCCACTGTGCTTAAATGAACTCGCCCCATTACTAAAACTGGTGGATGCTCACAGCCGTAAACTAAATGTATCAAAAATTACCATTCTTCTATATGCAGATGATATGATTGTGCTCTCATGAACTAGAATTGGCTTAAAGCGTTTGCTAAATGCCTGTATCTACTATTTGTCTAGAATGAAAATGAGCATGAAAAGCAAAATAATGGTCTTCGGGAATTCTTGTAAGATATATAGTTGGGTTTTTGGTGGGAAACATATCCAGCAGGTATTCAGATTCAACTGTTTGGGGATCACTTTCCATCACAGGCTCCGGTGTTCCTCGCACTGCACAAGGGCGGTAAATGCCAGCCAGCTGTTTATGCAGGCCATATTGCACTTTTTTGCAACAAGAGGTAACCAACACATCCCTTCTGCCCTCAAAGTTTTTAATGCTAAAGTTAGAGCCAAACTGCTCTATGGAATTTCAGTCTGGATGTCAGGGTTTACCCAGTCAGTGGAACAAGTGCAGGCAGCCTTTCTGTTGAAGATTTTCGCTGTCCCACACTGTGTACCTTACGCAGCCTTGTTGTGTCTAGAGGGAAGCCAACAGAAGCTAGAGACAGTTGCCTGGACGAGTTTTCTTTTATGCTGGCTAAACATTTGTTTTTCAGCAGACAAAGATACTTTACTTAGCAAAGTTTTGTCAGACCCCTTCCCTTCCCTTCTCCAGGGCTACAACTGTTTTGCACAAAGTTGGGGCAACTTGGGCTTTCAGAGGATCTCCTGGGTGCTGTGGCTTTTCCAATCGCCAAGGCCATGTTAAAAGTTAAAGAAAGTGAGCAGTTGGGTCCCACAAGGATCAGAACCGCTATTATTTCATTTTTTCATTTTGTGATCTGGAATTAGTGCTGGAGACTGTTGAAAAAGGAACTGAAAATGAAACGGTCAGTATTGTAATGTCCCTGTACAGTTCTATAGTGTGGTCCCATTTGGAACACTGTGTACAGTTTTGGGTGCCATCTCTCTAAAACGAATATGGCATAGCTGGAAAAAGTGCAGAAGAGGGTGTTCTCGCTCTGTGTGGGATGGTCATTCTCTTACATGGAGTGTGTGGCTTTGGGGGGGGGTGCACAGTGATGGGGATGGCAGACACATTCCTTGCCCCTCTGATCAGCCAGATCAATCCTGGTGATCAACAGGGTGATAGATGTGGCAACCAGATTGCTCTTACATCTAGAATTGGGCAACCAAATGATTAAGGGGGCACAGTGCTTTTCCTTTGAGAAAAGGCTGAAGGGTTTGGAAATGTTCAGTCTATAAAAGGTCTATATAAGAGGGTAGCAAACACGATAGAGGTTAGAAAATTAAATAAGATAAAGTGGTTAGAGAGAACTTTTCGTCACTCTCCCAAAATACTGACCTCAGGGGCACCCAGCGAAAGGAAAAACCACTTTATTCCATGAGAGATGAAACTGTGAAGTTACATGCATGAAGATTTGGTGATGGCCACAGGAAAAAAATATTATTGGGACAAAAATTCTGGCCCACTGGTCTTATGTACCCGTTTAAAATTAACTTTGGGAAATTATTCCAATAAAAGAGACCATGCCAATATATAGAGCTTTCTTAGTGACATTTCTGAGCAATTGCACAGAAAGGTAGAGACAGAGACACTGAATTAAAGCTGATCATTTAACATTTTCCTGTATAATTTTATATACATTTGTGCCAAGAGAAAGGAGAAATGGATATGGAAATGACCGGCAGAATCCGAGACCAGGGAGAAGAGTCGGTGGAAGAAGATTGGAAGAAATTTAAAGACTATTTACAGAAACACTGCAAAATCAATGAATGTTAGAATGATGTTGGATTGAAGTTAAGCGGTTTTTAGTAGCAATGTTATAAAGGAATATGTAAAATGGTTTGTTAACAGGGGATAATATAAGGCTATAATATATTAAGATAAAAGATTAAGATAAAATCAAAGAGGGAAAGGATTTGCTGAATTAACTAATTGAACTGGAATACAAAAAAGGGAGGTGTGAGGAGGTCAGGGAAACGAGCAAATGAAAGATAAGATTTGGAAAAACTGATCTGTTTTTAACTGTTTTTACTTTGTATTTTTCTTTTTTCTTTTTTTTCTTTTCTTATTTTTGTAAAATGTTGAAACTTCAATAAATATATTTTAAAAAAAAGAAAGGAGAAATGGATAGAACTAGCAGGATACACACAGATGATAGGAGAACTGAGAAAGTCAGAGCTTGGGTTCGATATTTAAAAACTATAATTTAAACATTTACTGAACAGTCACAAAGATAAAATATGCACAACTTTCTTTTGCAGAGGTCATCCTGCAATTAACTAGCAGCCTCATGCAGCCTTCTCTGTCTGTCCACATGCTCATCACACCTGAAAGCATAATGCAGAGAATTAGATGCTGAACTTACATTCTTCATTCCTCCTTTCATAACAACTTTCCCTAAACATTTATCTGATCTTTTAGGAAGATATTTCAGGCTTTAGGTGCCATCATAACACTAATGTTTCAAAAATGATAACAACAGGGCATTTTTGACAACTGGAAAAGGCACTTCAGGTGTGGTGCGGCGGTTATGAGCGGTGGACTCAGTAGCGAAGCTGCAAGCTCTGGCACTGGGGGCAGAGAGCAGGTGAGTGCGTGGCTTGTGCGCATCCCAGGAGGCATGGAGTGCGTCCCGGGGGCATGGTGCACTGCACGTGGGGGTGTGGTGTGCATCCCGGGGGCATGGCGAGCATCCTGGAGACGTGGTGTGCCGCCAGTGGGGACGTGGCGCCTGGCGCGCCAAGGGAGCGCGGCATGTGTCCGGGCGGGGGTGGCCGCAATGGCACCTCAACAGAATGGTGGTGCCGGGTGCGGTGGGTTCACTCCACACCCATTCCTCCTGAATGAAGAGGCAACTAAATGGGAAAATTGTTCCATCGTGACCTAGCTCTTTGGTCATGATCACCCTGGAGGCAAGAAAGGCATCTATTATGTGGTCATTTATCCAGTTTGATCCTTTCAGTGTGTCTATGTCATAACCATACACACAGATGTTGGCAACTGAACCCACAAGTTACTCGGTTTGTAGACTGAGTGTGTTGAAGGTACAGTTGTGCCATGGGGGAACTGATGTAGAAATCATTGATTTGCCCAAATACTTCTCACTTTGCGTTGAGAATATGGGGCTTCTATCAAAAGAATCAATATTGGTCACTGTCAAATCCTCTTTCCCACTTTTTGGAGTGGAGGTCATCTGAGGTTGAGCGCTTTCCAGGTCTCTCATAGTCAGTCAGTGATCTGTTTTTAAGGAGTCCAGCTCCTCAGCAGCCTGCACTGAATCAGGTGCTGGAACTACAGTTATCTTCTCCTTCAGTCTGGAGAACTTTCTTCCTGAGCTACTCTTCTGCCTTTTATTTCGCTTCAACTGTGTGAGCTGCAACCGGCAAGGCTTCCCTAGTTCTGGGGCATGCCGATAGATTTTTTGGCAGCTATAATATGGTAGGAAGTCCTGGATGATGGGCAAGAGCAGCTCTCTTTCGGAAAAAGGCGGACAACATAATGCTTTCCCTTTACTACCCCTTACCACAAATACACCAAGCTATTAAATTGTTCAGTACCGTAAAGCCCGCTAGTACCATTTGACAAACTGATGGTGCCTTCTCATAGTTTTCATCTTTCTTGGGCCACGGAAGTTCTCCCCTTTGTACAAGATCCAAGATTTGTGATGGATCACAAGCTATATAAGGAAAACTGTATGTTCTGGCGATCTTGAGTGTCTGATAAACTGAGGCTGCAAATGCAAGCTTCCAGTGTTACATAGTCCACGCAAAGTTTCTCTCCAGTAAAAATTTTGCATTGCATATAAGGATAACACCATTGCTTCCATCGTCATTTCTTTCCATTGTGAAAGTCTTTTTAATGCTGCATGAAAACTCTCAGAGACATTTGAGGTGATTCCACTTTTTTCTTTATATATGTTCAGTCTCTTTAGAATCCAGGCCCCAGCATGAGTTATTATTGCTTGGTGCAGTCTTTCCTTAAAGTAGTCCAAGAATGCTTTGCTCCAACCTGTCCTGAGTTTATCAAATTTGAATGTGTAGTCTTGCTCAGAATTTGACCTCAGAAGATCAAAAAAGTCAGCAAGGTATACCTTGGTATCCTCTGAACTGGCCCCATGTCTTTTCAACCAAAATACGATGTCTCTGCGGATGTGATTCCAGCACACCACTCTGTGGCTCTTGAGCAAAACATGATCCAAAGCCTTTTCAATTCCTTTTTCTCTGTCAGACACTAGGACAACTTTTTCTGAATTGAGCAATGGACACTGCTTTGAAAGGGTCTCCTGTGATTGTCCTCTCGCCTGCTGTCATGCATCATGAACATTACAGGAATCAGTGGTGATTCAGCGAAAAGCACATTTTGAAATAATAAAGTAGATAGGAAGAAGGCTCCAAGTTGAAAAGTTGTGTCATATGAAAAAAGCATAGGTAAATCTGTCTTCAGTGATATTATTTTCCCAATTTCAGACGAAATATCCTGTAGGCCCATAACAACAATCACTGTAGGAGAGAGAGAGATATCATGGATGAAGCCTTCAAGGAGTTCTGTTAATTCAAAAACACTGTACAAATCATCACGACTGATTTGTGAACGTTGTCTTTCAAGCTTGTTTCTTTCTTACCTAAGGAAACAAAAATCAAAATTGTATGGAATGCTTGTAAAGTACAGTGGTACCTCTGGTTACATACTTAATTTGTTCCGGAGTTCCGTTCTTAACCTGAAACTGTTCTTAACCTGAAGCACCACTTTAGCGAATGGGGCCTCCTGCTGCCACTGTGCTGCCGCCATGCAATTTCTGTTCTCATCCTGAAGTAAAGTTCTTAACCCGAGGTAATATTTCTGGGTTAGCAGAGTCTGTAACCTGAAGCATATGTAACCTGAGGTCCCACTGTAGTCATGAGAGGTCATTTCATACAACAAAATGCAGTAAAAAAAAAAAAAAAAGAGCCATGGAAGCAAGGAAAAAAGAAATTTTGGGTGCCCAAATTAGGAACAAACCCAAATAAACAATCGATAAAACAGGCAAGAAAATGATTACAATCACAGCATTCAATGATAATCAATGAAGAAATAGCATGGAAAGTTAAAAAAATGAAGCCAAAATTCTTTGAGCATGCAAACAAACCTGGAAAGTTGTTAGCATGGCAATTAAGGAGAAACCAACAGATGAATTATATATATATATATATATATATATATATATATATATATATATATATGTATGTATATATATATATATATATGTAAAATTCATTCCAATGGGAAATTTCTAGATAAAACAAAAGAAATAAGGGAAGCCTTTTAAAAATATTTTCAAAATTTATACAGTAGTGCCCCGCAAGACGAATGCCTTGCAAGACGAAAAACTCGCTAGATGAAAGGGTTTTCCGTTTTTTGAGTCGTTCCGCAAGACGAATTTCCCTATGGGCTTGCTTCGCAAGACGAAACGTCTTGCGAGTTCTTGCGAGTTTGTTTCCTTTTTCTTAAAGCCGCTAAGCAGTTAATAGCCGCTAAGCCGTTAATAGCCGCTAAGCCGCTAAGCCGCTAATAGCCGCTAAACCGCTAATAGCCGCTAAGCCGCTAATAGCCGTGCTTCGCAAGACGAAAAAACCGCAAGACGAAGAGACTCGCGGAACGGATTAATTTCGTCTTGCGAGGCACCACTGTACAAAAGAGGAAATGAAAAGCCAATCAACATACAGGAATATATAAAAAAGAGTAAACTGCCAAAGATAAAACAAGAAGAGATAGTATTCTTAAATACACAAGTAACAGACCAAGAAATCTCCGAGGCAATAAGGCAAATAAAGGTGGGCAAATCATCAGGAACAGATGGATTATCAGCAAAGTGCAATAAAAAATTTAAAGAACACCTTGTAAATCCAATGAAAGATATAATGAATGAAATATTAACAAAAGGGGAAATTTGAGAAACATGGAAGCAAGCTTATATTACCTTGATTCCAAAACAAGATACAGATTTGACCTTGGTCAAAAAATATAGCCCTATTTCAGTTTTGAACAATGATTACAAGATATTTGCTAACATTTTAGCTAATAGATTGAAAAAGGTCTTAAATGTTTAAATACAGACCAAGCGGGATTCCTTCCAGGTAGGCAGATGAAAGATAAAATAAGAAATATTTTAAATGTAATAGAGTATTTAGAAGTAAGAAATCAGAAAAAAGCAGCAATGATGTTTATAGATGTGGAAAAAGTTTTTGATAATGTATCTTTGGACATTATAAGGAAAGTGACGGAATAAATGGAATACAGTATGGAGAAAAGTTTATAAAAGGGATACAAGCTGTATACACAGAACAATGTGCAAAACTAATTATTAACCAGGTGATAACTAATGAATTCCAAATTGGAAAAAGGAATGAGACAAGGATGTCCGTTATCACCTTTATTATTCATTCTGGTCCTGAAGGTTTTGAACAGAAACATAAGAGCAGACAAACAGATTGTGGGAATAAGAACGGGGGAAATGAATTTAAGTTGTAAGCATTTGCTTGTTGACTTGGTAATTACAGTTGAGGAAACAAAGCTATGTCTCCCTAAAGCTTTTGAAAAAATATAAGTTTGGGCGAGTGGGAGGATTTAAATTAAATAAAGGAAAGACAAAAATACTAACCAAAAAAAATGACGGAACTGGAGAAAATAATAATAATAATAATAATAATAATAATAATAATAATAATAATAATTTATTTATACCCCACCCTTCCCAGTTCAAAAACCGGGCTCAGGGTGGCTAACAACAAAATTAAAACACTTAATTATAAAAGCAGCATAAAATACAGTATAAAAACATCAATAACAATAAAATTCAAAATTCAAAAATCAGTTTAGGGAAAATAAGCATTGGATAATCCCCAGGGCTAGCTGGCTGAATTAGTCCTACCTGGGCCAGCGAGGAGGCCAGGGGAGAATTAGCTGTGGGGTCTCAGAGCGGGTGATCTTCATAAAAGGGGAGGGGGAGGGAAGAGAAGGGAAATAAAAGATCAGGCTGAATTAAAATTAAAGGCCAAGTGGAATAGCTCTGTCTTACAGGCCCGACGGAAGGACGTTAAATCCTGAAGAGCCCTAGTCTCATGGGACAGAGCATTCCGCCAGGTTGGAGCCACCACTGAAAAGGCCCTGGCCCTGGTGGAGGATAGTCTGACTTCCTTAGGGCCCAGGTCCTCTAAACTATGGTTATTCATGGACCTTAAGGTCCTCTGCGGGGCATACCAGGAGAGGCGGTCCCATAGATACGAGGGCCCTAAGCCACAAAGGGTTTTTTAAGGTCAAGACCAGCACCTTAAATCTGACCCTGTACTCCACCGGGAGCCAGTGCAACTGGTAAAGCACTGGGTGAATATGCTCCCATGGCAGAGACCCCGTGAGGAGCCTCGCTGCAGCATTCTGCACCCGCTGGAGTTTGTGGGACCGTTTCAAGGGCAGCCCCATGTAGAGCGAATTACAGTAGTCAAGCCTGGAGGTGACCGTCGCATGGATCACTGTAGGAGATTGCAAAAATATAAATTCATTAAAAAGTCAAATATTTAGGAATTTGGCTTGATAATAAAAATGTAAATTTATATAAAGACAACTATGAGAAAGTTTGGAATGAGATGAAGATAGATTTGGAAGTTTGGAAGCGAATGAACCTCTCCTTGATGGGAAGGATAGCAGCAATACAGATGAATGCATTATCAAAGATGTTATTTTTAATTCAGTCAATAGTGATAATAAGCAACCTTGTCTGATATATAATGAATTTGGAAAAAAATGTTTAAAAAGACTTTTGCTAAGAAACCAGAAGAATTACTCCTATAAATTGTAGATCAAGATATTAAAAAAAGAAAACCAGAAATTATGTATGCAGCAACAGCGGCAATAATTATATTAGCACAAACTTGGAGGACAGAAGAAATACCAACGAATGAACAATGGCAAGGGAAGCTTATGGAAAATGGAGAACTTGCAAAACTATCAGATAAACTACATGAAAAGGACAACAAAGACTTTAAAAGAGAAGGGGGACCATTTTCAACATATATGAAGAGGCAACATAAAGAAATGGACTCCTTGGCAGGGTTTGAGAAAACAATCACAATTGTATGCAGCAAAAAGTAAGATAATCTGCATTCTGTGAAATTTTGGCGGAAAAAATGCAGGGTGAACAATATGGAAATAAAGCAAAATAGGCGTATGAGGGAAGTCCAGGGGAGGAGGGTGGAAATATGAAAAATTGTTAAAGATATATCGTTAGAAGAAGTATACATGGAAAAATCAATTAAAAATATTTTTTTAAAAAAGTTTGTTTCTTACCTGCTCCAGGTTTCGTGGCTGAGCTGCAGGCATATGAGCTGAGCTGGTTGCAGGGTCATTACAAAGGTCTTTATAGATTTTTGAGGCCTTAGCACTTGTATCTGAAATCTTTCCTATTACTGAAGGCATTGCCCGTACGTGTGGTCTTAGCAAATTTCTCTTTCTGTCACCATGAGGAAGTGCATGGAATTCCCTCTCATTTCCAATATAGTGTATCAGAACCATTTCACAAGAAGGCTCTAGCAGTCTATAACTGTGCCTTATGAAGTTGTCTGGACTTGAACAAGTTTTGATTTTATGATGAAATTTCCTCAGCTTCGGATTAATTCTCGGCCATCGTCGGACACCACAGTTGATCCAACGATATTGATCACAGCGCCAATCATTTCTTTTCTGAGGAGAACCTTTGAACGAATACAGAAAGACATCACCACCAATAGCCTTGCATGGTGGATCATTTACAATCTTCTGATAATCAGGATGAGATGGAATATGAAGGGCTTCTTCCACTGCAAAAAGGAGTGGTTTTCCTGCAGTATAAGATCATTGTGAAGAGTCCTCCACTCTACATAATTGTGAAAGCTTGTTTCATAAAATATTTTTAAAAATGGAACACGCAGCTCCAGGTCCTTGGGGGACTCTGTGAGCCCTCTAGGTAAAGAGGACTCCCTGTGGTCAGAGATTAAAGAAACAGGCAGGACCAAGGCAAATTGTATAGGGAAGTGGCTAAGAAGTCTGACCCTTACTCTAAAAGCAACTGCTATAGCAGGGTCCACACTCCTCTGGCAGCGAGATGAGTCAGACCTCAAACAGAAGGTGCCCCCCACTTTTATTAGTTCCCCAAATTCCCAGTCCCACCTCCAATATTTCATCATTGCTACATCATTGATGCATCCCACAAGGGGAGGTACGGGGCAGTACCTGGGTAGCAGATAGCTGTCTTTCCCCACCCTTTCCCCATCTCCTGACACCCGTTAACACAAGACACTAAAACTATTTACAGTTCCTGACTCCTCTGGTCAAGTTCCTCACGATTCTTTGGTCCCCTGGAGTCCAAATCCATTTCAGGGTTGCCCATCTTTGTGATCTGTCTGGCATTGGGTTAGGTGTTTCCCCTGCGGAGAGGCCATTTGCCTACTGAGTCTATGCTTCCTGGTAAATGGCTCTGAGGTTTTTGTGGTTCATTCTGTGGTCGGTCATATACATGGTTACAGAAATTTCAGACATTAATCGTGGGAGGGAGGGGAAGCCTGGAGACCCCACCCCATGAGTACACACTTACAATGAACATAGCACAAACATCACCCACCCACCCAAATGCTTTTCCATGGCCCGACTAAATTGTTACAATGTACCCAAATCAATAGACCATGTCTGATTTAATCAACTGTTTCCGCTTTTGAGTGAAAGTGTTTTTCTTTCTACATAGGACCCCATAGTGTTTTCAAATATTAATATAAAATAAACCACCCCATGCATCTGCACTATTCCGCTTTTGATTTACAGGAGGAGGGCTGCCAAAGGAGGGAGGTATGCAACACGTGACTGGCAGCCATAATCCTTTCTGCAAGAAGTCATGTTCGCAGCAATCTCCCCTTCCTAAAGATAAGGTCACTAGCAAGTGCCAGACTGCTCCTCATGGACTTACTGTGCTGGTCCCGTGGGTTACCGAGAGGTGAGGTCCAAGTCCGGTCTGTGGTCAAAGGTGCAACGTGGAGGCAGTCCATAGTAGCTGAAGCTGGGTGCAGGGCAGGGAGTCGGGTGAAGTCAGGAACAGGCTTGCAAGCAGGGAACCAGGGCAGGGCAGGAGCTCAGGCAGGAACTAGCAACTAACAATGTTGCTCCCGCAACTTGGGACTGGGGCCGGCCGGCTTTTGTCTGCCCCAAGGCATAGGGCGGCCCTGGTCCTCTGGTGACTCTCGCCTCTCCTGGCCTGGAGGCGAGCACTCCTCCTGCGGGAACTTAGTTCCCTCTGCCTCTCTGCCCTGAGCCTCTGCAGCTCAGGAGAGGCTGGAGGGTTACCGGACCCAGAGGCAACCCAGAAAACTGTGGAGCCATAATTATATATATATATTCAAATTTAGGAGGATAGGGAAGTACAGAAAGGGAAAGGGGAAAGGGGGAGGGGATAGATAATATTGATAGAGAGATAGAGGGATAGAGAGATATAGATAGATAGGCAGATTAGAAATTTAAAAGACCTATAAAGATTATCAAATCCTACAAAGTACTGAGCGCAAATATAACATTGAATCACAATGGCACAAAATAGGAGGGCGATTTTTATCATATGTGGTGGTTGTGTGAGCCTATCAAAAAATTCTGGGAATCTATTTACAATGAACTAAAAAAAAATCTTTAAATATACCTTTATAAAAAAAACTGAAGCCTTTTTGCTGGGGATAATTGGAGAGGAAATCAAAAAGGAAGATCAAACACTCTTTCAGTACGTGACAGTGGCTGCTAGAACTCTAATAGCGCAGAATTGGAAGACATCAAAAATCCCAACTATAAACGAGTGGCAATCCAAACTATTTGATTATTTAGAATTGGCAAAAATGACACAGAAAATAAGAAATCAAAAAGACATAAAGTTTAACAAAGAATGGAATAAATTTATGACATACATGGAAACAGAGGTAAAAAATCTAAAAATCACAGTAGGTGTGACATAACACTTGTGATGTAAAGAGTTTTTTAAGGAAAAGAAACTGCAGATAAAAAATAATATAATATATTCTGAAACCGAGATGAAGGGAAGTCAATTAGTGTTGTGTGTTATTTAGTAAATGTAACCTAATTTGTTGGTATCTTATGTTAGGAGATGTTTTTTCTTTTGTTTTCTTTATTATTATTTCTCTTTTTTATGTATTTCTTTTTTGTGTGTATGTGTTATGTATGTTTCTTTCGTTTGTTTTAATGTTTGATGTAGCAAAACGAATTAAAATCAATTAAAAAAAATGAATCACAATGGCACAAAATAAGTCAGCAAGCTGACATTTACCAAGAGTTAGACAAAGGTTAGTGTACTAAATATTATTTACAATTCTTGGTAGTTTGCTATTAGAGAAATACTAGATATTTCTTCAACACCTCAGGACACATTTTCCACCGGATTTTGATGAACACCAGTTCGCTAATAGGAGAAATAGGTCAACAGATGATGCCATAGCCACAGCTTTTCTCCTTGCAACTGGAGAGACCGGGGAATTATGTCAGAATGCTGTTTATTGATTATAGCTCGGCTTTTAATACCATTCTTCTGGACATTCTTATTAAAAAGCTGATGGACCTGGACCTTTCCTCTACCATCTGTGGTTGGATTAAAGACTTTATGAGGGATCGCACACAAATAGTGAGGATTGGGCCTGTTACATCTACCTCTGAAGCTCAGCACTGGCACCTCACAGGGATGCTTGCTGAGTCCCTACCTGTACTCGTTGTATACATATGATTGTATTTCATCTGATCCATCCACTGCAATTATTAAGTTTGCAGATGATACCACCATAATGGGTCTAATTACAGGTGGAGATGAATCAGCATATAGGGAGGAGGTTAAAAAAGTCTTCACATGGTGCCTAGAGAATAACTTGCACCTAAATATCAGCAAGACAAAGGTGATGGTGTTGGACTTTTGGAGGAAGAGAGGGGAACTAGCCCTGTTGTATATCAGGGTGGGTTGTGTGGAGAGAGTCTCTTCCTTTAAATTCCTGGGAGTTTACCTTAGTGAAGACCTCACTTGGAAAATCAATACAACCCAGGTGGTTAGGAAGGCCCAACAGAGACTCCATTTCCTCAGGGTCCTGCAAAAGAACAAGGCCAAACAAAAACTGATCTCCTTCTACCTGGCCACAATAGAAAGTGTCCTTTCATACTTTATTAAAGTGTGGTACGCTGGTTTGATATACATCTATATTTTCTGCAGCCAAAGATGGAGAAGCTCTATACAGTCAGCAGAAACAAGACCTGGAGCTGACTGTGGCTCAGATCATCAGCTTCTTATAGCAAAATTCAAGCTTAAACTGAAGAAAGTAGGAGAAACCACTGGGCCGGTAAGATACAATCTAAATCAAATCCCTTATGAATACACAGTGGAAGTGAGGAACAGGTTTAAGGATTTAGATTTGGTGGAGAACTATGGATGGAGGCTCGTAACATTATACAGATGAAGAACTATGGATGGAGGCTCGTAACATTATACAGGAGGCAGCAATGAAAACCATCCCAATGAAAAGGAAATGCAAGAAAGCAAAGTGGCTGTCCAACGAGGCCTTACAAATAGCGGGGGAGAGAAGGCAAGCAAAATGCGAGGGAAATAGTGAAAGATGTGGCTCACATTTTTTGGTTATTGGGGGGGGGGATCTCAACCCCAATATTCTATCTTTGACCATGTCTCTTTTTTGACAGCCACTGCCAAAATGGAAATAGCTGTCAGGTGGGAAATGGGGGGAGGCCCTCACTTTACAAACTTGGTTTTACCCACGTATGGGACATGGCACAATTTGGGAGTTTGAATCAACACAGCAGTGTGATGATAAATGGGCAGGGTAAAAAGGAGAAATTTCTAAGTACTGTACATGGTAATTGTTCATTGATTACATAGGCGCCGACTCCATGGGGCCTGAGGGGGCCCGAGCCCCCTCAAAAATTTTATTGGGGGGGCTCTGCCCCCCCAATAATTTAAGAAAATTATTGGGCGCGCGCAGCGGAAACGTCCTCCGCCGGTGACGTCACCCGGGCCTTGCGGAAAAGGCGCTGCGGGAGTCGCCGCCGCCGCGGCGGGGCCGCTGCAGAAGGGTGAGTGGCGAGGGCGGGACGGGGCCGCGCGCTCCTTTCCTCGGCTGCCCTCGTCGCGCGCCTTGGCTCCCGCGGCCGGTGAGGGGAGCCCGGGCCGCGCGCGGCTGCTGCTGCCGCCGCCGCCTCTCCTGGGGGCGCCGCCTCCCCGGGCGGGAACACTGCGGGTGCGCGAGGGAGGAGGGCGGCCCCCGGGGGCTGGGAGAGCCGGGCTGCCGTGGCCGAGAGGGCTGCTCTGCCGGGCGCCGCTGACATTGGAACTTAGAAAACTTCCCGGGGCAGGACCCCGGTATGGGCCCCCCCAATATTTTTTATAAGTCGGCGCCCCTGATTGATTATATCAACAAATTGGCACTGTCGTTATGACCACCTGCCCCAGGTGTATCCAGGATTTCTTTTTCTGGGGGGGGGGGAATTAGGGTTGCCATATTTTGAAGAGCAAAAAAGAGGACGCCGTGAAGATTCTCATTTTAAATACACCTACTGTATGTAGGCTATAGAAGCTGTGATATATTGCTGGGGGGGGGGGGGGAGAGAGAAGATGAGAAAAGTTGGGGAAAGCAAGTCTTCAATCACCAGTCTTGTCTAGGGCTCATCCAGAAAGTATAGCCAGAGACATTTTGGCAAATTTTTAGAATGCTACCCCTGAAAAAGAGGATGTGTCCTGGAAAAAGAGGACACATAGCAACCGGGGGGGGGGCAGAACTGAGTTACCTGCGACACAATTGGTCAGTTAAGTATTTTTTTATTTACTTGATTAGGGGGGCAGTTCCCCCCCCGAACCCCTGGCCACTCCACCTGCAACCAGGGGCGGAGGAAGGGTGGTGCGGTAGGTGTGGGGCCGTCCTGGGTGTCCCCACTGAGGGGGGTGACAAAATGCCAGGCAGCACTCACCACAGAGCCTGCAGTGAGCCCAAGGCTCTGCGCTTTCCAAACACTTTGCCCACTGCCTCCCCCCCCCCCCAGCTGAAGGGTGACTGAGTGGGAGGAGGCAGACAGACTCTGGAGGCCCCACAGTGCGCCCTGCCCCATGGATGGCTTGCCCCACCCTCGCCCTGCCCCTATGGGCAGCTTGCTCCCCAGGCGCCCAAGCGGCTTCCTCCGCCACTGACTGTCCCTGGCAGTAATACTGGTTTTAGCCCTCTCACTGGTCAGAGCTGAAGTTGGGATTTACAACTTTAAAACGAGATGCTACAAATTTTCCCTTGTGATCTCCATAGTAGACAATTTTAAATGTTGCTTGTAGATGGGGGGGTAGACAGCTTTAAATTTCTTAGCATTTTCTTAAAGCATTTTCTTAAAGCGATAGGCTATGCATTTTGGGGGCCCTGGGGCCCCTCCCCCAAGGAGAACCTCCAAAAAGGCACCCTGTGGAGGAGAGTTTCCTGCCTGTCACTCAAAGAAGAATTCATACTCAGGCTGCAGTGTCTACCAAAATCTTTAATGTTCAGATCAGTGCGATACTTGGGCAAAATGTCCTTAAAAGGCACAGCAGATTCTACACATAGCCAAGCAAACAAAGACATGGACCCAGGAATGAGACATACCCTGGCTTAGGAGCTAACTCCTCTTAAGCCCATAACCCCCCAAAATTTTTAGGGGGCCGGGAACCCCCCCAAAAAACTGTTGATGGCCATTGCCATTTAATTGTGTGTGGTGTGTCATGTGGCTATGTAGGGCAGGGCTTACCGCCCCCCCATATTTTATTCAAGTTGGCCCCCCAGCAACCCTGTTATTAGGGAGTGGGGCCGGCACTAATTTCTCCCCCATGCGCAGTGATCCCATGTTGAAAACAAACCCATTGGTATCCACTGTATTAATGCGCCAAGGGACTATTTTATGTGTCCTTGTGACCAACAGGTGGTGGAAGGAGCGAGCCAGAATCTAGTGAGTGAGACTGTCCCTGGCAGTAATACTGGTTTTAACCCTCTCCCTGGCCAGAGCTGAAGTCTCACTGAAGTTGTTATTTACAACTTTAAAAAGGGATACAACAAATTTTCCCTTGTGATCTCCATAGTTGGCAGTTTAAAATGTTGCTTGTAGATGATAGAAAGATAGACAGACAGACAGAAGCTAAATAGATTCAGTAACTCCCTAAAAAGTGTTAGGAGACGCAATACATTTTAAATTTAAAGGAAACAAAGAAAATAAGAAAACCAACAAAGAATTAATCATAGTAAAACAGGGAGAGTAAATTCTGGACAGATGCTAGACTTTGAGAAAGCCCCCAAAAGAAAGCTTAGCCAAGAAAAATTTAAACTAAAAACTCATAAAAAACACCAAGATGAAGATTTTAAAGAGAATCAAGAAAAGCAGATACACCTGATGACTAGAAAAGCCAAGGGAAAACAAAGACACATGAAGGAACACAACGGGCGAAGTCAAGTTTATTTCCCTTTCGACCAACAAGTCTTTGGATGTACAAAGGAGCAGAGGAAAGGGTAGGTGGAGATGAAGTCTGCTTCAAGCAGAGTGAAGAATAATTGCAGAAAATAGAAGGCTTTTCTTTTAAAAGGCAACTGGAGAAGCCATTTCATAAAAAGAAGGCTGGCGTTTCTGTTGCCGAAGTGATTATTATCATTACTGTTGTTACTATTTATTGAATTTCTATACTGCCCTATACCCAAAGGTCTAAGGGCGGTTCACATAAAATATCAAATGCACCAAATCGAAACAAAAAGAACGACCCAAGAACGGGTTCCCAGAGCAGAGACAGCAGGAGTCAGGCTACCCCTGTCCAGAGAGGGGCGCAACTGGGCCACCAGCTGAAGCTGATGGAGGGCACTGGGGGTCACTGAGCGCCTTCCCTTGTCTCTCGACAGGTGCAGGGTGACCAAGGCCGTTTCCGGGCCAAAGGCAAGCCTAAACCCTGATGGAAATGGACCCAGAAAACCAGCTTCTTCCAAGAGCACCTGGATCTGGTCTGCAACCACTCGCTCCAGAACCTCGCTCCAGAAGTTGGAAAAACCAAGACGGGTAAGATTTTAAGACAGGTAAGACTTAGAAGTGAGAAGGGTAGGGGGATCTAAGGGGATCCAGGGGGATCCAGAGGGAAAGAAAGCTGTGCATGTGATAAAGAGCAAAGCAGAGGCGCAGAAGACAACATAGTTCCATTTAATTTCATGTTAGCTCAGGATGCCTTGTTGACAAAAATGCTTTGCAGCCATTTTGTGGTAGCTTCTTGGGGACTATAGATGAGCTCCTTTGCTAATGGGAAGAACTTCCTTTCATTTATAATGTGGCTTCCCAGGAGTAGAATAACAAACCCTCTTGAGCAGCTGCTTAAAAGTGGTGGCATTTGGCACATGAAGCCAAACAAATTGTACTTACTGGGCAACTGCAGAAGAGGGTCACCAAAATATTGTTGAGTTTTTGTTCCTTCCGAAGTGTATAAATCCAGAAGGTTCCAAACATGCCAGCATTTTGCATCCTCGCCAGTACTTCTGTTCCTAAAGTAGAATACCCATTTAGAATACCCATTTTAAAAGCTGATGCATCAAACTGCTTCCTTTGTCTGTAGCAATTGCCTTGCTGATTTCAGTGTGAAAAAGCAAATAAGGCATTTTGAGGGTGAATCTACTGATGGCAATGGGAGAGGCGGCCTGGTAGAGGCACTGGAGTGAGTAGAGGTTTTCACCATTTTCCCGGCCATTTTTAAGCAAAAAAAGTGCAGCAAACATTTAAGAACAAACATATTCACAATTAGGAAGGATGAGCCGTGACCATTTTTTCCTGTACATAAAGGGCAGAAAATGTTGTCTGTTAATGGTAAGGCTGAAATGACTGAGAAAATATTTGAAATCTTATGAATCCCGACTCTCTGGCCATTTTTACTCATACATAAGGGGGTGGCTGATTGTTCCACTAATGACCAGAGCGGGGCCACACAAAATCATAATAACCCACATTTGTGAAACGTTTTGGAATAGAGATCTGTACCCTTCAATCCTGTAGATAAAGGAGGCATGTAGCTCCCAATTTTCTTTGCCTGGGGTACATGTATGATTGCTTTATGCAGGGAACATATCCATAAATGCTGAGACTTTATTAGAAATTTAATTTGACCCAAATTGTATTGCTGTCTTTTTGGTGAAAACTTGCACGATAGGATTGATAGTTGCTGGGTTTCCATCAAATACTAAAATACTTAAATACCTTCAAATGTAATCGTAGCTTCTAATAAAAAAGAATTTTGAATTATCAGAGGTGGCGATAGGCACTAATAACTAACAAGTGATCTCTAAATGCTCTATAGTAATTATGGCAGCAATACAGTTGTGTGTCTTCTGGCTGAAGGTCAACTAGGTGAGTATCTTGTGCTTGACTGAGGGGAAAATCTCTGTTGTGTTCTGCCTGCAACTCTTTGTACAAAGATTCTTTCAGGTCGCAGTGAGGGGGACCATTCAAGCACCCTGAGCCTGTTGGAGAAAAGGTAGGCTCTAAATGGAATCATACATCAAATATGCAAACTAAATATTCCAAAGAGCTTGTATTGAGCAACATTGGTTATTCAATCCCTGTTTCAGAAGAGCTGCGAACTCGAAAGCCTAATGCAGTCACTCTGCGTGCTTCTACCTGGAGGGACTTCTCTTGTCGGGACACCACTGCAGGGGAGGCCCTTTCCTGTGCCATCACCACACAATAAGGTACATCTTTGGGTGGGACACCATCCTTGTTTGGTTCCAGCTCTTTTTTTTACAGACCTCACAGAGCTACCTGTGCCGGAAGCAGATCTGCTCCATTGACAAGTAAGAGGCAGTGTCAGAGCTCTTGATCCATCAGGTGAACATCTGCAGTGCAGGATTGAGAGACACCTGCGTCTTGACTGCACTGCTTTAGGTAACCGGCTGTTTTTGCTCCTGTGTCTGGAGGGGAGGGCTGCTGAAGACCCTAGTCTCTTCCAGGTGCATCTCAGGGACGCAAGAAATAGAATTTTGCAAGCCTTAAGGAAACTTAATGGCAAGTGAACTTCACATTCCACAATTCAGTGATCTTTTTCAGTCCAATCCTTTTGGGCTGGCTTCTCCATTCCCCCCCGCTTGATCTCTTCACAGTTCTGTCCAAGAGCCCATCACACTCAGGGGAAGCCAGCTCTTCCTGCAGAAGTCAGGTCAGTAAGAAGAGCTGGGTTCCAAAAACATTTCTCTGGAATTGGCGGGAAAGGGCCGGGGACAAAGTACTGAGTCCAGATTGCTTTTCACAGACCAGCAGAAGGAACTTCCAGGCCCATGAATTCACACTTCGGAGGGACAAACAAAAAGGTGAGCATAAAGGCAGAGTTTGAAGACTGGAACCAGTCTCTCTGTCCTGCCCTGCAAATTAATGGCAGTCAACGTGGCACTCTGTGACTTAAACACATCTAGGTGAATATCCCTTGCTAATGGCAAGGGATAAAACCTCGATTGTGTTCTGTCTGCAACTTCATAATTCTTAAGGGTTTTCTTTTTTCCTGAGAGAACATTCTGTATTCAGAGTGTTCTCTCAGGTTTTGCTTTTCACCTTGTTGCATTGGCCAAAAAAAAGCAAAAGACGCTGGTGGTTGGCGCTCCTGGTTTCCAGGACGGGGTTCAAGCCCCTGCGGTGTCCCTGCTTACTTCCAATGCAACCTCTGTCTGTCTGTCTCTCTCTCTCTCTCTTTCTCTATCTCTCCCCCTTAAGAACTAAGTGAAGCGCAAAGTGCTCCTCTGATGCATCACTGGTGTGTGTCTAAGACAAGGTGGATTACATGGATGCTTCCCATCCTAGCACTCCTTGCCATAGGGAGCAAATATACTGTATAAAAGACTGTCTTTTAATTTGGCATTTTTTAGAAAGTAACCTAAATATACAAACAAACGGATCCTATTTAGATTATGCAGAATGTGGAAAAGGCCGGGATGAAAGAGGAAATGGCATGACGTTCACTCATTAGCAGAAGAAGAAGAGCAAATATAAGATGCTCAGGTGTTCTATTTTACAGAAGACAGTCATCAGTTTCCAGGGCTATCAGAGGCTTAAGATGTGGACAGGTGACAGTTCTCTGTATGAAGGTGTCCTCTGTTTGAATGGCCGGGCATTCCAGGTCTGGCTGAAAGATACAGAAGGAAGAGCGGGGCACTGAAGTTGCCCATCAACAGAGAGCACCTTGGCAGCAGACTAAGCACAACCACCCAGGCCACAGTCTTCCCCGCTACAGTGAGATGTATAATATTCCCATGTAGAATTATAGGGTGACCTAACACATCAGTCGGGACGCGGGTGGCACTGTGGGTTAAAGCCTCAGCGCCTAGGACTTGCCGATCGAAAGGTCGGCGGTTCAAATCCCCGCGGCGGGGTGCGCTCCCGTCGTTCGGTCCCAGCGCCTGCCAACCTAGCAGTTCGAAAGCATCCCCGGGTGCAAGTAGATAAATAGGAACTGCTTACCAGCGGGAAGGTAAACGGCGTTCCGTGTGCTGTGCTGGCTCACCAGATGCAGCTTGTCACGCTGGCCACGTGACCCGGAAGTGTCTCCGGACAGCACTGGCTCCCGGCCTATAGAGTGAGATGAGCGCACAACCCTAGAGTCTGGCAAGACTGGCCCGTACGGGCAGGGGTACCTTTACCTTTACCTTTAACACATCAGTCAGGAACGTGGGTGGTGCTGTGGGTTAAACCACAGAGTCTAGGACTTGCTGATCAGAAGGTCAGCGGTTCAAATCCCCGCGATGGGGTGAGCTCCCGTTGCTCGGTCCCTTGCTTCTGCCAACTTAGCAGTTCGAAAGCATGTCAAAGTGCAAGTAGATAAATAGGTACCGATCCGGCGGGAAGGTAAACGGCGTTTCCATGCGCTGCTCTGGTTTGCCATAAGCGGCTTAGTCATGCTGGCCACCTGACCCGGAAGCTGTACGCCGGCTCCCTCGGCCAATAAAGTGAGATGAGCGCCGCAACCCCATAGTCTGCCACGACTGGACCTAATGGTCAGGGGTCCCTTTACCTTTACTTTAACACAGCAGTCGTACTCAAGGTAATATCATATATCCGGCTAAGTCATACTTGGAATCACTGAAATCAATGGGTCTAGTGACTATGACTTAGTAGGAGATAATAATATTTTAAAATGTGCATCTACACAGAGCGTATGCAAATAGAGGTTCATTCCTTTGGACAAGTGTCAATGGCCACTCTAAGCAAAGACGTGTCCAATTTCTGCGATCGGGGTTATCCAGGGATGCAATATTGTATGTTCAGTCAGGCCCTTTTGTTTTCTCCTGATCATGAGGAATCCAGTTTGACCCTAAGTAAGTTTACTTTGAAGGAAGTCGGAGTGCTTCCATAGTCTTACTCCCTAGTAAGTGCACGTTGGGGTAGGGCTATAGCTCCGTTTTAGAGTGCATGCTTTGTATGCAGGAGGTGGGGTCCCAGGCATTTCCAGACAGGGCTGCTAAGAAAGATCCTTCCAGAGCCACTGCAAGTCAGGGATACCCAGGCATCAGAAGAACTATCCACCCAGATCTTCAGGAGGGCCAGAATTGCATTTTGCAACGTTTTCCACATTAGGTTGTGAAAATTTCTTTCTTCAGGGCGGTATGGTGCTGAAGGGAACGGCACACCTTCCCCTGCACACACACACACAGACGACAACACACACACACACACACACACAGAGAGAGAGAGAGAGAGAGAGAGAGAGAGAGAGAGTATATTGGGGAATGGAAGCACCAATGACTCACACTTCCTTTTCCAATATTTATTTTAGTGCATGTAATTCCCCTCTTCCACAAAATTCCAGTATTACTGTATTAGAATGAAGCATATGGGACACTAAATGTGACACTCATTTGGTACCAATGTTCTGGTTACATGCCACAGAAGTGCTCTGGCCTGGCCGTGTCAGAGCTCTGCAGTCAAAAACCAGGGACTAGAAGCTCTCTCAGAAATATTAAACAGAATACAAAAGTGACCTTGAATAAGAGAGAGTGTCTCTTGTTGGAAAGGTAGGCTGTGTGGGCCTGTGTTTGTGTGTGTCATTTTCTTGTACATTTTATGCTCCTTATCGCTACCCCCAACATCTGTGAGCTGAGGATCCCTTTCGCATCATCATTGGCCTAGATTGCGCTGGGCTCCCTGGCCCCTGACCCCGAGCCCCGCAAAGAAGGGATCAGCAAGGAACTGGATGTGACGGAGGACATCTTGCATGTGTGAGTATTGGCCGGGCGCCCCCTTCTACAAGAGGCAAGGTGTGTTGGCAGCCGGGGCACATGGTGGGCTCTGAGTCCTGTGTCCAGCCTGCAGGAAGGTCTCCTGCACAAGCTGCAGGAGGATGAGAGACAAGGTGGCGCCGTAATGGATGGCATGTTGGACTTCAACCAGGGTTTAAACAACAACAACAGTTTTATTATTTATTATTAGTTATTTATCTCCTTGACATCTGATGGGAGGATGTTCCACAGGGCGGGTGCCACCACCAAGGAGGCCCTCTGCCTGGATCTCTGTAACCTCATTTCTCACAGGAGGGAACTGCCAGAAGGCCCTTGGAGCTGAACCCCTTTGAATGAGTCTGTTTCTTGGCCTGACCTATCCTGCAGGGTTGTTTTGAGCATAACATGGAGGCAGAGTGGGGTGCAAGTAAAATAAAGTTGTGTGCTGAGCAAGACCTGCATTTGGATCCGTGTGCTTCTGCACACAGGACAACTTCCTGGGGAATGGAGGAATCTGCCTATCATCCATTTAGCACAGGACCATCTGCAGTTTTTCAGGGGGAAAGACAGGCGTAGCTCCCAGACCTACCAGGGATTGACCATCTGCATGCAAAGCGGCTGCTCTCCCACTGAGCTGGGGCCCTTCCCCAAGGGGGGGGGGGTTGTGCCCACTGCTAGTGAATGAAAGTTGGTGAGATGCCCTTCTCATCATCCCTTGCCTGCAGAGATGAAGACTTCTGCACCCCGACCTTCTGTTGTCTCCCCTTGCTGACTTAGCTGCCAAAATCATTCATCTCTCACAGCACTCCCATAACATGATGCTCCTCTCTGCCTGCTCCTGGATGCAAGTGTTAATGTTTTATGTTTCAGTCTACATAAAATATACATATATATACGGTAATTTTTTTGCAGTCGATGGAGAGCAGATGAAGCCCGGATTCTGCGTGTGTCCATCAGCTCCTTCCTGGAGCATCTCTCCTTGGTGGTGGAAACGATGGACCTGTTTGGGCCTCCTGTGGCTTGATAGATGGTTGCAACAGGAAGCTTCCCCATAGTCTTGGCTGGACTCTGGACTTGCCCATGGGCTACTGATGTCAGAGGAGGCCCTGAACATGCCATCCTTAGAGCCAAGATGTTGCTTTGTGTTCTGGAGCCAGCGGGGAACTCTCTACTCCCGATACTCTTGGACATTGATAGATTTTGGGTGCTGAGAAGCAGGCAAGCCTGGGACTGCCTTGATATAAGACAAAGTACATAGAATCTGGAGCTCTAATAAATTATCCAGTGTACTTTACTTTATAGTCTGCATGTGTTAACTGATTAAATATATTTGAGCCGGCTCACCATATTGATTAATCAATTACACAAACACAAGCAAAATCTTAACCATAGTGTTTTGGGGTGGGGGTTTTCTTTTTGAGGCTCCTGAACTGAGATGATGTCATAAGAGAGAAAATTCTAACAAAAAGACAGATGCTGATGTTCATTGTTTAGAAAAGGGAAAGCCATCTGTTTTCTAGAAATAGAAACAGGAAAACCATCAATTCTTTTTCGTCAAATTTGTCAAGAAGGCAGTGCTCTGAGGCTTGTGAGTTTATAAATTGTGACTTTGGAGTTAAATGAAGCTGACAGATCTATGCTTCTCTTCTTCCGATCTGTTCTCTCATACATCAGCCATGGAAAACCGCAGGCACTCCAGGTGTTGCTGGACTCCAGTTCCCTTCAGCCCCATCCAGCATGGCCGAAGGTCAGGGATAATGGGAGTTGTAGTCCTTGTAGCACCGGGAGAGACACGGGTTCCCCATCCCCATTGCTGCGTCTCTCTGTCTCTCTTGCCACCAGGGGGAAAGCAGCTAATAGCTGGCAGTGAGGAAGAGGAGAGGGCCAAGTGGCAGAGGAGCCAAAACAGATGGTGTGGCCTTGAAGTCCTATTTACCGTATATAGGAAGATTTGCCTTATTTCCTTCTTTCTGGCAGGGCTCTTACTTTTAAACAGCAAGCAAAACTTTGCCACCTTTGCATTCTGGTGAAAGCTTCACCTGTTGGATTTCTGTTTGGCATTTGTCGTAAGTTACACTTGTAGCTTGCAGCTCCCTCTTGAAGGCACACCTGCTGAAACCTGGGTTTGTGCTTGTGTAAAAAGACCCAAGAGCGCTTCTTGCCAGCCATTGCTGTTCCTGAACCAGATAGTCTTGCCCAGTTATCCATGCTCTGGTAACCTCCAGGGTGGGATTACTGCCATGCGCTGTAAGTGGGGCGATCCTTGAAGACCGTTTCAGAAATAACTAGTGCAGAATGCAACTGTCAGGTCCCAAATTGTCATACAGCACCAGACTTAACAGCCTTGCACTGGTTGCCTTTGTGTGCCTGACCCCAATTCAAGGGGTTAAAATTGACACACAAACCTTAAAAGACTTGGGACCCAGATAATTGAACGCACATGAGTCTCTTTACCAACTTGCTCATGTGCCTAGATTGGCAGGAGAGACTCTGGACTGGCCATAAGGAGGCCATAAATCAGGCAGGCAGGTGGGTACTGGCAGAGTTTGGGGGGCAGACCCCTCTTAGCCCCAGTGGACCAGCCTCCACTTTCTCCCTGGGCTTAGAAAAACAGGGAAATAAACGGACAACATGGCCCAGAGTGACCCACCTTGTAGGAGGGAAGCTAAGATCAAAGGCAGTAAAGGAAGTCGCATTCTTGAGCCGTCTAGCATTTTTATTCAAGATGCTTCAAGATGCTAAGCGTGGTCTGAGATGACATCAGCCCCGTCCGTCGGAATGGGGCGATGATGGCATTTCTTGAGGGGCGGAGGGAAGTTGGCTGATCTGGGTTGCCTGAGAGATCGCCCCCCCCCGGACCCGCCTCCTCTCCCCTCCCTTTGGCCTCCTGCCACCGCGCACAGCTCCCTTTGGCCCATTCCTAAAAAGGTTTCGTTGCAGAGATATCAGGATTCCAGCCGTGTGAATCATCCCGCACCGGGTCTCTCAGGGGTGCCAATTATAGGCTCTTGCCCCCCCCTCTTTTCCCTTCATTTTTGGTGAGCCAATGAAACTCCCTCGCTTTCCCCCTCCCCCTTGTTTATTTCTCTGGATCCTGGCATTGCTAGATGTGCGGCTTGGGGAGAAAAAGGCATTTTCCATTAATCGCCTTTGCGCCTCCATCAATTATCCCCATCTCTGGCAGCGCCGCGGTTCCTGGAAGTGGGGTGCGGGGGTCGGGGGTCCAGAAAGGGATTAGAATTGGGGCTGGAAGATCCGACTGCTCCCTTACTATAAAAGGAGCGTGCCAGGGAGGGCAAGGCGGTTGCACGATGGTTCTCCAGCGACAGATGAAAGGGAGCAAGACGCCTGTCGGGGAAGCAGAAGATTAGCTCGGCTCGGCGGCAGTGCAGCAAGCCGGCCACCAGATGGCGCCCTCCCCCCGCCCTTGGCCGCTTCACCTCGGCTCTCCAAAGCCCCCTTGTATTTATTTATATTTTTCAAATTTTCAAATTAATTTTCCAAGAATTTTTAAGACAAACAAACATGCATCCTAGTTGTACCGTAATTAAACCAACCTTAATAACATTGTTAAGTGACTTCCTCAAATCTCCCTGGTTGAGTTTCATTGAGGATCATTTTAACAGTTTTCCAAAATCAATTTTCTCTAAAAATTAACTTGATCACTTAACATCTTTCATGCTTTCTAATTTAGCTTTAAACATCTTAATTCCTATCCTTACATATTTAAATCCTAAGCCTATCTGGTGTTTGCAAGCTTCCAAAGCCCCCTTTTGACGGAGACGCAGAGATCATTCCGGAGAGAATTCCTCTTTGCGCGCACATGTCTTTGGCCACTGGCCTCTTGCACCCCGACCCCCGCATCTGGCGCTGGCCTTTGCTGCTCTGGCGAGTGGCTGGCAGCTTCTCTTCCTGCTGGTCCTTCCCCAGAAACAGCTGCATTTCTGCATCAGTACAGAAGGCGATTCCCACTCCATCCCATCATCACCCCCAGTTCTAAGCAGCTGCTGAAGCTCTTGTGCGCCTCTGGGGAACCATGAACGCTCTCTTCCTTGCGATGGCTAGCTTTTCTCTCCCCCCCCCCCCGCCCATTTTTTATTTTAAAGGGGGAGGAATCAATCACATCTGGGCTCTGCAAAACCTCACCCTGAGTGGCTCTTTATTACCCCCCGGGGATGAGGGGAGGCCGGGGCAGATGGTCAGGGAGCACGTGTCTGTGGAAGCAGGAGAAGGGGCGCCCCACACATCATCTGCAACCCATTTCCTCAGGCTGAGATCTCCGATTGTGGATTTGAGGATCTGGTGGTGGGGAGGAATCGAACTGCTACCCCCTTTCTTCTGCTAGACCACTGAATTGCCTTCCACCCCCCACCCCCCAGGCTTGGCAAAGCACCCGGGAGTCCTGGCTGCAAAGATGGGAAGAAAGTTGGGGGCAGAGAAGATGCAAACACCCTCCTCCCCACCTTGGCCCCTGATTCTTCTTACTGATGCACCTCACACACTTCAGCACACAAAAAGAAATAAAAGGAAAAAACAGGGTCCAGAGCATGATCTCAGCTACCTGGCCTCCTTCTGAGGAACTGCACTGCCAACCTCCAGTCCAGAGCCTCTGGTTTGTTTCAGTGGGGAAGACTTTTGCCTGGGAGAGCTGATCTGTTGATGGCATTTCTACCTTTTGCTGATTATTTTCAGATCTGCCAAAGCAGGGGAATTGAACCACGGGCATAGCCAGGATTTGGGGGGTTGGGGGGGAGGCCTTTTGTTTGAGGAGGGGCAGAACCTTACTTAGCTATGTATTTTTATTGATTGGGGGGCTCCCCCCCCAGCTACGCCCATGCATTGAACCCATGCACCCTAGCTGGCTCTGCATTCCACCCCTGCGCCTCCGGTGATGCCACAGATATCTTTCTGGCTCAGAAGACGGAGCCTAGGCATCTCTACCGTGCCCCCTCCCTTTCCAAGCTCTCCCCGGTCTGAGGATGCAGTTGGCATACAATGCCACTTCCGTACGCGATTAATGTGCTAAAAGCCCCCTGATCGTAATTAATCTTTATGAGGCTGCTCTGAACTTCTATCCGATTCGCATTATAATCTTCCTTTCTCTCCACCCAGAGGCAGAGGGTGTGTGTGTGTGTGTGTGTGTGTGTGTGTGTGTGTGTGTGTGTCAGGGCTAAAGATTTACAGGCAGACACAGGCAGGCTCAGTGGAGTATGGCTGTCTGAGGCCTAGTTCTTGACTGGCTTTAAATGAGTGTTAAATGCCGCTCAGGGCTCCTTGAAGACCACACCCAGGCCCCTCCAGACTGGTGCTGCTCAGCAGGGTGTGCGGGTGTATTGTGACTCAGTAATAACGCATTGGTGGCAGACTTATACTGGACCATCCACATAGCATTTTGCTTTACTAGCTGTTCTTTGATGCTTCCCCAACATTACTGCATGATTGCCACCCAGAGGGGCACAAGAGCGAGTGCAAGAAAGCAACACAAAACCTTGGAACCTTTGTGTTATGAAAAGTTACAAAGATATCAGCAGGAAGCTGGGGAACACACACTGAACGGAAAAGAAACTGGAACTTTTGTAGGTGAAAAGAGTATTCAAAGCAGGATCAAATAATCATGAATGCACAATCAAAATGACTCTTGGAGAAGCTGCAGCTGAGGATGGGAGGAGAACAATATTTTTGAGCACGTCCTTACTTTTTTTAAAAAATCTCCCTGCAAGTAGAAAATTAGCAGAGTGCACGCCACATATTGCACCCCAGCTTCTGCAACCTGCAACCGTACAACTTGAGTTACGAAGTCATCTCTCCCAGAGTGCCGTGTTCGACTGAGGCACTAGAATTCTGGACGGTGCCACTTCACAGAGGAAGGGCTGTGGCTCTGTGGCAGAACAGCTGCTTTGCAGGCAGAATGTCCAGTTTCAGTCTCCCAAGTGGGGCTGGGAATGTCCCCTGCAGAGTTGCTGCCAATCAGTGTAGATAATTCTGCGCTAGATGAAGTAACGACACACCATAAGAGCTTCTTAGTTTCCATACTTCAGGGGGCACCACAACAATGCTGTAGAACGGAGCATGAGAAGCGGGGGCGTGCCAAATTTTGACGTTACACCCGAGTGCTGCTGAAATTTGAGAGCCCAGACTGCTACTGCAAGAGCCCAGAAGTATTCCACCATGTCAGTGGTGCTAGCCAGAAGCGTGCTCTCTCCCTGGATGGGGTGGGTGTGCGGCCTTAAGGGGGCTGAAAATTATGCCTGTCTCCTTTAACAAGCACATGCATGTTCACATTCACACATGCACACATGCAAAGCAACTCCTTTTATTGCAGAGTCAATCCTTTCAGTGTTTGCTGAAAGGGATTACAGTGGTACCTCGGGTTAAGTACTTAATTCATTCCGGAGGTCTGTTCTTAACCTGAAACTGTTCTTAACCTGAAGCACCACTTTAGCTAATGGGGCCTCCTGCTGCTGCTGCGCCGCCAGAGCACAATTTCTGTTCCCATCCTGAAGCAAAGTTCTTAACCTGAAGCATTATTTCTGGGTTAGTGGAGTCTGTAACCTCAAGCGTATGTAACTTGAAGCGTATGTAACCTGAAGCGTATGTAACCTGAGGTACCACTGTATTATCATGGGGATTCTAACCTGTGTTGGTGGTTGAAAAATGAAGTAGTAGTTCTTCCAGCTGAACTAAAGCAAAAGGTACGAACAGGTCTCCTGTGTGGAATATGTTTCTTCAGAAATTATTCCTCCATTAAAAAACACCAGGCAATACCATTTGAAGGTGTTGCATGTGTGGCTGTGACTTAAGGTGAGCGTGTGTTGACTGTGAGTGTGAAGCCTGCAAGAACATTTTCTTGGCTTAACCTACTGCATCCTGCTTCCCCTTCCCAGATTTGGACTCCAAAGAACCCGGAAATTCAGATACATTTCAACACAAGAAGAAAACAAAACAAAAAACCCTGAAAGTAATAGAAAATAGGAAAAAGAAAATTATGTATTACATATTCTATTACATTAAAAAAACAAACCTTTCCAAACTTTTCATGTTGCTTACACACTTTTTAGACATGCATCATTTTGCGACACAGTAATTCAGTTTTACTAGCAAACCAGAGGTTAAACTAACCTCCTTCCAGCCCTGGGAGGAGCGTTCACACAACACACCTACACCCTGCAGCCGACAGGACACCAAGTTTGGAAAGCCTTGAGCTACAGCACAGGCAACAAGTTCTGATCAGCATTATTAACAGCCGCTGGCTTCGCTCTGGCTGCTGCCCCCAAGCCTCTTCTCAGACGAGGAAGCAATTAACAATGTTAAAGGCTTTATTAATGCTGCTGGAAGCCCACAAGGTGAAGCCTAATGAAGCAGGAAGCAGGCGGGCGGCAGTGGCAGCCGTGGTGGAACTGGGGGTTAGTGGCAGGTTTCACTGGCAAATCGACAAGACTTCTTTCTGCACAAGGTCATTTAGAATTTGGGCTGAGAATCAAGAGTTGCTTGAAAGCTTTGGCTGCAGAATCCAAGCTTTCGGTTCCTGGAGCGAATCCTGGGAGCCCAGTCAAATGGGTTTGGCATCAGCATGCAGCACCCTCAGGTAGGTGTTGGGCCCATAACACGTGCCCACCCCGCAGCTCTCCCACTGTATTTCACCCCCTCCAAGAGCCACCATTTTAATTACCCACAATGCCTCCAACGTATCATCACTCTGGAGCACTATGGGAAAAGTTAAATGGCAGCTTTCAACCACCGAGTGCAGGTCGAGTGTGTCCTGTGGCCACACGTCATTGCTAGTGGCTAAATTTGCTAGGGTGCTGGATCTGACCTAGTTCCAGCATCCTGAAGCCTGGAGTCAGCCCTGGATCAGATCCAGCACTAAAGGGCTATGGCCCTTTTGTGGGTGCTCACTCCATCAGGGATGCTTCATATACAGTCATACTTCGGGTTGAAGTAGCTTCGGGATAAGTATTTTCGGGTTGCGCGCTGTGGTGACCGAGAAGTAACGGAGCACGTTACTTCCGGGTTTTGCCGCTTGCACAGAAGGTCAAAATGATGTCACACGCATGCACAGAAGTGGCAAATCGTGATCCGTGCACGCGCAGATGCGGATTGCGTTCGCTTCTGGATGCGAACGGGGCTCCGGAACGGATCCCGATCGCATCCAGAGATACCACTGTACTGTATTAGGTCTGTATGAAACCCACAAGTGCCTCTCCCTGGGAGCAAAAATGCAACAACACTAAATAACCTCTTCATTTGCCGTTCTTTCATGAAACCCCAAGTCTACCACCCGAGGCATCCATCCACCTCACACTGCCTGATAGTAGCCGGACCTGTTGAGAGTGAAGAAATATTCCCAAATAATTTCTTTGTTTTCTGAATTCTGCTGCATTTTGCCAAACCTGGGCAAACACTCGCTGCAGCTTAGTGATGGTCTGTAATCTCATAACAGCCGTACTCTCAGGGCATTACTCCTCCAGTCGTACAATAGCTTGTGACAGACTGCTATGGCACGAGAGCAAACTGCATCCACACGGTATCAGCCAGGGTACGGTTCTCTGGGATGGCTAGACCTTCAGTCTGGTGCCAGCAGCCTAAGGAAACAGCACGGCAGATGTATCCAAGATGCGCTGTGAACTGGGGTGTGCGTGGAAAGGTCATGCGCAGTTGCAGATGGGAAAGTGTGAAAAGGAAGAAGGATGCACCCAGCGCCAGTCGGAGCAATAACATGTGTGTGCAGCAACATGATGACAACTGCATTTGTTTCTTCTTCTCTCTCATGTTGGGTTTCTGCTGTGTTGTTTTAAAAATCTTTTCAGCACATGTAACTTCATCTAATCTCTCTGCAATGCAATTTGTTTGTAATTGGTATTTTGCTTCATTTTGTATGTTAACTTTTGAGGACTAATTTGGGGGATTTTGTGCACAAAAAGCAGCAATAACTAATAATTAAAAAATAATGTTTTAATATGACATCCTCCTCAGGAGAGAAAATTTGGGCAGACCCTAATGTGAATTAAACAAAAAGCACAAAAATTAAATTAAAATGCAACAGCCCCTACAAAAGGCCCCTTTCCCAGGCACCGTTAAAGCTTTTCCCTCAAGGGCACCCTGGAACTCCCATCAGCCCCAGCCTGGCCAATGGTCAGAGGTCACTTCCAGACCTGTTTATCAAACCTTTATCCTAATTTGTTTGCACAAACTTTGCGATGTGATTAGGGGATATTAACTCTCATTCAACACACATTCTAATTTGTTTGCGGGGAGGTTACATGATATTGTGTTAAGCAAGTGTTATCCCACACTTCCCAGTGCATTTCCCCATCACTTTCCTTATTGCAAAAAGGCTGACCTGGCTGGGGATGTGTTGTGGAGAGGGGTTTTTTTTGCACAGCCCGAATTTGCCAGTATGTGATTGAGCCTCACTCATAAACACAACTGCCTGGAATCACCCAGAGAGAATATAGCCCAGCAACATCTAGGAAGGCCTCTGGTTTCCCATCCTTCCACAAGATGCCTGAAGTCAAAGAGTTGTCTGGTTGTTTCAAATCAGCACATGAGCTTCATCTGATCTCTGACTTCCACAGCTCCTGGTCACACAGTGGTTCTCCTCACCACTCACACTGTACAGCACGTGAATTGGGGCCACTGAGCCTTCTCCCCCCAGACACAGACTGCATTTGCACCATACATTTAAAGCGCATTCAAAGCGCATTTCCCCTCTCAAAGAATTCTGGGCACTGTAGTTTGTTAAAGGCTCCTAGAAATTATCACTGTGAGGGGCAAACTACCACTAATGTGAGAGCAAACCCCAGTGAATTCAATAGACGTGGCTGGGATTGTGCTGTAAATCGTTTTTCCTTCCAGTGTTGGTCCAAGATGTTTCGTTGCCTCAAGCAAACCTCTGAATGTTCCCTCTGCCCGCAGGCAAGGGCCAAAAAATTAAACATCCCACTGCAGCATTCCAAAAAGCACTTCCTGCCTTCCTCTCATCCCATAAATTTCACAGTCACCTGCTTGGGCTGGCCTCAACAACGGCCAGTAGTTAAGCTGTTTTAAATGGTGCAGCAGCTTCCCATGAGCTGCAGCCTTTAGAGGCCCCATTGGCCTCTTCCAATAAGGCCAATGCGGCTTCCACCACCTGCTTCCCTTTAAGGCAGGAGTGGGGAGCCTGGAGCACTCAAGCAGTTGTTGGAACTCCAACTCCCATCAGCCTCAGCCAGCATGCCCAATGGTGAAGAATGATGGGATTGGTAGTCCAGCAACATCAGAAGGGCTGCATGTTCCCCATTCCTGCTCCACAGCTCAAGTTCTTAGTCTCTGCCACCGCAGGTGAGAGAAGATGCAAGACCAGTTAAAGGCACTTTCCAATTTCCTTGTAGGTGGTGTTGCGTTCAGCACTGTTTCAGACAGTGGGCACCCACACCTGCCCTTTCGCAGCTCCCACACCTGCCCTCTTCCCTCTTCTCTTTGTCCTTGGCCTGGGTTGAAGAGGAGAAAGTGACCCTCACTAGACAGATTCTCCTTCCCAGGGAAGGAAATGGTTGAGTTGCAGCTGCAAAAAGTGACATATGCAAGATAGACAGGAGAGGGGAGGTCAGGGGAGGGGATGTACAGAAGGGCAGAGAAGAGAAATAGCCAAGGAAACGGAGGCGCAGCCACAGGGAGGGAAGTGAGTGCAGTATAGTCAATAGGGTATTGAACCAGGGACCCCGGAGTCACATCATTTATTTGGTTGGCACCAATCAATCAGAAATCATGACATTTTCTCTCTCTGGAAATGGTTTCCATCTGACTTTTTGGCCATCTGGGTTCCTCCTTCCCTGCTCACAGCCACCTTTCCTTTTCATTTTTCTTTTTTAAACATCAGGCAAGAGGGTCTTGCCTTTGTTTCGCCCACCTCACGGTAGGGAAATGCTTGATCATCCCAGGCTGGGCCTGGGCTGAGCAGTTAGCGCTGCCAAGCCTCTTGCTGGCTTAGATGTGCATTTCCCAATGGGTTGCGAGGACTGGCTTGTTGGGTTTTTTAGCTGCGTCTGTAGTAATCTGAGCCTCTTTGGGGTTTGGATCGCTGCTCCATTGGTTGGAGCCTGTCGCAAAATCAGGCTGCCTCCATTTGGGGTTGATTTTGAGAGCCTCCTGTGCTTTGCACAGAAAAGAAATTTCTAGCAGCGAGGTTTCTACTCTGGCCCACTTTAACCCATTCCTCTCTCAGAAATGAGACTTCTGTCCCCTTGCTGAACTGGGGAGGGGTCCTTAATCCCCTCTCCTCAAATGAGCTATGTCTGAAAGGGTGGGAGAGAGAACCTTTCCCTTCCTCCCCCCCCCCGCCCCCTCAGACTTATTCTGAGATCATTGCCCCCCTCCCCCTCCTCAGGATTTATATCTTGGCTCTTTTTTCTCTCTGGACTTTTTTGAGACAGAAACAATAAAATTTCATTTACGAGGCCATTAGCGGCGGCTGGCGGGTGAAATCACCAACTTGCGGAGGGGAGAGGAAGGGTGGCTGTGACAGGCCCTGGGTAGGATTGATGCTCCCCCCGCACGGCACTCTGCTCTTGATAAAAATGTTATGTGGCGCTGCCAGCCACTAATGGACACCAGTGACTGGTGATGGCATGAATCACACATCGTGGCAGTTCGGGAAATGTTGTAACCGCACAGCAACGCCCCCCCCCCCACTACTGGTGATGTGTGGGAAGCCTATTCTGCGATGTTAGGTGGTTACAGCAACCCAAGTCATAGGAACTGAACCCACCAACCATTACACTTTCCTTGGCACCCCCGTGCCATTATTCTGTTGTCTGCACCTCCTCAGGCTCTGACCCCTAAAGGAATCGATTCCTGCAGGTACATTCAGGAGGGGGAGTAAATAACCTTCCTGCCGAGTTTTCTGTATGCAGGCCTAAGCTCATGAAGGCTGGAGGGATACTTGTGGGGTATGACAGTGTGCCTATGGGTGCACATGCTCATGCAACCCCTCCAAGAGCCCAAATAGGTCCAGTGAAATTTATTTGGCGTTTACACCCTCCTCCAATTCAGATAGCATGCAAAGCCCTAGACGGCCTCGGTCCTGTCTACCTAAAGGAGCTTCTCCACCCCCATCATTCTGCCGGGACACTGAGGTCCAGCGCCGAGGGCCTTCTGGCAGTTCCCTCATTGCAAGAAGTGAGGTTACAGGGAACCAGGCAGAGGGTCTTCTCGGTGGTGGCACCCGCCCTGTGGAACACCCTCCCTTCAGATGTGAAGGAAATAAGCAGCTATCTTATCTTTAAGAGACATCTGAAGGCAGCCCTGTTTAGCGAAGTTTTTAATATTTAATGCTGTGTTTTTTTTAACACTTGATTGGAAGCTGCCCAGAGTGGCTGGGGAAACTCAGCCAGATGGGTGGGCGGGAAGGAAGGAAGGAAGGAAGGAAGGAAGGAAGGAAGGAAGGAAGGAAGGAAGGAAGAAAGAAAGAAAGAAAGAAAGAAAGAAAGAAAGAAAGAAAGAAAGAAAGAAAGAAAGAAAGAAAGAAAGAAAGAATTATTATTATTATTATTATTATTATTATTATTATTATTATTGTTAAGTTGGCCAACAGTTTGGTCAGACCTGCAAAATTCCAGCTGGATGGCATCCCCAATTTCTCTTTCTCAATTTTTACAGGAGCTCTGTTCTGTTTTCAAGTTACCACATGGCCTAGGGCTGCTGTCTCTGCTGGCCTAAGGAAGTTGAAGAGGGCTCCCTGCGCTACAGCCCAAAATGACTGAAGCTCGCTTCCTGCTTATGCTAAATCCAGGCAGCTTTTAAGAGAGAGGTAAAACCTCCTTTGGGCAGACTGGCTGCTTGTTTTACACTCACTAAAGAACACATGTCCAGTTTTAAAATGGCTGCCTCCTATTTTCTATTACAATTTAACTATTTTTACACAGAAAGAAGTCAAAAGATTAAGTACCCTTTTAGTGTGAAAATGTATGAAGACACCGCTCCCAATTGGGGTATTCTTATTAATGTGCAGTATTTCCTCCAAATAATGGTAATATTTGAAATCTGTTGCATTTGCTAGTTAGAGCTTGGAATTTCAAATACAGTGGTACCTCGGGTTAAGTACTTAATTCGTTTCGGAGGTCTGTTCTTAACCTGAAACTGTTCTTAACCTGAAGCACCACTTTAGCTAATGGGGCCTCCTGCTGCCGCCGAGCCGCCGGAGCACGATTTCTGTTCTCATCCTGAAGCAAAGTTCTTAAGCAGAGGTACTCTTTCTGGGTTAGCGGAGTCTGTAACCTGAAGCGTATGTAACCACTGTATGCAAATAGGGGAGAGTAAAGGGAAAGGATTGGTCTACTGGTTGGTGACATCACAGCAGCCTTTCAATAGCTTCTGGGTTCAGCCATGTTCTTAGTGGGGTGGTAAAGTTTTGGGGACTCCCTACCAAAAAGGAAGAGTCAGATTCTCTAAACATGCAGATTAGCATTCAGCCTCAGAAAAGGTCAACTATCCCATCCAGTTTGCTTCATACAATAGGCAAGCAGAGAGTTCTGAATCTGGCTTTCCCACAGGCGCCCACTGCCCTACAATGTCCAGAAGAGCATTCTCTTCCATCTAATACAAATTTATTCTGTCTGGGCTTTTTAGACTGTCAGCATATGGGTGGGGCGGACACAGACAGTGACTGGAACAGGTAGCCCAGATGACAGATTCCTCACTCTCCATGTTGCTGAGGGATCTTCTGTACTTAAACCACCCCCAACCCTAAGCACCTTACATTAGGCCCCGAATCCAGCTAAAGTAATCCTTATTAAGTCCCATTAAAACCAATCCAAGAAGGTCTTAATGAAGCTGATCAGGGCTTTTTCCAGGTGGGTGCCACTGCCATTATAAGAGAACAAGGGAAGGGTTGACAGTTTCAGCACCCCTTTTTCTAGAAAAATAGCGCTGAAACTGGTGATGATGTTTGCAAGCCCATGTTCAGCTTTCTCGTACCATTTATTGCGCCCTGGATTCTTGGGGTCTAGCGTGAGCTTGTTCATCCCCTTCCATCTCTCCACCCTCACATGACCCTGGCAGATGGAAGCAGCAGAAACGGAGGCACACACACAAAGAAGCCTCTGGCCACTGCCTGCTCTGCTTGATTATTCATTATTCATCCCCCTCTGTGGGCAAACAGCCGACACACAAGGTTAATGGATGGAGTCAGCGGTGGGATTCCCTCACCTTCCTCTCCCCACAACCTACATAAAACAATTGCCAAAGAGTCAACGGTTTGTTGGTACTACACAGTGGTGGCACACCTGGGAGATGGGACTCCCAATTATTACCAAATCCTCAATCCCCGTTTACACAAATATTGCTCTGTGGCAAATCACCTGTAACGTAACATTTGGGATGGAAATGTTGGGTTGGCCTAGTTAAATTCCAAGTGGCTAGTTCGGAAGATCCTTCCCAACTGTGGCACATATAAATCATATGGAAAAACTCAGGGATGGAACTGGAAAATGCCACTGCACAGCCGCCTTCCCATAGCTGTCAACCTTTCCCCCTTTTTTTGGGAAATTCCCTTATTCCAGCACCATTTCCCGCTGCTTCCCGCTGCTATCCTGGATTGTTAGATATTCCGTAGACTGTCCCTGGGACAGGTGAGGCTGCTGATCCCTTATTTTCAAATCTGAAAGTTGACCGCTATGCGCCTTCCTTCCACCCAGCAGAGAACCAGTGGAGTGGAGTGCCAGACTGGGAGGCCAGGGTTCAAAGCCCTACTTAGCCATGAGGCTCACTGGGTGACCCTGGGTCAGTACCTCAGCCTAGCCCATCTTGCAGGGTTGTTGTGAAGCTGAAATACAAGGGAAAAGGGGGGGGGGGGAACCACGTAGGTCTCTTTGAAGGAAAGGTAGGGTATACATAAACAGAAAGAAAGTAAATAAATCCTTCTGCCATAAAGATCTAGTTTAGATTTTTTTCCTGTGAATCAGCATGGCTTCTTTTGCTTTTTGTGTGCCTTGGGAGAGTACAGATCCAGAAGTAAATGTGAATGTGTTTGGCGTTGCAGCTGCACTGTAAACAAACCCAATGTGATTAAAGCCTATTATAATGGCCTAAAAAAAATCTCAGGGTGTTTCTTGGGGTCAGTTTAACACAAAGCAGGCAGGGGAGGCCTCAATAACATGTAAGGATTGTGTATTAGGTGTGCTGGGGCAGAGGATACTAGCAAGCATGGGCAAGTCTGTTCATTTCAGTTTTGTTCAATTTCTCATTTTCCCACTCTTTGCATTTCCATGCCAGCCTGAGAGTATTATTTTTTTTAAAGTCTGCATGAAAGTTCATCAGCATTTTAGGGCAAATTTATCCAAATGTGCACATTTTTGTATGCTGTTTTGCCTAATGTAATGCATCTGCATATCTGAAGAAGTGTGCATGCACACGAAAGCTTATACCAATAACAAACTTAGTTGGTCTTTAAGGTGCTACTGGAAGGAATTTTTTTTATTTCGTTGCATCTGTATAAGTTACTTTCACTAAACATATGCATTTTTAATGCAAACTGTACCCTAGTATATGCATTTTCTTAATTTGGCTGGGTAAGTGTATAGGGGGAATGTGAACTGTGAAGGACAGCTGTTTTTCAATTCTTTTATGGTTTCAGAAAGTGCAAATATGGGTAAATTTGCCTTTAAATGCAACCTGAATCGCCTTGCTCCTCCATCCCTGGGTATAGACCAGACATTGATCCTTCCTATGGCCCCTCTTTTTGTCTGGGGAAATGTTAAAAGGGCATGGCATTAACAGTTCCTTACATTCACCATGCAACATAGGTTATGTTCTAGTAAGAAAAGTTTATGGCTTGCCCCTTAATCCATAACACAGGCTAGCTGTAGTTACTCAGCAGAGAAGGAAGAATACTTTGCCTATGTGTAGGGGCACTCTCTCCAAGGCCAAACCGGCTGGGGGAACAAGGTCCCAGAGCTCAGCAGTGACCTCTACCTAAGGTGCAGATTTGCTGTGCTGCCACGAGGCAGGAGGCTTCACCAACTGCGTAGAAAATAACTTCAAAGGGTCCGGATTTAGACAGCTCCCATGGGATTAAAGACAGAAACGCTTTCCTCCCCATAATAAGGGATCATCTTGAGGGTGGCAGGGGTGGAGCTGCAGAGAGACGGGAGGAGAGGGCCTGTCAAGGATGGGCTGGGAATGAGAAAGAAAGCAGAAGAATTTAAATTTCCCCTGCTCTGAAGATTATATATCATGGATGATGGGGCAGCCAGGGGGGTGCATGGGGAGAGAGAGACAGGCAGACAAAGAGACCTTAAGCAAGAAAGGAGCTGTGAAGAGGCCAAGATACATGTGGGGGGCACGGATAAGATGTGGGGAGAGGCACTGCAATGGGAAGGGCACACTTGCCGCTCAACAGCAGGATTCAGCTGCTGCCTGTCAGAGAAGCGAGTTTAATGGGACCGGGCATTTCATTTCCCTGAGTGGCCCTTTGTGGGCTGCGCTGTCAAGGCTGATGGATCCAGATTGAATTAGCTGGGGATGTAGATGTGGCATTTACAGCTCTCCCCCCCCCCCCCGCTTTCTTTTTGAAAGCCCCAGGGTAAGAACCACCAGACACTCCCTTCTTCGCTTAGCCTTTTTTTTTCCTGGGTGGGGGGTGGGGAGACCCCAATTACTGCCCTCTGCCCATGGCTGAGTGACTACTAGACAATAAGATCAGCGCTGCTGCCAAGTAGGAGCATCTCACATCCCTGCTAAGCCATCAGTTGTGCTGCAGTCAGGATGCCGCCCCAACCATCCACTAGCCCTATTTTGGCCTGGCCATTGGCAAAAAGCGCAGCAGCAGTAGAATGCCAGAGAGAACTAGATTCAGCAGAAGGGGCAATAGCTTCTCAGCCTGTGCGAAGACTTTAACTTTGCTATATTATCATTTATTATTCATTGCATTTATACCCTGGCCTTCCCTCAAAGGAAAACAACAACCCTGAGAGGGAGGTTAGGCTGAGACACTGTGACTGGCCCAAGGTCTCCCAGTGAACATCATGGCCAAGTGGTGATTTGAACCCCCACCTCCCAGGTTCCAGTCTAACCACTACACCTCTGCTATGTGCGGATGGTGTTCCCTTTTAAGGTTTGCCCCTTAAACTCCTATTACAGTTGTTCCCAAACTTTCCGCCCCCCCCCCCCACTACAGAGCACTTGAAAATTGCTGAGGGTCTTGGCGGACCTACATTATGATTTTTCTTCCAGCTGTAGCAATTGTAATGCACGATGCTATTTGATTCTTAATTATACTATTATCACTTCTTTTATTTCTTGTATATCATATTACAATTTGAATTTCAGAGAATGCAAACTGTAATGCAGTAAAATACAATCCGAGAAATAAAAAGATGCAATAAAAATACAATTAAAATCAAAATGAATATTTAATGTGATGGATGTGCCATCTCTCATCTCTAAGCACAAATGCAGAGACGCCACAGACCACCTGCATGAACCTCTGCTCTATTGCACCCGGCTAAAATCAAGCTTCCTTACCTTGGTACCTATTACAGGTGACAGGGCAATCCTTTACGTGTCATATATGCCAGTTTCTATAACCTCCACCAGTTAGCAGTTAAAATAAACAAAATACACGGATTATTGCTCTTGTGAAAGGTGACTGTGCTGACTTTGCATACATTTAAGCTCTACTTAAATTGTGATAGACTACTTCTAATTCTAGCTTCTGCTTTCCCTCCTCCACCCCATTGCACCCAGGTGTATTATACGCCTCTCAACTGCATTCAATGAAGTCCATGAAAGCTTATGCAGTAAACCAGTGCATTCATTTTTAGGTTGCACTAGTGCACTTCTGTTCTTCCGCCAAGGATCCTTACTAGGTGAGGTGCCCCATCCGCCTTAAAAGACACTGCTGTGGGTGGCTCTCCAACTCCTATGGGGAAAGGCAAGTGCCATATTGTATTGCCTTGAATAAAAACAACGAAATAATTAGAATTTATATCCCTCAGCAAGTTAACAGTTGACAATAAATCTTGGCAGCTGCACAATCTGAAGTGGCAAACTCGGGCACACACTGATCCTGTTTGTTCATAATTATTAAGGCAGGGGAGAAATTCAGTGTAGCCGTATGGCCATCGTTCCGTCAGCACAAGCATCTCATATCCCCCCTTCCCCCACGCACTGTTCTGGGGTTTTCCTGAACCAATTTTTATGGGGGGGGGCGTTCACAGGAGAGGAGGGAAGCCCATTGTTCTAGTAGGTCCTTGCACTAGCTCCCAATAGTTAGTAGGACTTGTTAGCCCCAAGATTCCCAGCTGACTAGAGTTTATCAGGAACGAACATGGTGCTGGTCAACACTGCCCAGTTAATCCCAATTTGTTCATCCCTTGGCAGGGGCAGGAGAAACAGACCAGTATGCTACTGTTAAGCTTGGCTTCCTGTTGCATCTGAAGATGGAATCACAGTTTGTGGCTCCCTATCAAGTCATGATCACTAGCCACAGCCTCAAAACCAGAGTTTGTTGTTAGATTACAGATCCCGTCATGTTAGGAAATGACAAACGATGACCCCAAGTTTGGAGATAACAGGAAGCGATGCTTAATTGCACTTCCCTGGTCTGATTCTCCCAATCATGCTGGGGTTTGAGGGGAGTGAAGAGGGAGCGATCAGGCAGTGTGCATGGCGAAGTTAAACTAGTAACCTTTTGCCATTGTGTTATGGGACACTTGTAGCAAACATTTTAGAAGGTGCTTTCTCTGTGCAGTGGTACCTCTGGTTGCGAACGGGATCCCTTCCGGAGGCCCGTTCACAACCTGAAAAGAATGCAAGCTGCGTCTGCGCGTGCGCAGGTCACGTCACAATTCGCCACTTCTACGCATGCGTGTGACGTCATTTTGCGTATCTGCGCGTGCGCGAGCGGTGAAACCCAGAAGTAACCCTTTCCGGTACTTCCGGGTCGCCGTGGGACGCAACCTGAAAACATGCAACCTGAAGCAAACATAACATGAGCTATGACTGTACAGTGGTACCTCGGGTTACAGACGCTTCAGGTTACAGACTCCACTAACCCAGCATTAGTACCTTGGGCTAAGAACTTTGCTTCAGGATGAGGACAGAAATCGTGTGGCGGCGGCAGCAGGAGGCCCCATTAGCTAAAGTGGTACCTCAGGTTAAGAACAGTTTCAGGTTAAGAACAGACCTCCGGAACGAATTAAGTTCTTAACCTGAGGTGCCACTGTATTAGCCTTCCCTAACCTGAGGCCCTCGTGATGTTTCGTACCACAACTCCCATCAGCCCCTGGGGTGGAACAGGCTGCCCTACATCACAGTCATGTAGACATGTTTTGACCTACATCCCTTCTCCTCCCCCCTTCCCTAGTTTATTCTGGCAGTTAAAAAACTCCCCAACTTGGTAAGTCATATTGATGCTTAGGAGGCACAAAACAAAGCCCCCTCCTCCCCGCAGCTACTCAGCACCCGGAGCTGCTGCTAATGAAGGCCCCTGATGCAGCCATGACTTATTCATAAAGCTGCCACCAAAACTTTCCTTTTATCTTATTGCTGCCTCCCCTCCCAGGCGCTGCTGGTTTGCCTCACTCCCACATCAAAACACACACACGGGCACACAAGACACACGCGGTCCTCTCCCCACCGTCAGGCAGCCACAAATGCCTGGGGAGCCCACAATGCATTCTTCGCTCCAGCCCCTGGGTCCTTTCCTAAACACCAGAGTCTGAAGGGTGGGGGAAATCTCAAGGCCACAAAATGAACTCCAAAAGGCCCCCCTCCCTCCCTAAGAGGAAGGAGGATGCAGACTGCTCACAACTCCAGGGGACCAAACCTACTTCGAAATGAGCACCTTAAAAAAATGTGCACTCCAGCTTAATGCAGGTCAGTTGCTCCTCTTCTATGCAGTTTATCCCACATCAGGCACAGAGGACTTATCCACTCTTCCTCTTGCCCCGCTGCTTTCCCCAGGGGAGGGGGGACCGCTGTTTAGTGCATAGTCAGGTTTCCTCCAGATTACAATTTGTTTCAGACTACATGCTAAAGAGGAGGCTTTCCCTTGGAAAGGAACAGATCAAGGGGAAAGCCGCTCAGATACCTATGTTTTCTAGGCATGGCACAGGAGGAAGTGTGGACGAGCCCAAAGTCAAAATGCTCAGAGAAGAGTGGAAGACCTGGTTCACCCTTTCCCAGCCACAGTTTTCTATGTATAAAAGTTGGAATAAAGTGGAGATTTTAATCTGCATAATTGCAGATATGGAAGCAGAGGGGGTGGGTGTTGCAGAACAAGCTTCTTGTGCGAGTGAAATTGCTAGCTGACAGGCAGGGAGGGAGGGCAGGATACGACACATAATTTGCTTTTGTCTTTTTTTCCTTATTAGAAAAAATAAGCAGCAGTAACATTTCTCTCCCCCTTCAGCCATTTCTTGGGGCAGAGTGTGGCTGGGTTTTGCCCCAGAATCCAGAATATTTCTAGGGAGCTGTATGAAAAAAATGGAACATCTGCTTGTCTGGTCATTAGCGTGTGGGATGTGTGGGAAGGCAACCCCCTTTGTCCAGCACTTCATTTATAAAAACAAGCCCATAGCTTTGTTCTGCATTTTTCTCACAGAAGCTACACCTTTACAGCTGCTCCAGATCTTTGGATCTTCAGTGCTGGGATGCACAGTGAAATCCCCAACCTTGGGTTAATAATAATAATAATAATAATAATAATAATAATAATAATAATAATAAATATAATAAAAATAATTTTTTATTTATATCCCGCCCTCCCCAGCCGAGGCCGGGCTCAGGGCAGCTAACAACAATAAAAGGGTTAAGAAGAAATAAAGTGTGGGCTGTTGTACTTATGTGGTGCTCCAGCTAAGGCGAACTATAGCTAGTAGCAGCTGTTTTTGCCAAACCTTGCTCTGTTGCCATTGCATTCTCTCCTCTCTAGCTATCAGGTTGATATAAGAATACTCTTTGGTTTGGGCACCCAATCCTCCTCCTAGATGAATTGAAGGAGACCTGGTCACAGCACAAGGAGCAGGTGCATGCAGGAAGAGCAGCATTTGGTCAAATGGCATGGAGGAATGTCCAACATGTTGGCTCAATGAGATGTTTATGCCCAGACAATTGAAAACAAAGGGTTATTAGTATAAAACAAACGAGTCCCGAAGTGGCCCCAGTACAACTAAAGTGTTTCCACAATGTTTAATTCAGTGGAAACTGAATGGGCATGGGAAGAGTTCTGAGCATCTGCTCAGAGTGGAAAGGGACCACAAGGCAGGAACACCAATGTGTGCAACCAAGACCGCAATATGCTGATGCTAGAAAGTCCTGGGCTGCTTCCATACTTGATATTTTCAGGACTGCTGGTGAATCAGCAGGTTTAGAAGACTCCAGGCCACCAGATTTGAAGAGAGAAGTGGCAGCCTAACATTTTTACAACTGGAGACCTAATCTTATGGGGCTGACCTTTAATGGAAGCAGGGAATGGAATAGAAGTTGCACCAAGTTCCATAGAACAGGGGAGAGGAACAAGTGAGATTAGCCTAGCTATGCCAAGGACTGCTGTCTGCTTGTGTGGTGCACGCTGAACTTTGACTAAGGTAGAGCACTAGTTGCTGCTTACAGTCAGCTGGGATTGGGGAAGAACAGGGACAGGGGCTGGACTAGATGACCCTTGGTATCCCCTTCCAACTCTACAATTCTATGATTCTATGTAGGAGTAAAAGGGTTTTTTAACTTTTGGTTGACTGTGAAAAAAAATGGCCTTCCCCTATCTACGATTCTACATTTGTCTTAATCTGTCAAGGGGCAAGGCATTTTTCTTGCAGCAAATGTATGTGTGAATATCACATTTGCCTTCCCAAGAACTGCGTACACATGCCGAAGAATCCCAATTGTACAACAAAATCACGCACACAGGTACTGAAGGATGTGCACACACGTTTGCGGCACGTACTGCAGTGTTTTTCAACAGCAAACAAGACTGCTGGGTAAAAGGTGCGGCTCCTGAAAGAAACTAAAAAATATGATGTGGGCTGATATATCTGCTGGAATACCAACAACCTGACTGTTAAAATACAACAGCAACACACACAAGTTATTCCATGTGAAAAAAGAGCCAGCATTAGCCTGAGCTTGGGGTGCAATTCAAAAGAGAAACAAATATTGATCAGAGGGATTGGTTCTGTAGACAGATGGACAGAGGATTGCCATATGGGTGCTGCAAAGACCAAACTATCCTTGTATCAAAGTGAAATGCAAGTGTTTGCCCACTTAGCCAGGATTCTTCTCTTGGGACACCTCCCACCTTGCCAGTCCCCACATGACAACAAGAGGAACATTTTTCCACGCTTTTATTTAGCAAAAGAAAAATTAATTATAAAATGAACCAATAAAAAGCCCATGCAGCTGCAGGGACATTTCCCCCACCCCAGCTCCTTAACCCCAGTGGGGGATTTAAAAGTGTAGTTTTCTTTTATTTTTGGGGAGGAGTGGGGGACCGATTCCCTCCAGGCTGCAGTGCAAATATTTACACAGACTCGAAGGATGCGGATGGGGCAGGGAGGAATGGAGGACTTTTTACACTGAAATCTCTACACCCAGGGAATGGAATCATTTACAGCCAATAATCTTAACGAGATGCAATAATAAATTAATGAGTAAGGCACTGCACCCGCAGAGGGCACAACAGGTGGGGTGGGGGTGAGAGGGTGGGGGGTTTGTCAGGTAAGGATTAAAAATATCTGATTGCCATGGTTACCAATAAAAAAACAGAACAAGGGCAAATTCCACCAGCTACCAACAAGGAGTGGGGGACTAGGGAATGGTCTGGATGATTAAGGGGAGGGTCCACAAACATTTGGGGTGAGGGGTCTCCATTTAGCTGCCAGCTTGAGGGGGGCATTATCTGGCTGCACCCCAACCTTATTGTTCACTCTGAGTTGCTCCTCCCAATTCAGATGCTGAGGAAAGGGTGCTGGTTATTGCTTCCGGGCTGAAGGTAGGGAGGGGGTGGGCAACACAGCCTCTTTCTGAAACCCCAGGATTTCAGCCTTACAGGGCAAGAGGTCTCTTGTCGACAGGGAGGTTAAAAATGTCAAGTCTGTCACCCTTGGGGGGCCACAAGTCAAGGCTGGAGGTAGAGTCCTTTTTTCTGATATGTCTATCCTGGATGCGTGCCCCCCCTGCCCACTCTCCCTCCCCCCCCCATCACTCTCAGCTATTTCCAGAAACGAGAGTGATGACTTGTTCAAGCTTCAGCCTCAATTTGTGTTTTCGGCAGGCGGCATCACGTTCCAGCGCTGTCAGGATCTGATGGATGGACAGGCCATGGGTTGGGAAAACACGAGGGTCCGGAATAAAGGAAAGGAAAGAGAAAGGTGAAAAAAAAAGGTCAGGAGGGACTAAGCCCCAAACTTCCAGGAGCAAAACGGGAATAAGAGATGGGCCCTAGGATGGAGAAGTACCTGGTAAAACTGGGAAAGGGGCAGGAGACAAAGAGAAAGGCTTATGGGGTCTGTCTTGTCACCTGGAATCAGGCAATAGTTTTAAATCGGGGCTTGCCAACGGCGTTCCCGTGGGAAGGGCTACGGCTAGAGCATCTGGCTTGCATGCAGAAGGTCTGAGGTTCGGTCCTTGCCACCTCTAGGTAGGGCTGGTAAATATCCACTAAAACGTTGCAATGCACGAGTGTGTTTGCTCTTCCTGCTCAGTTCCTGTGAGCATTTGCTCAGTCTCTCACCTTGGAATGTGTCCCCTTTAACATGGACACATTTTGTGGGATGCCAGGATTGAACAGAGGAGAGGGGTGAAGAGCTTCTCTCTATAAGTGAGTGCAGTGGTGACCAACTTTTCCCCACTGATGGGAAGGCATGCCCATGCGATTTTGTGGTTGTTTCTTTTTCCTATGTGACTGCCATGTTTTGTTGTGCCACCCCCAACAGCAGCTCGGAATTCCAAATGTGCTCAGTGGCTCAAAAAGGTTGGCGACCCATGTTTTAAAGAGTGTCATAATGCACTTTCAGAGAGACACTGTTCTTTTGCCCAGCCCACTGCCACTTCTGGTTTCTGAAATAAAAAGCCGGAAGACACACAAGCAGCAGTCTCTCTCAAAATGCCTTCAGTTCTTGGTGGCGGCAGCAGTGGATCCGTTTTCTCTAGTATGCTAGGTAAGGGACAGATTTATGGCGTGAAAGCTCCAAATGGGGGAAATGTGTAGGTGAGAGGGATAAGCATGGAGCAGAGGTCTCCAGTTGTCATTCTACCTTCTCTGGAGTCCTAAGCCAGGTGTGGGAAACCCGTGGCCTCTCCAGATGTTGTTGGATTCCAACTCCAGTCTTCTGGAACCACTGGCCATGCTGACTGGGTCTGATGGGAGCTGGAGTCCACCTACACCTGGAGGATGTACACGTTCCCTACCCCTCTCATACACTACCCCCTGGCTATTGAGATGTAGGGTGTTCTTAGGAGAGCGTCAAGGGCTAAACAGAAGGGTACAGGATAATCGATGAGGCAGCAGGCGGTGGTGCCTTAACTTATTATGGTACCTTAAATTCCTCCCCATGAGCAATTTAATTACAGAGGATTTAATTGCAGTAGGGTCCAAATTAGGCTCTATCCTCATCAGATTTATAGCACAGCTGAATAACAGGTTGAAAACAGTGTGAGAAAATTGTGGTGTGTGAGAGAGGGGGGGGGAACAAATAGGAAGGAAAGAGTTGGGGTGGAGCCTCACCTCATCACGGTACCTCCCCACGTAGCTGTAGAGCTCCCCCAGTGCACCCAGTGTGTTAAATTCGCCTGCGTGCTGCCGTGATTGCTCCACTAGATAGGCATCCATGTCTTGGTCACTGATGGAAGCCATCTTGGTGATATCCCGATAGTACCTGGTAAACATATGCATAGCTTTTGGATTCCGTGGAGAGAAGATTGATCAACGCTCCCCTGTCAGCAGAGGGTTTCCACACAAACCAAAGCGAAGAAATGTGCATGTTTATTGCATTGCAGTCCCTTCTATTAATGGAAGCTATAAATGAAGGTTCCAGATTTTGCCACGTTGAATACAGAGCCATACGGCTCCTCCAGATGACCTAATTGATTAATTAGTTTTATATCCCACTTTGTGGGATATATTTACTGAGCATTCATCCTGATTTGCTTGCACAAAGCTTACATGGTGATCAGGCTACATCTGGTGATTATTGAAAATTTGTTCTTTCTTGAATATTTGCGTTTCCAAATGGTTTTTTGTTAGAATTGTATTTGTTGCACCAGGATGACAGAGCCCTTTGATCCACTTTGTGCAAACTTAAAAGTTTTGGTACGTATTTGAACCTCTTAGGCCAAATACTGACAGTGTGGAGGCATTGACAACTACATAACCCCTGTTTTATCATGGCTTATATGGTGCAACAGATAACCTTCAAAGCGTGAGCTGTGTTCACCTCAACACTGAAGGAACCCATGTGTGGAGGTCAAACTCTGGCTTGGGAGAAGCCGTAGCTCTGCAGCAAAGCATATGTGCTTTTCACACAGAAGGGCACAGGAGGCACCTCTAGCTAAAAGGATTTACTAGCAGGTGATTAGAAGCACATCCTGGTGAAATGATTAACAGGTGGGTATGATTTGGGGGAAATGTGCTTGCGGGCCAAGACTATCCCTCAGTCTAGAGCAGGGGTCAGCAACCTTTTTCAGCTGTGGACCAGTCCACCATCCCTCAGACCATGTGGGGGGCCGGACTATATTTTGGAAAAAAATAATAACGAATGAATTCCTATGCCCCACAAATAACCCAGAGATGCATTTTAAATAAAAGCACACATTCTACTCATGTAAAAACACGCTGATTCCCGGACCGTCCGTGGGCTGGATTCAGAAGGCGATTGGGCCGCATCCGGCCTCCGGGCCTTAGGTTGCCTACCCCTGGTCTAGAGGTTGCCTGCACCTGTCTTAGATGAACAGGTCCTTGCTTCCTCCAGGAGCCCCCTCCTTTGCCTAGTCAAGATGACTCAGCTGGTGCTTTAAGGAGACACGCAATAGATTAGGGAGGTCACTTTAGAGACAGAAGCGGCAGACTCACCACGCTAGCTTCATTGCAGACCACTGTTGTTTACCGAGGGAGGCAGTGTGGAAATCAGTCTGGCGCAAACACACTGGCAGGAGGGCTGAATTGATTCTGCCAGTGCTTTTGCGCCACACTGGCCTCCCCCGCCCCCACCTCTCTCCCTCACTGGTAAGCAACAGCAACCCACCTTCAGGAAGCCAGCACAGCAGCTCTGCCCTATCCAGCGTGCCGCTTCTGTGTGTGGAACAGCAGCGGTGGTGACTCCTCCTTTCCAAAGATGCTAAGAGAGGCCAAAGTAACAGTCTCCCCACCCTCAAAGACTCCTGCCCTTCTTGACTGTCCTGAACTCGTGGAAAGCCACAGCATTCCTTTTTCCAACCTGTTTGAGGATGGCTTTCATTCAAGGAACCAAGTTTCAGGCAGGATCTTGTTATTCTCGTACAGTAAAGAGCTACCAACATTATAATGCCGTGGGATGATGTGCTAAGGTCAATCCCACCTCTGCCAGCTGTAGAGGCAACACAGACTATCCCACCACTACTTGACATGACCCCTCTCTGTCGCTCACCTTTCCACCCAGCCTTTGTAGACAGGGATGTCCTTGGCATAGAGCAGCTTTGTTGAAGGGGAATCCTTGCCCAGGCGGTGCTCAGAGGTGGAGCACGAGTCCATGAAGGTCTGGGCCACCACAGAGAGGCAAGCATCTGTAATGCTGCTTTTGTGGATATCAAAAACAAATTGTGGGTTCTTGATGACGTTCACCCAAAACCTCAAGGGCAGGCTGCAGTGGAAGAAAGGAAGAAAGATGAAGCTTCAAAGGACACACATGAGAGGCAAAGGGTTAGATAGGGATAGAGCAGTGGTGGTGAGGAAATTACAGAGGTTGAAGCTCAATACTCATGTTTTGTTGAGGGTTTTTCATTTGTTTGTTTTGATACGCTGGGAAAACACAGAAATCAAAGCCAATGGGTTGTATCCTGAGTAGTGCTGCGTGAAAGCTCATGTCAGTGCAAGGATTTCTGCTAGCACAACAGAACATTCACCACTAGATCCAAATTGGTCCAGGGGTTTCCTCAAACCTCTGGAGCAGCTTTGGGAGAGTGTAGGGGGCAGGGGCGCTCCTCTGTTATTCTTGTGCAAATGGAGCAAGTGAACTGGATACTGCCCCTTTAAAGGACTCCTACAGCCAGTTTCCTGTAGACAGCACTTCCTTGTTTGCCAGACTGTGCTCCATGAAGGTAACATCCCATAGCTAAGAGTCATCATGGCCTTCCTCCATCCCTGTCAAGGGTGCTCCCCAGCCAAAGGAATGCACATGCCAGAGAGTTAACTCTTTGTTGTCAAAGGTAACAGAGTCATTTCTACAGCTCTGTAGAATAAATGCACACACCAATTTAGCATCTAGGCAGCTATTCCCAGGCCCGTGCTCTAGGGAGCAGTTGCAGCAATGGGGGACCATTCCCCCTCCACCCATTTATGTACCTTCCCGACAGGCTGTGCAAACGTAGCTGGAGACGACGTCTGCATGGAAACTTCCTCTGCTGCTTAAATTATCTTCTGGTTCTAGGAGATGGTGGTGCAGGAGAGGGTGGGGAAGCACCCAGCCCTTCACTTGCCTGGCCTGCCTCTTCCTCCAGCTCTGAAGCTTCCCCTACCTCTGATTCTTGCCTCCTGGCTGGTACAGGTCTCCACAAACCACTGAACCCCACTCCAGCCCCTGTTCCCTTGGTGCACACTCATCAGTGTCCTGCCAGTCCCTGACAATCCCCCAAGTAGAGGAATGGAGGATTAGCAAAGTCCTTGGGCTCACGGGAGGTGGAGGAGAGTTGGCTGGCATCAAACACTTAGGGGTCATGAGCACTGGATTCCTTGGGGTGAAAATTTCTTCCTAAAGAAGATTTGTTCAATCAAGGTAGGGTAGGACAGAGCCTGGAAAAATGAATGGCTGAAGGCTGGCCGAGAGCAGAGCCCAAAGGCAAGGAGCCCCAAGTCCCAAGCACAGAATCTGGAGGGGGGAAACCAGGGTGAGGAGAAGAAAAATACACAAAGCCAATCTGGTAGTAGCTCTGCAAAGATTCCTTAGGGCTAAAAAATCTTTCCCCATCTGCTTAAATATGGTATGCCAGCTGTCAGTTACCCACAGCCAGGATAGGCACACCGGCTTCCGGCTCCCTACCATTACTGACAAGTGGGAAACACTGGCCAGCGAGGGCTCCAGCTGGAGAATAGCCTCTGCCAAAGGTGTCATGGACTTTGAAGACGCACAAACTCAGGAAGAAAAAGAAAAATGAGCTAAGAGGAAGGCACATTTGGCAAATCCACACCGTGATCAACTCCTGCCCAGAAACCTATGTCCCCACTGTGGAAGGACGTGCAGATCCAGAATGGGCCTCCACAGTCACTTACGGACTCACTGTTAAGACCATATTCATGGAAGACACTCGGCTACAAGTGATCACCAAAGAAGAAGAATTATTACTTTAGGGTACTGGCTGGTGGCCAAAGGGCCAAAGCCAAAGGTCTCACCAGTTACTTTTCCAGGTATGTCGCACGTCAGGGTCCCCAATCTGCCTTCGCTCTGCCTGCTCATCCAGGAAGTCAAACATGTATTTGATGGGCAGGGGGAGTGCACTGGCCCGGTGTGCTGTGCTGAACACAGTCTCAAACAGGTCATCTACAAACTTCTGCAATGTGCCCTGAAGAAGCAGAAGAGAAAAATTTCTGGAAAACATATTTTGGGATGGGTGGATGGAAAGAACAACTGCCAACATTTGGAGATCATGGGGAGCACTTCCACGGAAAATAGCACCATTCTTCCAGCTTGCATTTGTATACATAATATTCACAAGCACACCCAATCCCTTTTGTTTCCCTAACTATTCCGCTCCAGACACTGTCCCTGATTTTCTTGAACTCTCCTATTGCAGTAGCCTTCCAAATCATCTCTGCCATAGTATTCTTGATTTGGGACACAGTCTCAAATAAGGGCACATCTACACTTCACTGCAGGCCAGTTTTACACCAGTTTAAATGGTTGCCGCTTCTCTTGAGGGGACCATTCAATTGGCAGCTTGACACCAATCTCAGAATGGATGAGCCTTAAGAGAGATACAGGTTCTGTTCCCAGCTCCCATGTGCCGAGCCCCATCCGCCCTGCCCCATTCTGTCCCCCACCCACTCCACCCCCGTTCTTCCCTCTTCCGGGTCTAAAAGGACCCACATCTCATCAGTCGTGTGCCATGTAGATGCAGTGCTGGATTTGCGTATATGCTAAACAAGCTGTAGCTTAAGGCCCCACTCTCTTGGGGTCCCCAAAAAATTTAGCAGAAAAAAACACCTGGGTGTACATTTCCAAAATATGAGATAAAAAACAAATAAAATAAAACCTACATACAGCAACAGTGGCAAATGTCTTTAGATACCTATTAGGTCCATAAATTACCATATAGCCTATATTCAACACACACAAAAAACGACAATTTGTTGTTGACAAAGGACAGCTGGACATATAAAGGGCCCCATTACCTTAAGTAGCTTAGGGCCTCATCAAACCTAAATCTGGCCCTGTGTAGATACGCCTAAAATGGTAGCTGCCTGTGCAAGGCAACTATTATTATAATGTGAGCGGATGATGTATTGCTGAGAGGCAGTCACTGCTAGGGGGGAATTATTATTTGCCTCTTTCTGTTCTTCATTCTGAGTAATATTTTTTGTTGTAATCTGTAACAAAATCTGAATGAAAATATTTTTTAAAATAAGAATTATGCAAGCAGACTTGCAGAGCTGAAGGGATGCATCCTCCGCCCTCTAACACAAGCCAGGGGAACACCTCTGTGAAGGGTTGCCCACTGTCAGGTCACAGGAAGCTGCCTTGTACAGAGTCAGACTATGGATCCATCTAGCTCAGTATTGTTTACACTAACTGGCAGCAGCTCTCCAGGGTTTCAGGCAGGGGTCTCCCAGTCCGACGTGGAGATGCCTGTGGGGACTGGACCTGGGACCTTTTGTATGCAAAGCAGAGGTGGTGCCACTAAGCTACAGTCCTTTTCCAAACTAAACAAGGCCAGAAACATGAAGAGGACTGTGGGGAAACGTCTCTCCCAAGACAGTGTGGGATCTACAGAATTTGCCCTAGGAGGCAAAAGTTTGCACTGCTGCCTTCTGCTCCCTTCTGCAGGCTGCTGTAGAAAGGTCTGCCCTCCTTGTCTGCCCCAGGAAGAGGAAAGCAAGGAGCAACCAGGGAGGGACAAAGGGAGAAACTCTCTCCTTGTGTCATCCCACTGCCGCTGGGCCCCTCGCCTGTCTCTTCCTGGGGCGAACAAGGAGGCGGCCCTTTTACAGCCAGCCTCCTCCTCCAAGAAGTGGTGGGTAGTAGTAGTAGTAGTAGTAGTAATAATAATAATAATAATAATAATAATAATAATAATAATAATAATAATAATTTATTTATACCCCGCCCATCTGGCTGGGCTTCCCCAGTCACTCTGGGCGGCTTCCAAAAAAATATTAAAATACAATAATACATCAAACATTAAAAGCTTCCCTAAACAGGGCTGCCTTCAGATGTCTTCTAAAAGTCTGGTAGTTGTTTTTCTCTTTGACATCTGGTGGGAGGGCGTTCCACAGGGCAGGCGCCACCACTGAGAAAGCCCTCTGCCTGCTTCCCTGTAACTTGGCTTCTCGCAATGAGGGAACCGTCAGAAGGCCCTCAGCACTGGATCTCAGTGTCCGGGTAGAACAATGGGGGTGGAGACGCTCCTTCAGATATACTGGACTGAGGCCGTTTAGGGCTTTCAAGGTCAGCACCAACACTTTGAATTGTGCTCGGAAATGTACTGGGAGCCTATGTAGATCTTTCAAGACCGGTGTTATGTGGTCTCGGCGGCCGCTCCCCATAGCCATAGCACAGCTGCCCCTCAAGAACACATTCAGTGACTCCTTGCATTCCTGGCTATGCTTTACTTATTGGAAGAGGTGGTTGGTTGGAATGCAAGGACTCGCCAAGCAAGTGCCCGGATGGCTGTTTTGGATGCTGTTTTGTGGGCCCTCCGTAGCTGCTGCCTGGAGCACGTGGCCCCTCTCGCCTCACTCTTAACCTGGGCCCGCTCCAATAGGGCTTTGTTGAAGACTAGAACTACAGAGATCTGTAGATTATATAATGAAAGGTTGGAAGAAGAACCTCAATGCATTTCATCTACCGAAAAGAAAATACCAACAAGGCAGAGGAAAATAGAGTGATAATTCTTCAATTGTTAAAAAGGATATCAGAGAGAACTGCAATGAGGGCAAGCAGCAATGAGGTTCTTTTAAAACAAAAACTTTTTTGTTTCTAGAAGTCACTTTAAGGTTAAGCACTAAAAAACATCTTTTCCCTGGCAGTTTTCAAGGAAAAATGTCTGCCATGGATTGATTGGTGCAGAATCTTCTGCCTGCCTGGTTTGAGGCGAGGAGCTTTTAAAACTAGCCAATCCCCCATTTCAGTGATCCAGTTCCTTTCCCGACATACCTTGGTGGCAAGGAGCCTCGTGAGGTAGATCTCAGACACCATCTTGCTCCCTCGTTCCCCTTCCTTAGGGTCTCCAAGATGCTCGTGGTTCTTGACTAAATGCCAGAGACGGGTACCTGAATCTTGATCCGGAGTGAGGATGGGGGCTCGTGAGCGCAAGCTCTCTGGACTGCTAGAGGTGCGAAGCAAACTCTCTGTGGAAGATTGGGGGGGGGGGGACGGGACGAGCAAGAACCTCTTGTGAGCTTTGCCCATGTCAGCCCTCAAGACCAACCCTCAAGAGTTCCATGCACCTCCTTTCAATCTTTGCTCTACACCAGAAGCTCACCTGAAGGACAGGTTTGTATTTATTCAGCCTTGAAGAGTGCCTGCACCCAAGCAGGCACTGGTAATACCAAAACCACCAGCCTCCATAGGCCAAGTGAACCACTCCCCATTCCCCTCCAACCACAAAGCCACAGAGTGGGAGTGGCACTAAAATTACATGCATTCCAGGCTTGGAATAGCAAACGTAATTACAGCCAGGCCAGGGTAGTGCTGGAAGAAAGCTTAGGGATAAGAAGTTTGGACGTGGCAATAGCCCTCCTTGAAAGGCCACCTGGCTTAGGTGATAATAGGGCAAGCCACAAAAGGCCAGGGGCTTGCTGTGTCACACAGTAAGAAAGGACACTTCACTTGTGAAGGACAAATCTTCTTATGCTCCAGTTCACACTGTATACAGCAGGGAACCAGGTCACATAGATGGACAACAGGAAAATGCTGCCCGCACAAGGTTGCATTCTCAGCTCAGGAGGGCTCAGGTGAAACACTGACAGATGGCATTGCAGACGAGCCAACAGGTCAGGGAAGAACTGTGACCAGCTCTATGGACTCTGAGAACAAGGCCAAGGACACAGCACCCCTGTGTGCATTAATTCCAGCTTCGTGGACCTGTGCATGTGCTGTGATTCAGCAGGAATGAAGAGGAAGCACAAAACAGGCAACACGATGTGCAGAATTCAGCATCAGCTTTTAATAACAATTATATTGAGGAAGAGCGGCTGTGTAAGAGTTCCAGTGGTTGAGGGCAGTGACTAAACCCATGGCTAACAATGAGAAATTATGAAAAATGGAAGAAGTATGTAAATTTGCATAAATGAGTGTATATAGACTGAATAATCCAAAATATGGATTGTCTGAGCACAGAATTAATTTGGGGGGGGGGACGGGACAGGAGGTTGAAGATTCTTGTGTAGAGTGTACAGATGGATGGAAGATGCATTTTCATCTTCTCAAACTTTAGTGGCAATGGGGGGGAGCTGAATTTGACTCCACCCCCCCAAAAAAACGCAGCATAACTTTGCACAACATTGTGTTACCTTGTCAGAGAGAGAAAGGCAGGAGCCATTGGTCACTTAGTGCAGCCAAGCATTAGAGGGAATGGGGAGTGTTGAGCAGGATGTGTCATTCCTTACCATAGCGGCTCAGCGAGTGGGTGAAAGTGAAAGAGCTGGCTATATTGTAGCCCGATGCCTGCCTAGGAACCAGCGCCACTGCAGAGCCATCTGCTACCTGCACATTGAATGGCAGGGATGGCAGGGGTGGGACAGGTAAAGATGGGGTTAAAGGGGTGGGGAGAGAACAAAAATTGACATAATAATAATAATAATAATAATAATAATAATAATAATAATAATACCACATTTACAATTTTCAGTGCATTTTGCCTTCATTATCTTAGTAACAGTCTTGTAAAGTAGGCCAATATTATTATTATATGGGAGTGTGTGCAAGCATATGTGTTTGTGAACCTGAGAAAACAGTGGCTTGGCTTAAGTGGCCAACATAGTGAATTCATGATGGAGACGCGATTTGAACAGGGGTCTTCCTGCCTTGAAGTCTTAAGCCATTATGCTACAATCAGCTTCTTTCTACCTCAGCACACAAGAAGAGAGCTAGGATAATCCCCCAGAATAGTTTGTCACTGAAGCTTCCAAACAGTACGGAGTATGACTCCTCGAGTTGTATTCTTGAGGTAATCCAGTGTTCTTTGCTTGGTCAAGACACTCGCATGCACGGCCCCCTCTTCCACCCCCCTCGCAACCTGCTCTATTCCACTCCTCAAATCTTCTATGGCGTGCAAAGCATTATTTATTTCCCGATTCCTGGCGGAAATATTCCTAAGGAATACAGAACAGCCTTCACACCTTGTACTGCTCGGAAGCGGCTTGCTCCCAAACTCTACCGCGTTTTCCCGTTTTCCCCAGGCTATGGTAAACATATTAGGAATCCAGTTCATCTGGCCCTGAGCTGGGTGGAAGGGAAAACCGGTTACCTGATAATGCCCAAGTGTATTGAGCCGCTTCCAGTCTCCTTCAATCTTGCTTGTGGCATCCTCATCCTGCAGAATGGTTCGCCCCCCACTGCCTTGACACCATTCTGGGGTGAAAAAGGAGATCAATGAGGAGAGAGCTGGCTTGGTATTATCTCTCCCAGGCTCCCCCCCCCCAATTTTGTTACAACTTAAGCCAGGGATGGGGAGTGGCCCTCCAGATGTTGTTGCTACTGAAATTCCCATCAGTCCCAGTCAGCATGGCCTGTGGTTAGGGATAACGGGACCTACAGTCGAAGAGCATCTGCTGGAACCAAGGTTCTCCACCCCTAGCCTAAGCCCAGTGGCTAATAACCAAGGTGTCCAGTCCAGGCTCCCAGCCCCACCTGCTTTCTCCCACGTTCCTGCCTTCATACCCAGCTCCATGTCTTCGGCACGTGGGCGTTGGGAATAGGGCACCCCACGGTACACAGCGTCCAGCAGCTTCTCCTTCACTTGCGTCACTGAGTCACAGTTTAATACCTTGACAGGCACAGCAGGGCCCCCAGGGGGCTCAGGGGGGGTACATAACAGAGTCTGGAAACAGAGAAAAAACCTGTTAACGTTGCAATAGTCACAGTTTCAAGGCTCATGCATCCCTAGTTACATGCGCCCAGGGTCATACGTAGGCAGTTTTTTCAGCTCTGGTCATTCCTCACATCCCCAACTACCATTTGTGAGCAACTGCAGTTCCAGCATTGCTGCATTTGGGGTCAGTCCAATGTATGAACTTGGGAGACATTTTGAAAACCTTTTTATTGCCAAACCAACATGGAGGTCCAAGAGCAGGTTGCCTAATCTACGCAAGGATGGAAACAGGGGAAGGCCAATTCTTTTCGTGGTCAGCCGAAAGTAAAAAACAAACCAACCAAACTTTTTTCCCTACATAGAACTGTAACGTTGGAATGGACCCCTGTTTTGCCCCCACCCCCAGCTGCCTGTAAGCAGAACCTAGTGCCTCACCTTAGCCAAAGTCCGGCATACACCACACAGGCAGACAGCAGCGTTTGGCATAGCTGGGCTAATCCCGCCCTTCCCTGTTCCTCTCCCCAGTTCTATGGAACTTTCTGGAACTTCCATTCCATTCCCTTTTTCCTTTAAGGCAGCCCCATTTGAGGCTTAAGTAGGTCAGCCCCATAAAGTTATGTCTCCTGCCATTAAAATGTTAGGCTGCTGCTTATCTCTTCAAATCTGGTGGCCTGGAGTCCTCTAAACCAGCCTTTCTCAACCTTGGGTCCCCAGATGTTTTTGGCCTACAACTCCCATGATCCCTAGCTCACAGGATCAGTGGTCAGGGATGATGGGAGTTGTAGGCCAAAAACATCTGGGGACCCAAGGTTGAGAAAGGCTGCTCTAAACCACCAAGACTGCAAGCCAGAATGGCCTGTGCAACAGCAAACCCGCCCCCCCTTCACAGAGCGAACTAAACTGTTCTCTCCCCAGACTATGAAGAGGCGTAGCACAGCCACCAGCATCCTCACCAAGGTCTTGTAATCTATTTGCTGGCGAATGAGCTTGTCCTCGCTCAGCGAGTAGCGAGCCTCGCCTGTGATGGAATCTATGGGTCCTTTCTCCATCTGCTGCTTGATGGCACAGAATAGCATAAATAGCGGCTCCCCAGCACATTCCTGGGGTGGGGAAGAAGAGAGAGGTTCACAGGCAAGGAACATAGGAAGATCCCTTATCCCAGGTCAGATGATCATCCATCTACTTTGGCATCAGGGCCTCTGGCAGAGAAAGGGGCTCTCCATGACCCAGGAGGCAGGGAGCCCAGCAGTAGGAATAGGCAGGGACAGACATGACCACAGCCAGTGAGAGGCAGAGGCGACACATTCGAGTTCCTCCTCACTCCCATTCCTCCTCCCTGCTGAATAAGGAGGTGGCAGGCGGCAGGCAGGGCCACACACTCCTCGACAGGTTGTAAGTAAGGAGGGCAGGCAGAAGGGCCAACCGAGGTTGGTAGGGATGCGTCTTGCTTGGCCTAATGGACCAGCCATGGCTGCCATCCCCTGCTACCTGGTCATTTTTCAAACTGCAGATCCTAGGGATTGGACATGGAAGCTTATGCATGCAAAACATTTCCTTCCCTAATCACAGAACTCTCATTCCCAACTCCCTATCCCCAGGACAAAGACCATGGGTAGAAAATTCTGGATTTTTGGCCTCTAGTTTCCCTTAGCCCCCTTTAGATTCCTGCTCTCTGCCAGAATAAGGGCCAGGACCCAGATGTTCCACCTCTCTCACTTCTCTCTTGTCTCTCTCTCCCCCTGCCCGCCCCTCTCTTTCTCTTGCATGCACTCACCTTGAGGAACCTGTGCAACAGGAAAGTAAACCAATTTGTCAACATTTTCTCAGCTACGGACTCCGTCCTGGGAAAACAGAAAAAGAGAGAGCACAGACGGCTGAGTTTCCCACATGTGGGAGGTGGAGGGAATCCTCAATGTCCACAGCTGCGAAGAGAAATACGCATAAATCTGGGAACCCCTTTGCCATGTCACAGGGACTAGAAACTTGACCTCCCTACTTCCTCTGCCCCAACAATGTTCACTCCAACAAATGGGATGCTGCTGCCCCCCCCCCCCCCGGGATTACAGGCACATTTGGAGGGAAGGAAGAGACACACAGCATCAATTCAGTCCACCAGACTGGAAAGATGGTGGGGAGAATTACAACAGGGAGGAGCACAGAAGTAGCAAAGAGGACTTTGCATGTTAAGAGGTGGAACATATGGCATGACTAGCAGGGGCTGAGGACCCATAGCAGCTCTGTGTGGAAGTGCTGCAGAGGGGCAACACGATGGTGATACGTGGTTCCCAGCCTTAAGGGGGTCTGGCAATCTCTTGTTTAGAAGATGGGGAGGCAAGCGAGGGTGTTATGGCACTTGTTTGGTGGCAGTGTGAGGGTTAAAGGCTTATGGCATTAAGTGGTGGGGAGGAGCAAAGAAGGCCTCTCACCGGCGGAGCAAGAGCTTGGGGTGCGCACGGTTCTGCAGGTTCTTTTCAATGAGGTCTGCCAGCAGCTGCTTCAGCACACCAGTAGCATAGTCCAGCCTGCCCTGCAGAGCCACCATAGTCAGGGAAGCCACAGCCCCCCGGTCCCGCATGGAGAAGCCGCGCTGTCCCTCCAGGGTGTGGATGAAGGTCAAGAGGAAGGGCCGCGTGTGCAGCAGCTGCCCGAAGAGGCGGAGGCCTTTCTCTGTGCTCGGTGGCGTCTGTAGAGGTAAAGAGAAGCGAGAGAGACACACCTCTTGAGCTAGCCAGGACACTTGGAAAATGGCCGTGCACATTAAAAACATTCCCCTGGAAGGTCCTGCAACTTTGCATATGTCTTTGAAATGCTGCTGCTCACAAGATGGCCACTGAGAGAGGAATGTTGTCTTCTGCACTATTGACCACACATATCTCTTCTGCATAAGAGCATTAAAAGAATAGGAACATCCTTTGCTGCTAGATCAGACCAAGGACCCACCTAGACCAGTTTCTTGCTTCCAACAGCAATGAGATAGGTGTTTTTGTGGGCTGACAGGCAGAAGACCCTTGCTGGATGAGGCCAAAGGGCCCATCATAGTACATAATCCTGGTCTCACAATGGCCAACCATGTGCCTATAAGGAAGGCCAGAGGCATGACCCGAGTGCAACTGCACTCTGCCCACTTGTGACTGATTCCCAGCAACCCATCTACAGAGGCACACCTGCTTCCGACTGATAAGGCAGGACATAGACACTGTGGTTAGTAGCCATTGAGAGCCTATCCTCCATTAATTTGTCTAAGCAAGGCCAAACAAGTAGTTCAAGAACATGTACCTCAGTGGAGGAAATACCAAAGTGGGGCAGGGGAGGGACTTGCACCCAAAAGCTAGAAGGCCAAGACTTCAGCATGCAAGAACCCCACCACCACCACCATGGACTTGGTGATTCCTCCATGACTCAGGTCGTGTCAGATAGAGATCATGAAACACTAGCTTCTGATCTCCCTTTTCTGTCAACTGCAAGGCAAAAACCTTAGCTAGGTCCCTGTCTCTCCATTGCAACTTACACTGGTCTCCTGCAGTGCTGGATGCTCATCCACCCCTGGAAAAAGCACACGCCTTGCATAGGTCCGATAGTCCAGGAAAGGGATCTTCACACCATCCATGTTGTTTGTCAGCTCGTTAATGTCTGTCTGCAGCTCAGCAAAAGCTGAAGAAGGTGGAAGATGGTCAAAAGTGTTGGAGACCATGCATAACGGGTATCCTTCTCCACTGTAATTCTTCCCCCCCCCCCCCCCCGCAAAAAAACCACCCCTAGGCTTTTGAAACCTAAGGGAGCCAAAGAATTTAAAGACACCTGAGTTCCTAGGGTTCTCCAGAAGCTGCCACATTTCTCATTAAGGACCATTCATGGCAAGTGCCTTTTCTCTGAGCCCACCAAGCTGTATCAGGCACAACCCTCTCAACATTTCACACAAAGGAATGCTTTTGTGGATTTTTGACACATATTTACACCAGAAATTACTGCCTAAGATGACTGCACACTGCCACACTTATTGCTGAAGGTTCTTCTCTTTCTGCTCTTTGTTCTAAACTGTTTTCTAAAGCAGGGAATGTGTGTCTATTGGGACAGGTAGTCATGGTGTGCAGTAGTGGGAAAATGGGGGGCAGGGGGCGGGAATGGTACCTTGGCATTTTGTGCCTATGCCCATGTCTTTGTCACCTAGAGTTTCGGTGGACTTTCTCTGTCCTTCTTGCCCAGCCACCCGCGGAGAAACACCAGAGATTTAATTTCGAGACACCCAAGGAGGGGCTGAAACCTCTGTGCATTAATACATTAACAAAAAACTCCCAACACTCAACTATTTCACAAAATGGGAACAAAATGGGGATGGTTGTGGGATAAACCTAGAACCAAAGACTTTTGCTACCTATAAACCAAATACATTTTGCTACATGAAGCAGAACAGCAAATCCCACCCCCAATCATGGCCAGCTTAAAGTTGGCCAACTTATTCTGGCAAATGAGACAGAAAATCCCACAAGCATCTCTCCTTGCGAGTGGAGATACTATCAGAAATACCTTCAATAACTCCTGGTTTCCTGTCCCTTCATGACACCCAGAATTAGCTGTCTGATGCAGCCATCCCACTCTCCAGAATGATAGGGCTGGCCTTGTCGCAGTGTTACAGGAGCTGGTGACTGCCACAAACTATATGCTGTGAAAAGAATATGGAGCCCATAATGGCTGCACATCTTTCCAATCTACAAAAGGAACTATTCCATACCCTGGGAAGCAGTCCTGATGCATACATAGTGCCCAGAGGGAGCTGGACTTCCACACTCCATGTTGGAGGCTACAGATAACAACTAGAGAAGGCACCTTTGCGCCCAAAGACCTACATTGGCATCAGTCACTTCCAAAGAGAGGAGATGCCAAAGATTACATTAACATGTTCCATCAACAACTACCAACCTTGGGCCCAAAAGTCAATGTTGCTGCCCCCTACGTTCACGTCCCTTTATTTCCCAGCCCCCTAAATACCTTCCTTGCACTCCAGGGCCACGCGAGACTCCAAGTTGTCCATCTGCAGCTGCAACCGCTTCAGAGTACGGTCAGCGTCCCGAGTCTTCCGCTTGTAGGCCACCAGCACCCCAATGATAGCGCCCAGAAGCAGACTTCCTCCTGCACCTAACCCAACGAGAGCCGGCAAAGGCAGGGCTGTCTCAGGGTAAATGTGGAGGGTCCCAGGGGAGAACGAGAGACCCCCCACCAGGATCTACAAAAAGAAGAGCAAGAGATTAAGCCAGGTCACACAGGAGAAGCACCCCTGCTGCATCAGGCCAAGGGCCCATTTATATAGTCCACCATCATTAAGCCAACAGCTCTCCCATCCCCTTGTACATTTAACTAACTGGCATCTGCTGTTCAGGATATGTGCTGTCTCTGAAAACAATGAGGTCCAGCGGCTTAACTCCGGGGAACAGCCCTCAAATGAACATAGGGCATATCTTTTTGGACATCAGGACTTGTTCTTGGAACATTGTTGACCTCTTTGTTGGTGGCAAGGGAAAAAATAGGTAGAAAAGGAGAATTCCTAGATGCCAAGATCCAGGTTTGGGGCAAGTACTATTTGGTGAGAGAACCCCAGTATATCCCACACTCTTCAACCTAGATGTATGGGGTGCTCTGTTCTGCAATGTTTTTCTTTTAGTTGGTCCACATGGTTGGGCAGAATGGGCAGACCTACCCACCAGCTGTGTACCTACACTTGCCGGGGAGGGGTGGGGATGACATTCCTCAGGCTAATACATGCATACTACTATGTCACATCACCAGGACAAATCACTCTTGCATGTCCATAGCATTGGCAGTTCTCCCTGGAATGGGCAGACTGATCCCATCTGCTCCACATCCCCCCTTCCCTCCCTGACTTCCAATGATAGGTGTACCGTAACTGGCTGTTCCCCGGTTTGGCTTGGTGAGTCACACAGCAGTTGGGTCTCTGAGACAGTCAGGATGCAGGGCTCTCCGCCAATTAGTACTGTATAGTTGAGTCGTGCGCTGCCCGATACTGCTGGGATCAGGTTCCTGCCCTGAAAGACACAGCAATATGAGAGAAGATATGGGAGCGTTCTGTAAAAGGATCCTGAATCTAGGCTTGGAGAAGACAGTCTCTTGTGTCCAAGCCCAGGACTCTCAAAGTGCAAATTGGGTACCCACTCTGCACAAAGTCCATTCAACATAGCACCAAAAAGCACATTCATTCTCTGCAGCCAGTACAGAACATGCAAAATTGTATATTTCTCTTATCCATGGAGAAAGGCAAGGATCTACAACTAAATTCCTTAACCACTGGGAATCCTCTTCAGACCACCTCAACCAGATTTCACCACACAAGGCCTATATTTACTCACACCTACTTTGGCTGTCATAAGGCCTAGGAAAATGTTTTAAAATATATATGAAAGAAAACTAAATTCTCAATTTCCGATCGAATTCTGTATTTGAATGTCACAACCATAAAATAGGCACTCCTTTCTTTTTTGGAATGCTTATCTCAAACCAAAAGGTAAAAAGCCACATCATGCTGGACAAAATAATTCTGTCATGGTTTTTATTCAGTAGGCTTTGAGCAGGCTATCATTAGATTGGCTTGAGGGTTTCATCCATTAAAGTTTTAAAAGTCCTGACACAAACTGCTTCAGTACCTTGAGGACTACATGGGATCCAGGCTTAATCTCCAGGATGCCGCTGGGACCAAACGGCTCAAAGCTGGGGTCAGGGTAGTAGGTAAAGGCTGAGCGGTTCAAGGTACGTGCGGCCGCCACATCATCCAAGAGGAAGCCAAACTCGTCAGGGTGAGCACCTGCAAGGGGCAGGGCCTGCTCCCCAGGTATGATGCCAGGGGCCTTGCACAACATCACCGAGTCATTCAGCACCTGACAACTCTGCAAGGAAGGAAAAACAGACACCCCACAACTGAGGGGGAACAAAGAATAATCTGCTACACTTGGCTTCTGACCTTCAACACCCAACCGCGCATACCTACTCTGCTGTCTTAAAGACCAGCAGTCCTTACTTCTGACATGCAGAGTCTTGGCTTTCACAATTAGCTCTCAAAAAGTATGTTGCCTTTTAAGGGCTTGGAAGGGAGGACTATTCCCTCCCTCCCAGAATGCTTTGGGCCTCCTAATCTTTATCTTGGATTCAAGACAGAGACAGATATGTTTAAGAACCATTTCATGGTTTTACTTACAATTTTATGGTTTACATTTTATGGTTTTTACTTACAGAGACTTGGGAGTGGAAATATATGATTAAGAAAATATATATCACATGATGGAGTTTCCTTCTGAACTTCACCATCCAGAATGAAAGTGGGAGATCATATGTCTGAATAGTTCCTTAAGCTACAGACCTTCTCTCAGATGGTGAGGGAGAATGTGCAGTGAGTTTATATACAGTCAACTCGCAACTTGTGTGCATTCAACTTATGCAATCACAGCTTTACACACTTGGCAGCCAGCCAGCTACAATCACACAAATTTAATGCACACAAGATGGACAGCTTAAAAGCAGAAGTGAAAACCCGGGAAAAGTTTGAAGTTAAGAACTACAGGTGCAGTGGACGTTCTGCTCTTGAACTCCTGGGTATGGAGGACTGATCTATAGATCAACAAACATGTTTTAAGCCAAGTGATAGTACTGGTTGATACACAATATGGGTGAGTGGTATATTGTTTCTTAGAGCAGAGTAGCTAACCTGATGGTGCAAATCCCATCTCTCTCCCTCCCTCTCTCTTCTATGTCTGTCAATTGACTCTTTTTTTGCTGTACACTCAGTCTGCATCAGTTTAGCCCAACCCACAGAAGACTCACGTTGATGGTTTCTATTCCCCCATAGGCAGCTCGAACACGGGGCTCCTGGATCGTCAGCAGGTGGGTCCCACTCACTGTGAGAATGGTACTACCACTGTAGGGTGAGGGTAAGAAAAGACAGGGGGGAGGTAAATGGATTCAGCCCACAAACACTGTGGTGGTGCAGATGATAAAGAGAAGACCTGGTCAAAGAAAGGGAAATCCATGACTTTGGTAAGACCCCATTCTCATAATGGCACCCACCAGGGGTGCGGCAATGGCAAGGAGACCAGGGATACAGTTGCATGGAGAAGACTAGGTATGCTCAGAATGTCACAGGTGCTGTCCTGTGCAAATGACCCAAGGAAAGTTCACACAGGATCAAAGCTAGTGCGCTCCCTATGTGTGCTCCCCCTCCCTTTCCAAAACTCGATTTCCCCAGTGTTGACCATTAGTCTTGAGCACAGAAGTCAACTCCTAGGGGCTGAGGTCCCTTTGGCCCCCCAATAAAATATTTGAGGGGGTCCCCCCAAAAAGTTGAGAGACATAGCCATTCAAATGCTGTGTGATGTGTCATGTGATAGACTATGAAGAACAGGGCTTACTTGCGTCTGTCCCCCCCAATATTTTATTCAAGTTGGCACCCCTGGCCTTGATATGAGAATTCAGGTTTCTAGATGGTGTGAAAAGTACTCTAAGGATTCTAACACTCCCCCAAGTCAGGAGTATGGTTATGTGCACACATGAAGACAGATCTGTATGTGCCTTTTAAGTAGAGCTCTTTCCCAGTCTGCTTCTGAATTGGAATTGCTTTTTTGTTTGTTGCTTGCCACCCTCGGCTCCTTTGGGAGGAAGAGTGGGATACAAATTGCCCTCTATATATACAGTTCACAAAATTAAAAACATGCATACATATCTACTAATAAATCAGTATCTCTTTTCAGCTTCACCCCACTGCCTGTAAATGTTGTCCTCTCCATGCTTTTTAATTTGGAAGATGTGTCTATAGTATAAGAATATAATTTTTTAGTACAGGCATCCCCCCCACTTATGTAGTGGTTAAGATCTGGCCCCCCCCCCCATGAGTGAAGATTGCGTGAGTGAGGAGCACCCTCTAAAAAGCCTTGAAACACCTGTTTTTTTCCTGCTCTCCAGCTCTCTCTCTCCCCACAAATTTCTCCAGCTAGAATTGAAGCCCTGGGACCAGCTGGGAAGATGCCTGGGTAAGTGGCAGCTGCAGCAGCTGCTGTGCTACCCCATGTGTCAGCTATTAGGCAGGGAGGTTGAGCAGCTTAAACAAAGCCCCACTGTGCCTCTGGTCTCTTTGGGGCTTCCTCCACTCTCACTGACGTCCTCTTCGGGCTACTAGGAGGGTCTTCTCATGAGCCATGAGGACTCTCCAGCTCTCTCCTGCCATTTCCTGGTTTGAATCTATCTATTTATTTCCCAGCACCACACATATACAGGGTTGTGTGTGACTCAATCATGCATATGTAGGGGATAGGGCAGGGCAATATATATCGCCCAATACCGGTTTCTAGATCACATCACGATAACTGTCTAAAAACAATTGACTTGGCAATGCATCATGAATCACAGTTTGTGTGAGTCTTCGATGTGGATTTGTCTGGAAGCAGCTGGGAGAAAGAATGGTTTCATGAAGCCACTGATGCTGAGTCGCTGACTTCCCTTCACAGACGCCACGAAGTAAAAAAACAAAAAACCCACCACATTGCCCTGTGTTCTTCAGACCTCTTTCCTTCCTTGCTCCCTTCTGCATGTGTGACTTGCTTCCTGCAAGCCTGATCTCCATGCTTCTTTGCTCCCTGGCACAACCAATCTCCATGTTCCTTTGCCCAGCCACACACCCGATCTGCACCCGCCCCCCCCCCCGACCTGCATGATCTCCACAGACTGCTTCTTTACCCCCCTACATAGTTCCAAGTTTCAAAAATCATGATATATCACTAAATTGTGGTGTTTAGCTGGTGATATATCACAGTGTTGAAAACCAGGTATCGCCCAGCCCTAGTGGCGGAATGGCTGTATTTGCAATATTGTCCTTGGAAAAGGGTAAGGTGAGTGTGTCCCTAAATATCTATCTATCTACTGGAATCTAAACAAACTGCTGGCCTAGAAGATGAGACTGTGTTTGTCAAACATGGATCCCCATCTGTAGTTGGACTACAACTCCCAGCATCCCTGACCACTGGTCCTGCTAGCTAGGGATGATGGGAGTTGTAGTTCAACAACAGCTGGGACCATAGTTTGAGAAACACTGAGGTGGGGGACAGATTGAATAAATGAGACAAAGCAGAAGTGTCTAAAGTAAAACTTTTAAAATGTGGAGGATGGAGGGCAGCCCCCAATTTTCCTCTCTGAGTCATGAGGGGGTGTGGAAGCATCAGGGCCCTCCCCACTAAGCAGCAGTCATGGGGAAGGGGGGTGGGAGAGCCTTATTTCCTCAGTTACTCCCATCTACCAATTTGGGGCCTGGGCACCGTCCTGTGGGAATGAGAGATGCTTAGTAAAGAAGCTTAGAGCTGTCACAGGCTCATCACTTACTTGGCAATGCTCCAGGCAGGCTCTATCCCTGTGACAACCGGGTCAGGGCTGTAGCGGAAGGAGACTGTGCCGTTGGTGCTGATGTTAGCACGGTCAATGCGAAGGCTGAGCTCAGCGAGGCCTGGGCCTAGGGCTGAGGGGGGAGACAGGCAGACAATCTCCCCTGCGCTACGCCTTGGGAGAGGGAAACTGAGAGTTATTGCCCCTAAAGAAACAAACACAGCCTCCTCACAAATAATCTGACCTCAAAAATTATGCTTCCTCTGCACCTCATCATTCAACACCTTCCACGTTCCCTCCACCCACATTGCACTGTCCAACATAAACACAGAGCTTCCTTCCTCTGTGCCTGGCCACCTCAGGTCTCAGGCCATGGACTTATTTCATTTTTATCCTGCTCTATGGTAGCACACCTGATTCTCCCCACCACCACCCTATTCTATTCTGAGGTAGATTAAACTGAAAGGCAGTTAACAGGGTCTAGGAGCTTCATGGCTGAGTGGGGATCTGAACCTGGCCCTCCTAAGTTCTGGCCTGATACTCTGCCTGCTGCACCATGCAAATAAACGGGCCTAGGGTCATCCAGACTTGTGCTTGTCTAGAAAGCATGCGGCCAAGCAGGTTTCCACTTTCTAGGCAGTTTTGCGCCCTTGCCCATGGTGCCAGGGACCCCTGCATGGGTGAAACAGACCTCTGGGGTCTGCAGACTACTAACTGGTAACCACTGACCTAAAGAGTCCTTTCAGCCCAAGAGCTTCTGTTTGCCCAGCGGAGCTTTCCCCTCCTCTCCTCCACTTGCCCCCACCCCCAAAAAAGGGGATTTCAGGTCAACTCCCAGAACAGAGCTTGGGGAAGGAGATGGGGGGATTGTTCCGCCTGCTGCAATGCTTGTCCTGAATGGACATTCACCTCAGCGCGATGCTGAATTCCACCCAATTCCTTCCCCCACCCAAACCCAATTTAATATTGAGCCTGTCCAGGAGTTCCCAGCCAACTCCACTGAAACCTGAATGGCACCCCAAACAATACCTTATCAGCTGACATGGTGCTCCCCGGATCACAACACTGACATTGCTCCCAGCATCCAGATGTGTTCCCAGGAGGCTGATTTTCGTCCCGCCTGAGGCAGGACCTCGTTCTGGGTATACCCCATGAAAACTGGGGGTCTACATGAGGAAAACAGGTAGAAATCAATAATGAAGATACACTTCACGAACAGTCTCCCCCTTCCCTCAAGCTGATTAACGTGGACACTCCTTCCAGAACTAGACTACTTTTTGGGTCTGGGGCTCAGAAAACACCCCTTCCCACAGATAAACCCGCCCACAGTTTGCAAGCAAGACTTCTACCATGTACTTCATTGCTTATCATATAAGCTAAATATGCCTATTGAGCCCTAACCCCCAGCCTGATTACCACAAAAGTGAAGGGAGTATCAGACTGGGTCCGGTAGTCAGCACTGCAATCGCCTACGCACAGCTCCACAGGCCCGGGGGGAGGGTCAGGCAAGAGCGATGGCTCCAGTTCGCATACCAGCCTGAGGGGAGAAAGGATGATTTGTCAGAAGAATATGGCTTCCTCCCCATCCCATCGCCACCACACCAATCCCTGCCGCCCCATAGAGTCCACCACATCCCTTCCCTTCACAAGGCCATCAATTGCTTTTCATTCTTCATTCCACAATGCCCCTTGTTATAATTTATTTTTGCACAGCTCAGCTCTCTTTGTCTTGCTCCGGACTGCAGGTTTGTTAAGGCCTTGCAAGAAACACTCCTTGAACAGAATGACCTTTGCCTGGTAAACCTTTCAGTCTGGTCAGTGCTCTTCCCTGGGGAGGGAATGACTCCTCATTTCCTCAGGAGTGCCTGTTGGGTCAGCAGCATTAGCCTTGGTCAGAGAGGCCTTCAGTGCAATGCTCTAAATTTTCCTGGCCTCTCTCCTAGCTGCCCAATGAATACTTTTGGCCTGGCCTATCTTTTCACCTCAATCAAGGCAGCACCAACATCCTTCTCAGCACAAAATACAGTGGAGCCTCAGGTTACTGTGCCTCTGGCTTACGTCACCCTCGGCTTGCAACCAGCGCAAACCCGGAAGTACTGGAACGGGTTACTTCCAGGTTCGCACTGTTCACACATGTGCAGTCACGATAAATCGTGTCTGTGCATGCGCAGAAGCGCTAAATTGCGCCGCGCACGTGCACAGACACGACACAACACAACACTTCGGGTTGTGGCGGGGCTCCCCACCGTAACCCGAGGTTCCACTGTATAAGGAAAACTCAGAGGTTTCTGCAATAAGGGGCTAGGGACACCATCTTGTTTTGCATTGGGAAGGCCCCTTCCACCCACCGCTCCGCCCAAACAAGACGCACAGAGGAAGCAATAAATTCATGATCATGGTGGATCTGAACCTCCCACCTGTTAAGCCTGAAAAAGTTACCCATCCATGTGCTATTGAAATATCAAAGTCCACTTTGGCCTACCTAAGAGCTTATCTACACTTTCCCTTTTGCCCCTCTCTTTCCAGGCATGGTCCACACTTTAAAACTTTGTGTCCAAGTCCCTCTCCTTTTTTTTTTGCTCTGGATCTTTCCCCAAGAAAACCCTGGAGCAAACGGCAATCCATGAAAAAGCCAAACTGAATGCTAAAATGCGGATTTTTCGCAGGGAAAGTGGGAAATAAAGCTTAAACACAGAGCTCTTTCCTGGTGCCTGGAAAAAACAGAGCAAAAGTTAAGCGTGGCTAACCCCCAAGAAAACCCATTATTGGTAGTTTAGACCAGTTTTACCAAAGTGAGAGAATCTGGGCATGGGAACCTTGTTTCTGGAGTTTAAGAGGGAAACATTTAGATAAACATGTCTAAATTCAAATGAGTGGAACATGCAGGGATGACACTGGGGGGCGTGGGGGGGAGAGACTAATTTATTGTCCTTTCTTGCAACATAAATCTTTCTGGTCTGATCAGAAAGTGTGAATATTAAAATGATAGCTTCATCAAGTACAACAGTGTGCTCTTTAGTTCACTGTATTGGCTCCTTTTCATTCTTCCGATTTTGCAACCCTGCAGCCTCCCTTCTTAGATATTATTTTGTTTTTAGTTAATATGACAAACCTGCCTGGAAGCCCTGGCTCACAAATGCACGAGAACCAAGTGCTATAACTAAAAGGCACTCTGCCATAAAGTGTACTTTATGATCCTGGGCTTGTTCCAAAGCTGCCGATCAGAGTTTCTTACATTCTGGGAAAAAGAGATACTCTGGTTAACTGGGGAATCCTTGTGTAAGTACAAAGGGAGGAGTGAAGGAGCTGCATTCACAGAGTTCTGCCATTAAATGCACCACCAGGTCCAAGAGGCGGTGTTAAGTGAGAGACCATGAACCACACAGTTGTTTTTGCAGTTTTGCTCCTACCCAAATTCCCTGTTCTACACCTTCCCTTGACAGCACCCCACAGGCTCCTCCTCCACCAGCACCCAGTGTTTTCAGAAAACCCTCACCAACCTCTCAGCGCTGATGTATTCAGCAGAGAGAGAAGTGCAGCGCACGCCTGCCACACGGACCCCCACCTCGAAGAAATGAAGCCCCAGGTTCTCTCCCCAAACTGTCACTCGTGTCCCACCTTCCTTGGGGCCAGTCAATGGCAACACCTGCAGAGAGATTGGGGGTGGGAGGGGAAGAGAGAGGAAGGCTGCTCATTGGGGGGAGGGAACCCAGCGAGGTTTGCAGGGGTTCCAAAAAAGAAGGAAAAAACACCACAGTAAGAGAATGCGGGTGGCGCTGTGGGTTAAACCACAGAGCCTAGGACTTGCCGATCAGAAGGTCGGCGGTTCGAATCCCCGTGACAGGGTGAGCTCCCATTGCTTGGTCCCTGCTCCTGCCAACCTAGCAGTTCGAAAGCATGAAGTGCAAGTAGATAAATAGGTACCATTCTGGCAGGAAGGTAAATGGTGTTTCCGTATGCTGCTCTGGTTTGCCAGAAGCGGCTTAGTCATGCTGGCCACATGACCCGGAAGCTGTACGCCGGCTCCCTTGGCCAATAAAGCGAGATGAGCACCACAACCCCAGAGTCGTCCGCAACTGGACCTAATGGTCAGGGGTTCCTTTACCTTTAAGAGAACCGCTAAGTAGTTTTTCTTACCTGGGTGATGCGGGGGTGGGTGCAGCGGGCCCCCCGCCGTCCAGGTGGCACCCAATTCTGCCGGGAAGTAGGGCAGTGAGGGCGCAAGAGACAACGGCGTTCTGGAACACACCATCCACACTCATAGCGCGGGTCTGACTTGAGGCAGAGCCCACAGCTGGAGCGCTGGGCTGAACACTTGTACAACAGAGCTGGGGAGAGGGAAGAACAAAAAGGAGATGAAATGAAAGGAACTTCCTCTCTTCTCAATGCACCAGATTGCCACCTCCCTCAAAGATCCCTCCACCTATGCTGGCAATCTAAACCATGCAGTGTGGGCCAAGATTCAGCTGCATGCTTAACATGGCAGAATCACCATCAACGTTTTAATAGGTTAGCTTCTTAATGCAACTGTGTCTTTGAATGCACCCGGGCTAGAAATTATCACACCAGGGTCAACCAAGATGCAGGGCTGAAGCTCAGGGGTACAGCATCTGCTCTGTATGAGTAAAGCCCCAGGTTTAAATCCCCAGCAGATCCAGATAGGCCAGCAAAAATATGTCCAGTCTAAGACCCTGGGAAGATTCTAGCAGGATGTGTGGACAAAACTAAGGTAGATGGACCAACAGTTGGGTACAGTTTAAGGCAGCTTCTCTACCTTCCAGAGATGGCTTTACCATACATACAGCAGGGTTAAGTCACTTGTTTTAGGCAGCACCAGAAGTAGGGAAGGAGTGATAGATGAAGGCAGGAAATTGGTGACTGAATAGTAAAAAAGAAAAGAAAAACGTGTTGGCCTTAGCAGTGCTGGTGGGTGGGTGTTGAGAACAGATCGGTCCGCCCCATGTGTCATCCCTGGGACGCACACCGCCACTAGCTCTGCCTCTGTCCATGCTGCGCAGTCACCCCATCCTTAGCCCCATGTGGCACAGTTCACCCTGCCCCTATGGGCAGTTCACCCTGCCCCTATGGGCAGTTCGCCCCACCTCTGGGCGCATCGCCCCAGGTGCCCAAGAGGCTTCCTCTGCCACTGGTTGAGAAGGGGCATTTCTGTTCTTCAGGCTGCAAAAAGTTTTGGGACAGCACTGATGTGCCCTGGTGTACTGCATTCCAACTATCACTGTGTAAGGTTTCTCCGTAACAAAATGTTCATTTTACAAAACTGGAAAGTGATTCATGAAAAATCAGACCTAAAGCACCCCCATTAGTACAAACGCTAATCTACACACTCTGCATCTAGGGCTCATACCTTTGAACCCTGGTGGCTTGTCAATGGCGAAGTCTCCATCCCAAATGACATCAAAATCCAGCGGCAATTCCCCCAGGTCATCACTGTCATACCAGTACTGTGGGAAAGAGATGGGTCACAAATGTATGAGAGGGCAAAATACTAGGAATTGATTCACCTGTCAATTTCCTTTTTTTTTTATAGATTTTTTATTGCGTTTCTTTCCATAGTTTTATAGGTTACAAACAAATAACATAATTGCAAGAAACAAATTTTCCCCTTTTTTTAACAACAACAAAAAAAAAAACAACTTGGACTTCCCCACCCCTTCCGATTCTGCGTTCTTTAAATTAAGCATGTCAGCATTTTGTTACCTTATTTCATGCCTTATTGTAACTTTCAAATGTTATGTACCCAAATTCGATATATTGTATCTCAGTTTCCATACCTTTAAAATAAACATAACATGTTCGATTCAAATTGTCTCATTTTCTCTTTTATCACTTATTTTACAATTTACTTAATCATGATTGCTAAAGCATAACTTTTCCTAATCATGCACTATCTTAAGATTCATACAGCTTGTAGTATTTTTGCAAATAGTCTTTAAATTTTTTCCAGTCCTCCTCGATTGTTTCTTTATCCAGATCTCGGATTCTGCCGGTCAGTTCAGCTATCTCCATGTAGTCCATCAACTGCTTCTGCCATTCCTCCAGCGTGGGCAAATCTTGTGTCTTCCAGCTCTTAGCAATAAGTATTCTTGCTGCTGTGCTGGCATACATAAACAAGGTTCTGTCTTTCTTTGGCATTTTCTGGTCTACCATGCCCAGCAGGAAGGCCTCTGGTTTCTTGGGAAAGGTATACCTAAATACCTTTTTCAATTCATTATAAATCATTTCCCAGAAGGTCTTCACTTTTGGGCAGGTCCACCAGAGATGGAAGAAAGTCCCCTCTGCTTCCTTACACTTCCAACATTTATTGTCAGACAGGTGATGTATCTTAGCTAACTTGACTGGGGTCATGTACCACCGGTATATCATTTTCATAATGTTTTCCTTCAAGGCACTACATGCCGTGAATTTCATTCCGGTGTTCCATAACCTCTCCCAGTCTTCAAACATAATATTATGTCCAACATCCTGTGCCCATTTTATCATAGCAGATTTAACTAACTCGTCCTGTGTGTTCCACATAAGCAGCAAGTTATACATTCTAGATAGAATCTTGGTCTTTGGTTCTAACAATTCTGTCTCTAGTTTCGATTTCTCCTCCTGGAAACCAACTTTTTTATCCATTTTAAAAACCTCTTGCATTTGAGCATAATGTAACCAATCTCGCACCTTGTTTTTTAGTTTATCCTGGCTCTGCAACTTCCAACTGTCTCCAATTTTTTCAATTAATTCCCAATATTTCGGCCAGTAGGCCTCCATATTGGGTCTTTTTTGAGCCTTGGCCTCCACCGGTGACAGCCACCTCGGTGTTTTACTCTCTAATAAGTCTTTATATTTCGTCCAGACTGCAAAAATTGCTTTTCTGACAATATGGCTTTTAAACAATTTGTGAACTTTAACCTTGTCATACCATAGGTATGCGTGCCAGCCAAAAGCATTATCAAAACCTTCCAGATCTAGGACATCGGTGTTTTCTAGCAAAAACCAATCTTTCAACCAGCAGAAGGCTGCAGCTTCATAATACAACCTCAAATCCGGCAGGGCAAACCCCCCTCTTTCTTTTGAGTCTGTTAATATTTTATACTTTATTCGGGGCTTTTTGCCCTGCCAGACAAACCTAGATATATCCTTCTGCCATTTTCCAAAACATTCCACTCTGTCCACGATCTGTAGGGTTTGAAACAAAAATAACATTTTCGGCAACACATTCATTTTTATTGCTGCAATCCTTCCCAACAAGGAAAGTTTCAATCTTGACCAAATTTCTAAATCCTTCTTAACTTCCGACCAACATTTTTCATAGTTGTCCTTAAATAAATTCAAATTTTTGGAAGACAAATTGATCCCTAGGTACTTCACTTTTTTTACCACATTCAGTTCTGTTTCTCTCTGAAACCCCTCTGTTTCTGTAGGTGTCAAATTCTTGGTCAAAACCTTGGTTTTTTGTTTGTTCAACTTAAATCCCGCCACCCGACCAAACTCAGATATAAGTTCAAGAGCTCTTTTTGTACTGGATTCTGGCTCCTGCAGTGTCAAAACTAGATCATCTGCAAAAGCTTTCAATTTATATTGTTTCACTCCGACCTCTATCCCTTGTACCAACCGGTCCTTCCTTATCATATTCAATAGCACCTCCAGGACTGAAATGAATAAAAGAGGGGATAGAGGGCACCCTTGTCGTGTCCCTTTTTCAATTTTAAACTCCTCCGTCACCACATTGTTCACTATTAATTTAGCCTTTTGCTCTGAATAAATTGCTCGTAACCCATTTTCAAACCCCCGCCCCACTCCCATCCCTTCCAAGTTTTTCTTCATGAACCTCCAAGATATATTGTCAAATGCTTTCTCCGCATCAATAAAGATTAACACCGCCCTTGTGTTCATGTTGGTTTGTAAAAGTTCCAAAATATCAATGATGTTTCTGGTATTCTCATATAAATGTCTACCAGGGAGAAAGCCTGCTTGGTCTTTGTGAATTACTTCATTTAAAACTTTTTTAAGTCTACTTGCCAAAATGTCTGCAAAAATTTTGTAATCCACATTCAGGAGTGAGATGGGGCGGTAGTTCTTGAGCTGAGTCTTTTCAGATTCTGTCTTAGGTATCAATGTGATGAAGGCTTCTTTCCACGTTTCTGGTGCCCTCTTCCCATCCAAAATCTGGTTACATACCTCCAACAAAGGTTGTATCAAATAATCCTTCAAAGTCTTGTAGTATTTGGAAGTAAGCCCGTCCGGGCCTGGAGATTTGCCTAGTTGCATGTTCTGAATGGCACCTTCAATTTCCTGAGTAGTTATTGTAGAGTTCAAGATTGATCTTTTATCTTGAGTTATTTTTGATAGTCCATTTATCTTTAAAAATTGATCTATCTCAGATTCTTTCTGCGGCCCCTGTGTATAAAGTTCTTTGAAATATCTGTGGAAACACTTCCTAATTTCTTCTGGTTTCTGTACCATCCTTCCTTCAATCTCTAGATTTGTTATCGTATTTAACTTTTGTCTTTTTTTCAGCTGCCAAGCTAGCAGCTTTCCACATTTGTTTGCTGATTCAAAAGATCTTTGCTTCATCTGTTTTATTTTCCATTCAATCTCCTGGTTAATCAATTTTGAATATTCTGCTTGATGGAATTTAATTTCTCTCAGCAGCTCCTTTGACTTTGGTTTGGTTCTCAATTTTTCCTCTCCTTGGTGTATTTTCTCCAATATTTTATCTTTCTTTCCATTCCAGAGCTTCCTTTTAATTGTATTCTGTTGTATCAGAAACCCTCTCATAACAGCTTTGCTTGCGTCCCAGATTGTTCTTTTTTCTACTGTAGTGTTCAGATTTATCTCAAAGTAGTCCTTTAGTGTTTTTTGGGCCTTTTTCACAATCTCTTGATCTCTTAGTAGTGTGTCATTCATTCTCCATCTGAAGGAACCGGGTTGAGTTAATCTGAGTTCTATTTTCAAGGCGTTGTGGTCGGAGCATGTTTTTGGGCAGATTTCCACCTTTTTGGTCTTGGGTGCCAGCCCCCTGGAGGTCCAGATTTGGTCGATCCTTGACCAGGACAGGTGGGCCTCAGAGAAGAAAGTGCCTTCTTTACCTAGGGGGTTCTTTGTCCTCCATATATCAATCAAATCCAGATTGTCAGTCATTTCAAAAAAAGTTTTAGGCAGTCTGCCGTCTGATGTTAAATTTTGGTTGTAAGACTTATCCATATGTGTAGACACCACTCCATTCATGTCTCCCATCATTATGATGTTAGCATAGTCCAGATAGTCCAGCAAAGTCTCATGCAGCTTCTTGAAAAATTCCGATTTCCCGTCATTTGGAGCATAAATTCCTAATAACAATATTTTTTCTCCTTGGGTCTGAATTTCACCTGTCAATTTCCGTTTCTCATTTTCCCAATCTTAAATTGAGTTTTCCACATTTCTGCAACAATAATTTGCATTTAAAAATGAACCATCATGAAAATTTGTCAGCATGTTAGGGTGAAATTCTCCTAAAATATACCTTTTTGTATGCAGTTTTGACAAATATGCCCATTTTTAAAAAAGCAATTCCCCCAATATAATGCATTTTTATATGTTGTTCTTTAATGCAAACTTTTCTCTAATATATGCATTTTCACACACACTGGTTGCTAGGGAATGAAGAAGAAGAGGAGGAGTTTGAATTTGATATCCCACTTTATCACTACCCGAAGGAGTCTCAAAGTGGCTAACATTCTCCTTTCCCTTCCTCCCCCACAACAAACACTCTGTGAGGTGAGTGGGGCTGAGAGACTTCAGAGAAGTGTGACTGGCCCAAGGTCACCCAGCAGCTGCATGTGGAGGAGCAGGGAATTGAACCCAGTTCACCAGATTACGAGTCCACTGCTCTTAACCACTACACCACACTGGCTCTCAATGGCAGAACAAACTTTGGAGAAGGGTAAAGTTCAAAGGATATTTGTGTGTTGGTCTGTACATTAGTTTGAGAAGTGCAAATCAGGGAGTTTCTCATTGAAATGCAAACAATATCAAATGGGGATGGGGATCCCTATTCAGAAATACACATTGGGAAAACCTAAAAGGGGGCACCTCCCCAGAATCAGACAGAACACCAACTGCCTTGCCACCTAGGAAGCATGAGCTGTACTTAAGAGCCTGCCAATCCCCCTTAAGGCTCAACATTCAGACTAGGGCAGCAGCAACACACCCTGCTTTACAGAGGACAGTCCTCTGTCTGAAGCGCTGCCTGCTCTGAGTCCTGTTTAAAGACAAAGACCTAGATGAAATCTCCCTTCATGTGCATCTTTAAATTGGACTTGGAGAGGAATGGCCTTGAAGTTGCCCATCAACAGCGAGCATCAGGACAGCACACTGAGGAAGCACACAGGTCAACCCAGCTATCATCTTCCCCAGTATGGAGACATGCATTGTAGTTCTATTTAAACTGTAGTGATCATTTTAATATTTGCACATTTTATTTAGGCTGTGTCCTCCTTTACCCTCTTTGTTGGTGTTGAGTAAACGGTCACCCTAGGTGCAAAGGACCTACTTGCTAATCTACTGAATCTGGATCATAACCCCACTTCTTGCACTGTTAGCACTTCCTGGGTTCTCAGCATGTGAGTTGGCCTCTGTAGGGATTTATCGACAGCTGCCAAAGGAAGCAGAAGCTTTCCTATAATCCCCATATTACATATTTATATTGCACGCATACACAGAGCCTACAGGCACAAACCAGGAAACCTTGTTTGGAGCAGGACCTGTAGGTCCTTCCAGATGTTGGTCATGCTGGCTGGGGATGATGTTAGTTGGGAGTCCAATAACATCTATAGAGCCTAGAGCAGGGGTCGGCAAGGTTTACCTCACCTGGGCTGGTTCACTCCAGCAGAAATCCCTCTGTGGGCTGGATTGCACATGCGTGCATGAACGCGCACAGCCACAATTTCCGGTGTCTGCGCAGACACAATTTTCGGCATCTGAGCATGCGCAGACGCTGTGCCAGTTTAGCACAGCGCACGGGGACTCGCCGAGCGGGCAGCTCGGTTCAGGGGCGGCTTGTGGGCCGGTTAAATGACCCCCATGGGATGCCTGTGGCCCTTGGGCCTTAGGCTGCTGACCCCTGGGTCTAGAGGCATGAAGGCCCTGGTGGGAGGAACGGGGAATTTGTGAGGGGCAGGTCCTCAATTCCCCCCCCCCCCAAGCTTTTGTTTTCTTTTAAAAGGATAAAAACAATGTTTAAGCAAAGGTGTTCATGCATTTAATAGCCCCAAATGATTTCTAGAACTGTATAACAGAAAGACTTTTACATAAGACTATGTACAGTATCAGATCATTACAATTTCTGTACACCGAGGACAAGCAATTGCTGAGCTGTACACTGAGAGTACGACCCTGAACTGCAAGAGCCAGGCACATTTCTGTTTCTTGGAGGGCACTGCCATTATCACAAGAGACAGAAGGAGGATTTAATTCCTTCTTTGCTTGTGGCCTTCCTCTTGTTGGTATACTTGGTGGCTCTGTTTCTATCCTCCCAAAGAATTGGAGTGGGAGAAAGTATAGAGCAGGCATAGGCAAACTCGGCCCTCCAGATGTTTTGGGACTACAACTCCCATCATCCCTAGCTAACAGGACCAGTGGTCAGGGATGATGGGAATTGTAGTCTCAAAAACATCTGGAAGGCCGAGTTTGCTTATGCCTGGTATAGAGCAAAAAAGTTTTGCTGCCAAGCTTCATTAACTAAAAATCCCAAAATATGGGACCCCCTTGAAACTGGTGCCATAGTTTTTGCAGTTGTTTTGCAACAACCCCCCCCCCCCCGCCGCCGCTTTTTGTAGTGCCCCACAAATTGAGAAACTGATACATCAAACCCAGGGGTCAAAGGCTCACCCAAAAAGCCAATGTCACTCGATTCACTCCAAATCAGCGCCAAAGTTTGGCAATGTTTTGCAGCGCCCCACAAATGGAGCAAAAGACGCTCAAACCCAGGGTTAACACCAAAGCCGATCGCTGTCATATTTACTCCAAACTGGTGCCACTGTTTGGCAAAAGTTTTGCAGCAAAAACCCTGTGTTTAGCAGCACCCCATAAACGGAGTCATAGACCCTCAAACTCTGGATTCATGGGGTCTCACAAAAACCCAAAATTCAATTTGTAATTGTCTGAATCAACTAAACTTCTCATATTCCATGCATGATAATTCTATAGTAAACTAAGTTATACGTAACACATTTTCCCCAAATTTCCCCAGCCCCCCTCCACATTTACCCCCATAGCTTCAGAATTTCCATAAATATTATTTTTTACAGTTTTAAACCCCCCCCCCCCAATTCCAGGACTACAGCTTGCTTTTTAAAAAGGTGCTGTTGCCAAATGAGCTACGGAGCAGTGACAAATGGGAAGAAGCCACACAATCGCTTTATAAATACATTTATGTGTTGTTATTACTTGTCCAGGAGCCAAAGCATGCCAGCACCAATGAAGTACGGTAGATCACTATTTAAAGTGAGAATTTGCAGCTTTCATGGGATCCACTCTCCAGGCTGCATGGCCTTGTGTGTCCCCCATTTCTCTCCTTTCTCATTTCTGACGTGTTTCTTGTCGAGGTGTTGAGCTCCGTCAGCCAAACCATCTCCCTGCCTAGCAGATGAGTGATGAGGACTGGGGAGGGCAAATGGTTCTTTTCTTGACTTGGGAAGGGGAAGATGGGGCTTGCTTTGATCACATCAGAAAGCCAAAAAGTCCTTTCTAAGATGTGCTGGCCAGAACTCCACAGGCCGTATAGTAATCCTACAAAGACCCAGCAATGAAGGGATGAAAACTTTTAAGAATCAAAGCAGGGGTTTTCCTAGCTCCTGTCTGGACGTGCTGCTAACAATCTGAACTGAAAGTAAAACAAAGCTAAAGCAACTGACCTGGTGCTATAAAACTACCGTATTTTTCAGTGTATAAGATTATGTTTTGTTGCTTTAAAATTTAGTAAAGTATTGGGGGTCGTCTTATACACGAATGGGGTTTTGGCTTGGGTGGGCTGGAGCACGCATTCGGCGGGGCGATTGGGGGTTGCAGTTTGCCCGCTTGGACAAAGAAAGCTTAACAACTTTCAGGGCGGTCGCCCAAAAAAGCTCAAGAACTTTCCGCAGCTACTGACCATCCCCGGACATGGCGAGCGAGAGGAGCCCAGCCGGCTCAGTTGAAGCTCCCCCGGCAGCAGGGCCCTGCGAGCTGAAGGCGGTGCTTGCCCAGTAGCTGTCACTGTTTGTTCGGCAGCAGCGAGGCGCTCAGCTCCACCATTTAAACCCCGGGCTGCAGCAGCAGCAGCAACAACAGCAGCAGCTTGAGGAAACAACAATTTGCAGCAAAACCCACCACAAACCAAAGCACTGCTGCTGCCGCCGGTCTCATCAGCCAGCCAAGCATAGTTTTGGCAACCCTAGTTTAAAATATTGATTTCTTAATTTGGGGTTCAAAAAAAACAGGAGTTGTCTTATACATGGTGGTGTCTTATACACAGAAAAATACAGTATGCAGTTCGGCAAGAGCTTGACAGACATTGCCCAGGATGCAAAATGCACAGTATTCAAGTTCTGGCTGCTTCACTGTGTTCATAATACTTTTTATCCCTTTCTCGGGATTCTCCGGCAGTTTTTGGCAGCTACAGCATGTTGATAATTTTCCTGAGTACAATCTCCTTTCCCCAGTGGGAAAACATTAGTTTTAAACTAACAAGCACACACCTAAATAAGACAACAATACCCAGGCATGTAATTTTATTGTGTGCACTTGTTTTAAAACTTTAAAACTTTATTTATATTTTGATCAATTGTATACCTATTGGTTTGTCGGAGGGTTGATTTTATTGGCATTTTCTTATGTAAATTCCATATTGCTTTATGTGCACCACACATGGTTTTTTGTTGTTGCTGATTTAAGTGGTATATAAATCTTGTTTAATAAAATAAATGAACATTAGGGGTCCGAAGGTGGGGGCATCCCTTGCACCATATCCAGCCCCCACAACTGCCTGTCCTGAGGTAACAGGGAGGCATGGAGGCAATGGCAACAAGTGTCGCTCCCCAGTCTTTTCTCCAAGTACAGTGGTACCTCGGGTTAAGAACTTAATTTGTTCTGGAGGTCTGTTCTTAACCTGAAACTGTTCTTAACCTGAGACACCACTTTAGCTAATGGGGCCTCCTGCTGCCGCTGCACGATTTCTGTTCTCATCCTGAAGCAAAGTTCTTAACCCCAGGTACTATTTTTGGGTTAGCAGAGTCTTTAACCTGAAGCGTATGTAACCTGAAGCGTATGTAACCCGAGGTACCACTGTATTTGAAGTAACTTGTTGACTAGGGACACAGATGTAGAAAAGTAAAATCTTCTCTGCATCATATCTATAACTTTGCTGCTATATCAACCCTCTGTGTTCTCAGCCATTTTGTTCCTCAGCCACCTGGTTTACTTTTATTTTTATTTTCGACACATCTCTGCAGCCTTCTTTGTACTTTGCCAGCTGGAATTATTCTGCATCGCCTGCAGAACATTTGAGCCTCTTTAGAGTCGGTCCATCCTCTCTCACATCATTAATGCATGTTAAAAGTAAACAGAACAAGTTGCCAACACAGATCTTCAGTAAGTCCTGCTGTTTATTTCTGCCCCAGCCAAAAGAAGAGACTCTTTAATCCTTATTAAAAAAAAAGCAACGTGGAATCCTTCATTCCATTCCGTCAGTGTTTCCATACCACTTAACATACAGAAATGCAACAGTGTTAATTAAGTGGAGAGGAGGAAGGTGGGAAGGAAGATAAAGCCTTTGCTGCCAAGCAGCACCCAAAAACACCATTAATCACTCCTTCTAGACTTGCTGCCCTGAAATGAGCCAAACGGAAGGACATCCATTCACTACCTGCCTCAGACTTCCATGGTACCCCAATACTGAGAGCAGGTGAACCTCTGTGAGGTGCCTGCAGAGCAAATAGCTTAAGTTAGCTCAGACAAGCAAGCCAAGCCATGTACTGATGCAGTTACATGCTACAGTTTTGGAGGAGAGTTGTAAACGGGTGGGGAGGGAAAGGAATATGGTTCCCAACTTGCAACCATTATAGGTAGATTCTCACCATTCCTACAGAAGTAATTTTGGCTTGTGGACCTGGCTTTAGGAAACCTCTGACATATTCATATCTCAGTTCACCATGTCCCAAGGTGGGGGGGACCTTCAAAAACCAAGGCCACAATTTGGACACAAGAGCTCCATTTTGCTGGCATAAACAGGGGTGCACGACTGCACCTGATAGCCTAACCCTCAGCATCCCCACTGAGTCTACCCCAAACTTCTCAGCATTGGGGACTAGTCACACATTCACCTGAACATACAAATAACAATATAGCGGTACCTCGGGGTACGTACTTAATTCGTTCTGGAGGTCTGTTCTTAAGCTGAAACTGTTCCTAACCTGAAGACCACTTTAGCTAATGGGGCCTCCCGCTGCTGCTGTGCCGCCGGAGCACGATTTCTGTTCACATCCTGAAGCAAAGTTCTTAACCTGAGGTAATATTTCTGGGTTAGCAGAGTCTGTAACCTGAAGCGTCTGTAACCTGAAGCATCTGTAACCCGGGTACCACTGTAATCCTCCCCATATGTTCAACCAAACATCCACCAAACTTTCCTGCTCCACATGGGAAGGCTGGTGGTGCACATGGAGGCAGACCCCAATGGCCACAGAGCCATGTGAGGGGCTGCTCACAGTTTCATGCCACCTCCATACACCTTTATGCCCATACATTTTCTTTAAATGTATGCATAAGGCAAAAATACCATTCATGCATCATGCACACGGCCTAGGGTTTGGGCATAGCTCCACGCAAAGGTGTGCATTGTAGGACCCAATGTCTGAACCAGGCAATCATGAATTCGAAATGGCTTGAAAACCACCTATAATTATTATCTGTGAATTTTTATCCAGATTGGAGACCGGGATGAAACCCAACACAGTACTAAGTTTTTGTTCTGTCAGCTCCTTTCACAACCAAACATTCTCCCGATCTTCCCCCCACAAGCAGCCCCTAAATCTCTTCCAACCCTCTGGAACAGATTTGGGCAGGGTTCTGGGTCTGCATAGGGGGACAGAGGGCAAGTCTCTTAGTGCAAGAGGAATCCTTGTGCAGACGGGATGCAGTAGCTGGTATCAGACTCTGATGAACCTTCAAACCAAAGCTATCCTCCTGAAATTCTCTGTGCACATATACTACCACCACCATCCCGCCGCGGCCGCTGCCCAAAAGTGTCTGCGGATCAGATAAAAGTCAGTTTCCCAACAGTACTCAACGCCTGGCACCAAACCAGCCCATGTTCCCTTTACTGCAAAGCACCACAGGGATCAGAACCTAACCCCAAACGCAAAAGACATATAAGCCCTCTCAGTCTGATCACCATTCCTCAGGCTGAAAATGCTACCTCAGCAGCTACAGCAGAAATGTATGAGTCACCGCGAAGAAGACTGTAAAACCTCACCAAAAAAATACATGACAGCCTAATCTCACGACAATGAAATGTGCAGAAGTGAGGTAGTTTCCTGCCAAATGCCAATATTAATAGAAACAGAAGTCACCAGGAGGAGAAAATGCCAAACCCCACAGAAGCAACCCAAGAGGAGAACAAAGGAAGGGGGAGATCTTCCCCACAAACTCATACCAAATAATCCCTGATAATAAGATGATTGTTTGTTTTTTTTGTCTGTCTGTCGCTAGAAATTCCAATCTAAATGCCCAACTTCTAGCACTTACACTGGATCTAAAGTGTCATCTAAGTTGGAGAAGATGAGAGCAATTTTTACTGGTGAAGTGCTTGGCAGATAAATCTCAACAGGCTACCAAGGGTTCATTACAATCACCCTGGGGACCTAAATGCAGAAGATTTCTGTCCACTCAACACAGGCTCTGCTGAATGGCTCAGCAGAGATACAACAGTGGCAGAAAATTAGTTTTTGTTTGCTGCCATCGCTGCCACGAGGGAGCCTCTAAAATGAGCTGTAGCCTGGATTTGTTCAGTCTCATTCCAAGTTCCTCTCCACTCACATTCCAGCGAGCATCCCTATTGCTTCATCACCCCAACCTCCTCTGTATTCCAGGAGAAGGGCTGTCAGGAAACTGCTTGGATTCATCAGCTTTTGGAGTTGGCCCAACCTCCTTGCCCCCATTCTCACTCCCCTCTTGCAGAGGACTGGAGTCACCACCAGGTAAGTGATTTGCCCATGACTGGGAAACAGCCAAGAAATCCCTCAACCCAAGGACCGCTATCAGTTCACCCTCAACAAAGAACATCACATGAAGAATATCAAATGAATTGGGTACAAAACATTCTGGGAATAGCCTGGTGGTTCTCATGGTTGCCATAAGGTCCTGAGCCTCGCCACTAAAGGTCCAAGACTACCTCCTTCAAATCAGGCAAGGCAAATATCAGGCAGCAAGCTGAGTGGTCAGTACACTAATAGAACCTTTGTTGTGCCCCAACTACCCAACAAACACTCAGAATGAAGGCTCTGCAATACATGAACCTGGAGAGGAAGATGGAACTCTTATAGACTACAATAAATCCTCCTATTTGACCTCCTTTTGATACTTAAACGAGATTCTAGGAGGACATAACTAAGATGAGCTAGCCCAGCTTGCCTCATCTGGATTGGAAATGCAAGCCAGGTTGGTCCTTTGTAAGAATATAAGAGCCCTGATGGCCAATGGCCCATCTAGTCCAAGGGCTCACAAGGGCCAACCAGAAGCCTATGGAAAGCCTGCTAGCAGAACCTGTGTGCAACAGTTCTCTCCCCACCTGTGATTTCCAGGAACTGGTATTCAGAAGCATGCTACTTCCAACAGGGGAGGTAGAACCTGTGGTGGTCTGTGCCCACCAAGACTAGTAGGGTGGAAGCCAGGGAGACCAACAGTGGGTGGAGATAGCACCAATGACAGACAGAACCAGCTCATTCTAGTTTGGACGCCACCGTCTTGCCTGCCGAGTTCTACAAGGGCAAAACTGAGTCTAAGGAGGAGGAAACTGACCAGCAGAGCCGCCCCCTGAAAGAATGCCAAATAAAAAGGCAGGCAAAGAGGGCAGACTGAGTATAGTCTTAGGTCAAGTCTTAGATGACAGCTCCTTCTCCGTGGGTCAACTTTAAGCATTTAATTTCAGCAATCTCAGACTCAAGGGCACGTTGATATGGGAACTTGGGTGGTCTTGGATAGGAAAGGGGCAGCAGCTAGGGGAAAAAAGAGGAGTAGCTAGACCCCAAGGAGAAGCAGTGAAAAAAGGAGGATGCTCGCCCTATTTCCATTGCACAGCAGCCAGAATCCCCTTGACCCTCTTTGCAGACCGAAATCATTAATAGCCTAGATGTTTTTGTTACTTTCAGGGTGTTGGGGCAAAACACACACACACATTATCCCAAGATGGCATTAATCTTTGGGACAGGTAAAAATCCAGAACTTTCAGCTGGGTGGGTTTATCATAAGCATGAAGTGGCCAAGAATTTGTTTTTTTGTTTAAGCGTTGCTGCTACTTCAACCAATAGCTCCCCTGCCCTCAGAAGCAATGTCTCTTTTGTAATATGGGACTCATCATCTATAGGGTAAGCCCACACCCACTGGGAAAGTTCTTCCAATTTGCCCACTCACCATTTGTGGAAGACAAATGGTCCAATGTGGGGGGGGGGGGGGGGGAGAGAACCAACCTTTGTTAATAATAGCCACGGGGAAAGGATTACAGAGTGCAGTATTAGGTTATAAACAGCAGAGGGAAACCTCGGTGGAGCATCCAGTGGGCGCCCCACATAAACACAGCCAGTTTTGATTAGGAAGCAAAGGTGAGGGTGGTGGGCCTGACTCTGGCCAGCTCTGGAAGTGGGTCCTACAAAGCTAAGGATTGTTGGAGGATAAATCTGCATGTTTCTCTTCACTCTTTTAGTATAGCTAGTTCAAATCGTTATTCATTTAGATTTACACTTCCAAATCTCACAGCACAGGAACTACTCAACAGTGGCCGGCCAGCCAGCCAGCCAGCCAACCCGCCAGATGCCTCTGGGAGTTCAAAGGCACTCCATGAGGGCAGCAGCTCATTAGGCACTGAAAGCAAGAGTTCTCCCCTTTTGATTGCATCAAGCACCTGGCACTCAAGAGGCAAAAGCCCTGCTGGATTAGGCTAAAGGTCCGGCATCTTGATTTAGCCCAGCACCATCATCCCCACAGTGGTACAACTTATGGGAAGCTTACAAGCAGAGCGTGGAAGTAATAGCCCTCCGGCGCAGTTGCTCCCAGCAACTGTCATTCAATGGCCATTGATAAATTCATGGAGGATAAATCTCCCTAATCCCCTTTCAAAGCCATCTTAACGTAACTGCTATCACCACATCGTGTGGCAGCAAATTCCACAAGTTAATTATGCATTACACAAAGAAGCAATTCCTTCTGTTTGTCCTGAATTTACTGTCCATCTATTTCATTGGATTACCCTGAATTCCAGTATTACAAGAGGAGGAGGAAACAGTCTCCCTCACTCACCCTCATCCCACTTTCTACACTCTAATATGTTCTTGCAGCTGTTTGGGCTGCCATTTAATCTGTGTAGTCCACTTGACATTACCCTCAAATAATGTCATTCTCAATGCCTTCCATCTGTAAAATTTGGGCTTACTCAATAAGGGGAAATATGGCAAGTTGGGGGAAACTGGGCTCCAAACTGCTTCACTTGGGTTGCAGATTATTCCTTCTGATGTTTTGGGTGGGTGGATCAATAATCATTTTCTGTTCCCCTTTCCATGCCTACTAGTAGTGCCTCAGTGTTTTTGCGTGTTTTCCAGCTGTGCTTGTAAGTACTTTCAGTGCACTCTTGAACAGAGGACAAAGCAGCCAGACACACACACACACACACACACACACACACACACGGGGCTAAGGCTATTTCTTTTGATCCCTCAGATTTTCAAAATAAAACCCAGAGTACAACAGAAGTGTTCACTGAGAATTTACAACAACAACAGCAGCAGCAGCAGCAGCAACATACCTGCAGCTATCTATGTACATGCCCTGATGGTAGTTAATTGGCATAACAGAATCAAAAAATTAGAAGGCAGAGACAAACACCAAAAATGAGAACACCTACAGGTATGAACAGGAAAGACTAAAGTTGCTTCTCAATGTACAAACTCAAGTAAGTGCAGGTATGAACTACTACAATCTAATTCAAAGAAGGGAAAATGGACTAACTACTAAGTACTGCTCAAATGCTGACAATGCCCTGAATTTCATTGGGTTCTAAAATTATTTGAGAGCAAAAAGGGAAATCTCACTATCCAACTGCTTTATAGTTAGCTTTATAAAGCTCTTCTGTAAATCCCCTTTAGCTTTGTGCTTCAGTCAAGTTAAGGTTTTAGTTGTCCTTTCTCAACCTTTTCCAGATGTGTGATGTCCTTTTTCAGATGGAGTGATAACTCCACACAGTATACTACAGCAGTTGCAGACTTATTTTCAGTCCCTTTGCCAGTTCTTAACATGGAATTAGCCTTCCCCCTTTCCACTATTTCTGTACACTACGTTGAAGTATTAAGTACATTTTCCCACTGTGATTTTAAATCTCTTTCCTAGATACTCACAGTCAATTTAGTCCATCATCATTTATGCGGTTATATTTTATTTATTTATTTTGACCCAACATGCATCTCTCTAGCTACTCACCCTAAACTGCATTTCTGTTTGCGCCCATTTTGCTAAATTTTGTTGGGAGTTCACCCTGATTTGGTTGCATTGGCAAACCTTCCTACCTCACTGAACATACATAGGTTTGGGCACCTCTACTCACGGAGCAAGAGCAGGATGGCAAGCCTGTGGCCCTCCAGATGTTGTTGGACTCCACCTCTCTTCATCTCCTGCCAACATAGCCAATGGCCAGGGATGGTATGGAGGTTCACAAAGGAGAGAGTTACTGTCTTTTTTTTAAAAAAAAGGGGGGGTGCTTTTTATACTTTGGGAGCGTGCTAAAGCTCATATGCAAAAATGTAAGCAATCTAATGCTCAGTGTACAGAAGGCTTTGTGTTTTGCACCTTATTCATCATTACAGGAGTACAATACTGTTAATTAGGCTACTATTACCAACCTAGCAGTTTGAAAAGCACGATGTGCAAGTAGATAAATAGGTACCGCTCCTGCGGGAAGGGAAACGGCGTTTCCGTGCGCTGCTCTGGTTTGCCAGAAACGGCTTAGTCATGCTGGCCACCAGCTCCCTCGGCCAATAAAGCGAGATGAATGCCGCAACCCTAGAGTCGTCCGTGACTGGACCTAATTGTCAGGGGTCCCTTTACCTTTATTACCATTATACGAACAGACAACTGAGGCCAAGAAAGTTAGCCATTTGATGGCGTGTCAAAACAAGTCAACAGCAAAGGCTTGAACCCAACACTCCAACCACTGGAACATCATCAGCTGGGATGGGTTCTGGTCCTTGCCCTTAAAACATGTGTTCGGATTGTGCCACAGATGCACAAGGAGGCATTTTACAACTGTTAAGAAGCGGGGAAGTGAAGCACAGGGAAGAAAAACCGGTGGCGGCCCCAGAACAGCGAGCCACTGAATCTCCTTTTTCCATTACAATGTTTCCAGCCTTCGCGGCTGCAGAATGCTGGGGGACAAGGCAAAGAGGTATTCAAAATACAGGCGTAAAATGTGTGGCTGTCTCACCGAGGTGTTCTGGCACTGCACACTGCTTGAATTGAAGCGCACGGCCGGGACTCTCTGCTGCCGGCCTTGGATGCCCAGGACGCACTCGTAGTTCTTCTGTCCTGACTGAGGCTGAGGAAGGTTTTTGGCACGCAGGGTAATGGGTTGCAACACTCCCACTGGGATCAGTATCTCGCCACCAGGAAGCAGCTCAGGGCAGCCCTACAGGAGAGAGGCAAGGCATTTGCATGGGGTATTAAAAATGACACATTGACTGACACACTTCTTGTACTGTTTCCATGCACTTTTGAACGTTGCCAGTGCAGGACTGAAAGCAGAGGAGATATAGGAGTCTAAATCAGAGGTCGGCAACCTAAGGCCCATGGGCTGGAAGCGGCCCATGAGGGTCGCTTAACTGGCTCATGCGCCGCCTCCAAACCGAGCCACCCGCTCAGTGAGTCCCCCCGTGCTGCGCTAAACCGGCACATCACGGCGCGGGGATCCTCTTCCGCAGCACTGGAAATCGCTTCTGCACATGCCCAGATGCCGGAAATCGTGTCTGCACATGTCCACGGTGCCAGAAATCGCTTCTGCACATGCCCAGATGCCGGAAATCGTGTCTGCGCATGTCCACGGTGCCAGAAATCGCTTCTGTGCATGCCCAGACACCAAAAATCAATTCTGTGCAGGTGCGATTTTTGGCATCTGGGCATGCACAGAAGCGATTTCTGGCACCGTGGACATGTGCAGATGTGATTTCCAGTGTCACGCTGTGCCGGCCCGGTCCACAGAGAATCTCCGCGGGAGTGATCCGGCCCATGCCCAGTAAGCCATGTCGACCCCTGGTCTAAATTATAACCAGTGTACATTTGAAATAGCAGACATGAGAGACTGGGGGGTGGGGGAGGGAGAGAAGTAGCTTCCCCCCCCCCCGCCTGCTCCAGGCAGGCTTACTTACAAGTAAGCCCACTAGCTTACCATTCCACTGATTCCCAAGTATTACTAGGGGCGCAATCTTGGCTCCACACACAACCCTTTCCACCATGAGAACAGAGGCTCTTTCTACCCCCAGAGACCCCAAAAACGTGACCTTTCCCACCCCCACCCCCGAGACCCCTGTCCTGAGCACAGGATAAAACCCAGGAGTCTGGCTTCCATCTCCTCCTCTTGCCTGGGGCAGCCGCGGGAGAAAGATGGAGATGAAAGAGCCTGCTGGGCGCTCTGAGTTGCCATGGAAACCAGAGTCTAGTTAATTGCTCCTTGGTACCAAAGGAAAGGTGGGGGGAGGCGTGCTGCTCTGTTTACATGGCTAGCAGGGAGGTTGGGGGGGGGGCAGTGACGCCAGGAAGCAATAGAGGAAATGTGGTCCTGACCTGGAGAACAATCAAGCCCTGGGTGCAACTTCCTGTCCAGACCCAAGACAATGGGGTCAAGACAAAAGGCAGAGAAGAGAAAAGCACTAAGTTCCCTCCCCGCTCTCTCGCTCGATTCTAGTGTGTAGCATGCGCGCGCGCGCGTGTGCACACACACACACACAGGTCCTCCCGAGCGCACACCCGTTTTGCCAGTGCTAATTCAACCCCAACTGTTACACTGAATGCTCTGCTTCCCAGAGCCTCTGAGAGTGCTGTCCAGGCCACTCCCAGCTCCAGCCACCACATCCGACCGCAACCCGAACGCTGGCCCCTCAAAGGGAGCTGCTATCAATTACCTACCCACAAAGAGCCCCGGGCGTCTCTAGGTCTATTGATCCCGCCGCCTGGGCCAGACGATTGATTATGAGCGACTGGCCCCACTCCCAGCAAATACCCTGGTCCTTCCTGCCCCCCACCAGCATTGATCCAGACCCCCGCCCCAGCACAGGCACTTTAGTGCTATTATCGGCTGCCAATGCCGTCGATCTGCCACCTGCTGACTTTCCTCTGATTGCTTGGGATTCCCTGGTCTGTGGGAACGTACATTTGTACCACGGCAAAATCATAGAATTGGAAGGGACCCAATGGTCATCTAGTCCAACCCCAGCTAAAGCATCCGTGACAGGTAGCCATCCAACGTCTGCTTTAAAACGTCCAAGGAAGAATAGCTCTTCACTTGCATGCTACAACACAGGAAACAGCCTAAAGACAATCTAGACTTCCACAAATCTTGGTTCTCTGTTCACATTTCAAATAAAATTTCTAGAGCTCATGTCATCTGAAGGTATGTTGTCTTGCTGGGGCAGCATTCAGCGGTCAGGTAAAAGGATACCTTTACCTTTCTGTCCCATCTCACAACTCTTAAACGTAAAGGTAAAGAGACCCCTGACCATTAGGTCCAGTCGTGGCCGACTCTGGGGTTGTGGCGCTCATCTCGCTTTATTGGCTGAGGGAGCCGGCGTACAGCTTCCGGGTCATGTGGCCAGCATGACTAAGCTGCTTCTGGTGAACCAGAGCAGCGCACGGACACGCCGTTTACCTTCCTGCCGGAGTGGTTCCTATTTATCAACTTGCACTTTGACGTGCTTTCGAACTGCTAGGTTGGCAGGAGCAGGGACTGAGCAACGGGAGCTCACCTCGTCATGGGGATTCGAACCGCCAACCTTCTGATTGGCAAGTCCTAGGCTCTGTGGTTTAACCCACAGCACCACCCGCGTCACAACTCTTATTCCTCCTTTTTCTGCCTGCACCGCCCCAGCAATACACTCTGAATTCTGCAACACTCCAAAATATTACAATGTTGTTGGATGAGCTGGGTGGTTATTTAATGTATGCAAAACTCTGCCTGCATTCCATACATGTCCATACACTTGAAAGCAAAGTGTCTTGCAGCCATTTCTGCTATTGTTTAGAAACACAGAACCCTCAAGAGGACAAGGAAAGTAGGTGATATTCCGGGTTGAAGCCACATGTGGGGAGACCTCCCCTCCCCTACCAACCCCTCAGGCAGCAGGTATGGGAAGGGAGAAGTCCCTGCCTATCAAATTGTGTCTTGAGTATGTCTGAAGGAGTGTCTCCACTCCCATCATTCTACCTGGACTCATTCTACTGAGGTCCAGCTCCGAGGGCCTTCTGGCAGTTCCCTCACTGCGAGAAGCCAAGTTACAGGGGACCAAGCAGAGGGCCTTCTCGGTAGTGGCACCCTCCTGTGGAACGCCCTTGGAGTGGGTAGCATATTGGTATCCCTGAATGAAGCCTGGAGGTTCTCTCCAGGGCCTGGCAGGCATTCCCACAAGGTGCAGCGGGGCAAGAGGGAGTAAAGAACACCTTACACTGCCCAGACTGTTCTCACCTCTGTGGTGTTGACTCGCCCTTCTAGGAAGAAGCACTTGGCAACATTGTGGGTGCAAGTGTGTCTATATTTACACCAGTGGCAAGGGTAGTGGCTGCTCACACACGACAAGCATCTGCAGGAAGAATGGAAATAAAAAGTCAATAAAGGGAAACAGCAGAAGAAGAAGAAGCAAGAACAACAACAACAGGTGTACACCTACATGTACCCTGTCCCACAAAAGCCACCCACCCCCTTCTTTCCTGGACCCTTTTATTCCCTGTTGCCATTGTTCGGCTTGAGGATATGGAGTTCATGGGAAAGGGGGGGAGGGACACTGATTGAATCAGCTCCCAAAGTCCTGCCAAAGCCATCTGCTTGCTGCAGAGACAAGCCCGGGGGGCGAATGTTGACTGAAGCCATTGCCACAAATGGACTTGGCGGTGAATAAGGCTGGGTGCCCCAGAACCGAGAGGGGAAAGCGCTTCTTCAAAATTAAACAAGAGATTGTATGTGACTTCCTATTTTAAAACGGGGGGTGGGGGTGAGGAAACAAGGAAGGAAGGAAGCGTGTGCCAAGCCATGAGAAAGGACAAGCAAGGCGGCAGATCGAGAGCTGCTGCACAGGCACCTTCAGCGCTTTGTTTCTAAAAACAAGAGGCGAACAAGGCCCAGACTCGCCCAGCCGCTCTCACCCTCTGGCCTGAAAAGACCCCACACACCACCACCAAACCCCTGCTGCAAATAGAGTTGCTTATGGGTCCTGGTAAAGGGGAAAGCACTTTGCACATGCTCAGACATCCTTTGCGTTGGTTCAGATGCACCAAGAGGAGTTCTGAGACTAAAGCCTAGAAAGTCTTCCTGCCTCTCCCCTGCAGAAATATTCTGAATTGGCTCTCTTTGGGGCTGTATGTGAGAGTGTGTGTGTACATACTGATGTTATTGTGTTCAGCATCATGTACAGTCATACCTCGGGTTACAGATGCTTCAGGTTGTGTTTTTTCGGGTTACAGACCGCCGAAACCCGGAAGTACCGGAATGGGTTACTTCCGGGTTTTGGCGCTTGCGCAGAAGCACTAAATTGCGCTTCGCGCATGTGCAGAAGCGCCGAATCGCAACCTGCACATGCGCAGATGCGGTGCTGCGGGTTGCGGACAATGACGTTCGCAACCTGAGCGTCCACTGTACTCTGGTGACCCTCTGTAAATCAAGAGGTTCCCAAACTTATCTGGCCTACCGCCATCCTTTTCATAAAAAAAAATTACTCTGAGTTCTCCTGGAAATCTATCTTCTTTAACTGAACAAACAGAAAAATGCAGTAACAAATGTGCATTCTTTTATGTATCTGTATTTCTACCTACGTCCTACAAGATAGTAAAAAAGATGCTGTAAATAAGACACCTTGAAGTCTGTAATTATAAATTTATTAAAATCAACCATAGTAACATTTGCATTACACACACAAAAATTAGATAACAAAGGATAATATGAAAATAAAAATTACGAATAATTATTAAAAATAATAGTAATAAGAAGGCTGAACCTGGTGCACTGCTATCAATTTATTAATGTTGGAGTCTATTTTTGTCAGCAGCATTCTTAAATTACCATGATTAGCTATTTGAAGTCAGTTTCTTCTTTTAGTTAACAGATTTGTGACCACACTGAAGCCATGTTCCACTAAATATGATGCAGGAAATACAATTAAAAACCTTTGTACTATAGCTGCAATCCACTTCCTGGGCCTGGGTGAAGCCAAAAGGTGTTCAGCCAAGCCCGGGAAAACCCCGCTGGATCCAGGGGAGGCCTAGTCGCCATCCTGCAGCGGTGCCCAACTTGGCGGTAAGCATCATGTACGAATCGTTTTTCAAAATTCTCTTCTTTCTTTATGCTTCTACCCCCTTATTTTTATTCAATGCCCCCCAACTGCACCCAAGGCTACTACCACCCCATCCCCTGGATCATTCCAGTGCCCCCCAGGGGGCGATATCACCCACTTTAGGAAACACTGCTGTAAAAGATGGTGGAAGGAAGCCGGGGGGGGGGGGTAAGGAAATCACTTGCTGAAGAGGGAAAAGGTAACAAGAACTCAGCCTTTACATTAGTTTTCTTCCTTGTTTTCAGACCTGAGACCCACCTTTAACCCAAACATGCATTGGGGATCCACTGATTATTTATTCACCATATATTTAAATTATTATTAATAATAATAATAATAATAATAATAATAATAATAATAATACCCCGCCCATCTGGCTGGGTCTCCCCAGCCACTCTGGGTGGCTTTCAGCACATATAAAAACTTATTATGTTAATAATTTAATAATAATAATTTATTATTTATACCCCACCCATCTGGCTTGGTCGCCCATTTTAGATTAGCCCATGATCCAAGTCGTGGGACCTGGCCCCCCAGCTGGACTTCACAGATTATTATTAATAGTAGTAGTACTATTAGTAGTAGTATTTTATTTATACCCCGCCCATCTGGCTGGGTTTCCCCAGCCACTCTGGGCAGCTCCCAGCAGAATACTATTATTATTACTATTTAGTAAATTTATATACTGCCCTTTGTCAGAAGACCACAGGGCAATTTACAACACAAATGTAATGTCATATAGACATCCTTAGTAAAAGACATGCAACATGGGTGCTTTATGGGTAAGGTAAGACTTAAGCACTCCCGGGAGCGTTTGGGTGGCCATTTTGGGCAGCAGGATGTTGGCTGAATAGGCCTTTAGTTTGGCAGATCAGAACTCTTCCTAAAGGGAAGAAATCAAGACTAAGGAGCATTTTCTTGGAGTGAGGGGACAGTTGCTCAAAGCTGGGACCAGGTCTGGGGTCTGAAGAAGGGAGATTATGGCCCCAGGGTCAAAACTCACGTGCGCAGAAGGCTGCAGTCGTAGAAGACAAAATTAGTGCTGGCGAATTCAACCCCCGTCTCTTTGGAGAGAAGTCGGAGTCTAACAGTGCGAACATCACCTGAGTTGGTATGGGGGGGGGGGGGTTGGAAAGGAGAGAGATCAGTAAGCATCTGTTTGCAAGATCACATTCTACATTAACTTGAAGTTACACACTCAAAATTAGGAGAGCAGATGAAGCTCTTCTCTCATAGGCATAAGCATCTGATTTACAAAGTTTGTGTCTGGATGTGGGCGGAGAGGGAAGAGTTCTGTTCATTTACCATTTTCTGAACACCTCCAGCTGCAAATGGGAAAGGAAGCACCAGAGTGGTAGCCAGTCTGTACTGAGTCTGTACTTGACAGCTCAGCCCAGGAGTGCAAGCTCATGATTTAAAGAGGGTCCCCTGGTGAAGTGCTGTTTGGGTCCTAACCTTTCCTCCATTTTAGCAGCAGCAGCAAATGTAGCACTTTGGACATTCTGAAGTGCTTCACATTCAAAACAGCGTTGTAATCATTATGACACTGTGGTCACAAGCACACCATACATTTAAAGCACTCTTATGCTACTTTGAATAGCCATAACTTCCCCCAAAGAATCCAGTGATTCATTAACGGTGTTGAGAGCTTTTATGAGGCCCCGATTTCCCTCACAGGGCTACAATTTGTAGAGTGATTTAACAATCAGTCACTCTTCCCAAGGAACTCTGGAAGCTGTAGCTTCTCCTAACAACTCCCACCACTCTTTGCAAACTTGGGGGAAGCCATGACTGTTTAAGGTGGTATAAGAATGCGGATGACGCTGTGGTCAAAACCACTGAGCCTCTTGGGCTTGCCAATCAGAAGGTCAGCGGTTTGAATCCCTGCAACGGGGTGAGTTCCTGTTGCTCGGTCCCAGCTCCTGCCAACCTAGCAGTTCAAAAGCACGTCAAAGTGCAAGTAGATAAATAGGTACTGCTCCGGTGGAAAGGTACCGTATTTTTTGCTCTATAAGACTCACTTTTCCCCTCCTAAAAAGTAAGGGGAAATGTGTGTGGGTCTTATGGAACGAATGCAGGCTGTGCAGCTATCCCAGAAGTCAGAACAGCAAGAGGGATCGCTGCAGCGATCCCTCTTGTTGTTCTGGCTTCTGAGATTCAGAATATCTTTTTTCTTGTTTTTCTCCTCCAAAAACTAGGTGCGTCTTATGGTCTGGTGTGTTTTATGGAGCAAAAAATATGGTAAATGGCGTTTCCGTGCCCTGCTCTGGTTTTGGTGTTCTGTTGCGCCAGAAGCAGCTTAGTTATGCTGGCCACATGACCCGGAAAAACTGTCTGAGGACAAACGCCAGCTCCCTCAGCCTGTAAAGCGAGATGAGTGCCACAACCCCAGAGTCATCTGCGACTGGACTTAGCTGTCAGGGATCCTTTACCTTTTTAAGAATGCTTTAAATGTATTGCGTGGATGTGCCTTGTAAAGCAGGTCAGTGTTACTGCATATCACAGTGAGAAAGGGTGGGGAGTCAGGGGCTAGGATAGACAGTGGTTACTCCATAGCCACCTGTTATTATTAATATTATTTATTTTTTTGTACTGCCTTTCATCCAAAGATCATGGGACAGTTCACAACATTAAAATACAAAATGAGAACAAAGAAATGTGTAAGAAAACAAAAACAAACCTAGGTAGCATGTTCATGCAGATTAGAAACTTCCTCCCAGCTCATAGCTCGGTCTCTTAGAACCACTGTGCTTCACCAACTTTCCCTCCCCACCTCCAAGCGCTCACCGTATTCCCCAGGGGGCTCATCCCTCAATGTAGGAGAAAGGCATCGGATCCCTCCGTCCACCTGCAGTTGCCCCTCGCTCTCTCCAAGGCTCTCAAAGGAGCAGATCACACCGGCTGTCAGGTCTGGGGCATTGTGGACAGTAAGCTGAAGCTGGAAACACAGCCCAAGAGAGACACTAGACAGATTAAAATGTTTGGGAATTATATCCAAGGGAAGGAGGAGGGCACCGTGTGTGTGTCCCTCTACAATAGGGGGTCATCAAACTTTTCAGCCCATGAGCACATTTGCAAACTGGATAAACTGGCATGGGCACCAGGCACACACTGCAATCAAGGACACTCTGCCCCCTGTTCTATTGGCTACAACAGAATGCTTCGTTCAAGCTGAATTTCAGCAGGGCAGGAGAGGGGAAAGAGATCTTCTGGGTGCCAAGGAAACCTTCTGTGGGTGCATGCGTTGCATTGGCGACCCGTGCTCTACATGCCCCCTGACACATTTTATGCCACAAGATAACTCTGCAGCATGCATAAATTATAGAGGTGAAGAAGAAATTTCCATGTCTAATTATCTCAGTTCGCAAAACACTTTCTGCAAATGTTACAATTTTGCAAAAATTAGTTTTGTTCCTATGAGCTGGGTTGGGTGGCACAAAGCAAGAATCTATGGAGGGCACTGAAGGCCTGCCCTCCGACTGCTGGAAATCTTATCCAATGACTCACCTGCTTCTGAGATGCCACTAGGTGTCACGTCACTCCCTTTCAAGAATATCTTGACAACCATGAGGGCTAGAAGCATGCTTTCTTAAACAAATTAAAATAAAGCTAAGATCCTTATGATTCTAGATTGCATGGCCAATACCATGTTCTGCAGTCCCAGCAGCCACACGGCCCCAGTTGGCATAAAGCAGAGTGTCTCGGGTACAAACCTGAACAGCTGGAACCAGGGCTTGGAATGGTGGTAAAGGAAAGTGGTAATTAAGCCACACACCAGTTGTGGGGCTCAACCAATTAAGCTAGTTTACTGGTGCAGTTTGCAAATAATTCTATAGTCAATGTAGTTGGCGAGTCATAAAAGAAAACAATTGCCAGCAGACTGTCTGATGACTGTCTTCAAAGGGCGTCGCGAGTACAATTCCAGGCTAGGAAATTGAGCCTAGTATTTACATTGTTCCATAAGAATTAACATCCTAACCTGTTGCCTACACAAAAGAAAAAGGCAGGAAACATAATTTTCTATATTCTAATTAGACTTAGGGGACGCGGATGGCGCTGTGTGTTAAACCTGGTGATCATCTAATGTTTATTGGATGGATTTTCCCCCTAAATTGATTTTTGAATTCTGAAATTATTGTTATTCACGTTTTATACTGTATTTTGTGCTGTTTTTTGTTGCATCAATCGTTTTAAATTTGTTGTTAGCCGTCCTGTGCCTGGTTTCCTACACTGGGAAGGGCAGGGTATAAATGAAAATTATTATTTATTGTTTATTATTATTATTATTATTATTATTATTATTATTATTATTATATAACATACAGATAAGCAAAACAAAAATAGTACAGCACCAGCCCCCTCATTAAAAGCAATCAGTTCTCTGAAGCCTGTTGAAACAAGGTCTTCACCTGCCCATGGAAGACAACAAGGAGGGAGCCAGTCTAGCTTCTCTAAGGAGGGAGTTCCAAAATTGTCTGGGTGCAGCCACCACCCAGAAGGTCCCGTCCCGCATCCCCACCAAGCGTGCCTGTGAGGGTGGCAGGACCAGGAGGAGACCCTCCCCCAAAGATCTCAAATCCTGGGCAGGTTCATGAGGCAATGAGGCCTTTCGGATATCTTGGGCCTAAACTGTGAAGGGCTTTACAGGTCCTAGCCAGCACTTTGAATTGTGCCTGGAAACAGACTGGTAGGCACTAGAGCTGTTGTAGAACAAGGGAAGGGTCTGCTCCCTCTAACCAGCTCTGGTCAACAATCTAGCTGGAGCTTTTGGGGCCAGATGGGAGTTTCTTAGCACTTTTCAAAGAGAGTCTCACATAGAGCAGGTTACAGCAATCAAAACGGGATGTAGCTCAGGTATGTGTCACTGTGGCATACAGTTGTGCCTCGGGTTACAGATGCTTCAGGTTACAGACGCTTCAGGTTAGAGACTCCGCTAACCCAGAAATATTACCTCGGGTTAAGAACTTTGCTTCAGGATGAGAACAGAAATTGTGTGGCGGCGGCACAGCAGCAGCAGGAGGCCCCATTAGCTAAAGTGGTGCTTCGGGTTAAGAACAGTTTCAGGTAAAGAACGGACCTCCAGAATGAATTACTGTATTTTTCGCTCCATAAGACGCACTTTTTACCTCCTAAAAAGTAAGTGGAAATGTATGTGCGTCTTATGGAGCGAATGCAGGTGGGAGGCTCTGCTCAGCGCTCCCTTTAAAGAGCCGCACCTAGCGTGTGTGCGGCTCTTGGGGGCTTTTCCCCGAGGAGGGAGAAGGGACTGACGCGGTCCGTCAGTCCCTTCTCCCTCCTCGGGGAAAAGCCCCCAAGAGCCGCAAGCACGCTCCACACGGCTCATGAAAGGGAGCGCTGAGCAGAGCCTGGGATGCATACAGGCTCTGCTCAGCACTCCCTTTAAATAATATTTTTTTCTGGCATTCCCCCTCTAAAAACTAAGTGCGTCTTATGGAGCGAAAAATTCGGTAAGTTCTTAACCTGAGGTACCACTGTATATTATTCAGAGAACACAAGCCTAAGGAAAGGACCCCTCCTCAGAAAGAGGAGCAGGATCTATACCGTCCTGCTTCACCACTTGCAAACACAGAAGAGGTTCCTTGCCAAAGAAACACAGGAGAACGGAAAGCCAAAAATCCAGGCGGGCGCAAGGGGTGTGCACAGGACTCACCACAATGCTGGGCTCTGTCACCGAGATGTTGTTGGGCTCAACAAGCAGCCGCACACATTGAGTCAGAGATGCTGTGAAGCGGTGAGGCTCTGCGGCGCGGGGACACTCGCTCTCTCTGCAACACCTGAGCGGCAACAGAAACAAGGCAGCTTGGGCAGGAGGGGAAAGCAAAGGATGCTTTCACTGCCTTGCATTCTGCCCCTCTCCATAGCCTTCGGCCACTGCTGCCACCAATGGGACTGGGGTGGGTGTGGGGACAAAGCTCACAGGGACCTGCTAGTAGAGGAACAGAACTTCTTATCAAAGCACTCAGCGGAGCAGACTATCTTCTGATCTGACAACAGAAAGCAGCACACATGGAAGGAGCTTTTGGCAGGGGAAAAGTTGGCAAGGGAGATGGGGGTGGAAACAGAAGCCAGAGAAGGCTCAGCAGTTCAGGTGTGTTAGGTGTGCACACATGTGCGGGGGGGGGGGCGGCGAGGAAGCTACTGCTTCCGCTCCAGGGCCCTGGAGGCTTGTTAGGCTTGTCAGTGCTGGAAGGAACCAAAGGAGCTTGGGGAGCTGGGGATGGAGATGCCTGCCCTGAGGAAGGGTTTGTTTATTAGATTTATATCCCGCCCTTCCTCTCCAAGGGGCTCAGGGAGGCTAGAATGAAATGCTGCCCACCCCCCAACAAGGGTTGGCAGGAGGGAGAGTGAAGCGAGTGAGCAAGCAAACCTCACACTGCCAGTCAAGGAAGAGAGAGACCATGCTGGGCAGTGTAGAAAGAGGAATTTTCCTGCCCTCTCCTAACTCCCTCCGTGGCTGATTCAGAGAGCAGAGGATTGCAAGTGGAGGAAAAGAATTGGCTCAGGAGTGGAGGAGCAGTCCTAAGAGAATCAACAGCTCCCACTACTCCTTATTTCTCTTTCTCTCTCTCCCTCTCTACTCCCCAAACCCAATACTACTGTGTGTGGGGGGGTGTCACCTCCGTTCGCACTCTTTCTTCACCCCCCTCCAAGTATTATCACATAATTCTATATTAAGCTAGGAGGTGCAAGTTGCTGTGCCAGGTGCTGAGGCAGTGATAGGGAATTGGGAGGGAAGAGGGAAGGGAAAGACAGGAGGGAAACATCTGCTAGCAGAGACACAGCCGTGGCTGGCAGGGTGGGGTTGCCCTCTGCCCCATCTACTCCCCCCGCCCTGCTCTGGCTCTGCTCTGCCTCCTGCAGGGTGGGGGGATATAAACGCAGGGGAGACAGGAGGCATTGTTGCTGCAGGGAGGATGAAACTCAAGCTTGCTTTCAATGGGGGCGGGGGCTCAGAAGACACCCCATGCTCTCCCCCCAGCTGCGCTGCTCAATATGACATCGAGTGATGGGTTGTGGGAGGGGAGGGGAGCAGGAAATAAAACCCACCACCTCCCACTCTCTTGGAGGGACAACCGCTGCTATCTTCTTCTTCCCCCTCTCCCCTCTCCCCCTCCCCAAAACCCCCTCTAACTCTTCCTCCTAGTCAGCTCAGTGCTGGCAGATTTAATAGGATTAAGGCTCCTGCAGAGCCTAGATAAGGGGGAGGAGGAGGGAGGGAGGCCACAGCAGGAGAGAGGAGAGAGGGGGTCTCACACTGGGCTGCCACCTCCCTACTTGATCCCCCAACATCGGGTGGGAAAATAAAGCAGCATTTTTGAGGGAAGGGGGTGCTAGTGTCAGATCACGGATTCTTCGCCTGCCAGCCTGTACAAGGCTTCTTCCGGGGGGCCGGCAGTGCGTGTTAGGAAATTCTCTCACCTGTTGTGCAGGACGCACCAGCCGCAGTGTGGGTCTCTGGAGCCCAGGCACTCAGCACAAGATGAGTACTGTTCACAGTTTTCCACGGGGAGCCGGACCACCTGAGGGGAAGGGCTAAATAATTAGACAAGGCCTTCCTTCTCCTCTTCAGAATCACTAGGTATCAGGGTTGCTATTCCTCTCCACCGCTGCCCCCAGCAAAGCTTCTGTGCCTTGAGCACATCCAGCAGGTGCGGGTTTCTGGTACTGGGGAAGGCACCTGTTGAATTTCTGCCTGCTGTTAAACTGCACAATAAAGAGCGGGGAAAGCTGGCAGCCCTGCACAGCACCCATCCTCCCAGTAGCCCCAACCCCACAATGTGCCACAACTCCTACAAGCCTCTTCCGCAGAAATCATACTCTTAACCTCAGCATCTGATCTCATTTCACAGGCAGCATTGTGATTCCATTCAAAATGTCAAATTTCACAGCTCCTTCCTCCACAAAACAACAGGTTTTGCCTCTTTGCAGCTTTAGGGATCTTGTCTCTCCAGAGAAGTTTTGCCAAGAACCACACAAACCCCCAAAAACCTCTTTTCCACCTGTTGTCCCCAATAATGCACTAGAGATTTCCCTTCCCGTCTTAGAAGGATAAAATACCAACTAGTTCCTCTTAATAGGCATGTTTTAAACACAGTGAAATATATGCAGAGTCAAATTGCCCCGCTCTTAGCACTGAGTGCAAAAAAAGGTGTCTCGGATGTGTGCCTTTTGTAAGTGGGAAGACCCATTTCTCTAACCCCAGAAGTGTCGGGTGCTGGTGGCTGTAATTGCTCAGAAATGACTCTGATGGAAAATAATTATTCACAAGCCTTCTTGCACTCATTGCCTCATGTTCCAGCAGAAGGCCTGGTTCAATTTTTTTTAAAAAACAGTACCAGTTATATCAGGAGTGGAGAACTTCAGGACCAGGGCCCAAATGCAGCTATGCAGCTCTACAGCTCTCGCTCTCCCCACCCCTCCATGCCTTCCTTGAGGGCCTCTGCCCTGTTATTGAACACTGACAATACCTCTTCCTTGCCTGTTAATTAAAATGTAGTATGAAAGCAAAAGTCAGACCTGTTGCCCCACCCCACTTTCCCCCTGACCACACCCACTTTTGCCTCTGGCCCCGCCCACCACTGTCACGTGGCCCCTGGAAGTTTGCCCACAAGAGAATGTGGCCCCCTCAGGGGCCTGTCCTCTCAGCTGCAGTGCGACAGAAGCCACTCCATCCCTCTCCCCCCTCTCCCGGAGGCTGACCTGTCTCTGGCTGAGCAAGTAGAGATGGCGCTGGTCCGGACTCAGGACCATGTCGCGCAGCAGCGGCTCCCCAGGCATCACAGGAACAGACTCGTAGAGATGGGCCTCCTTGGGGTTGTCCACACGCACCTGAGGAGTGCAAGCGCATGAGCAGCTTTGTTTATATGCCAAGTCTAAAGGGTAGTCTTCTCTTCTCACCACCACAAGCTTCCTCGGGTCACAATCCAGTATTTGAGGGGGTTTGGAAAAACTGGGCTTTGTTGGCAAACGAAAAGGTGTGGTAGGGTAAAGCCTGAAGCTGGGTTCAGTTTGCAGCTCGGCACTCTTCTGATTCGCTGGGTGGCACTGCAGCAAGTCATGCTCTCAACCTCGTGTTTTTATCTGTTGTAAGGGCAACAGACAAATATAGTGGAGTATCTTGTGCCACCGGGAGTTACAGAACTGATACGGAAACGTTTTGTATGTGGTGTCAGAAGTGGGATATTGTTTCCTTTGGAGGAACTGTGAACCATGAGATTGAAGGAAATAGCAGGATAATATGGTACAGGAAATTCAGAAGCGCCCCCCCCCCAAGACAAAAGCCTTTTGCAGGTTTATCTCCTAAACCTGGTGGTCAAATGTTTATTCCAAACTATGGAGCTTGCTGAAAAGAGCACTGCATCTGGGTTAAAATTGCAGTCATACACTGGCTGGATAAACCACCATCTCCAAGGCGGCTGCATATTTCGGGTGCTGTATACTGGTGCTGGTGCACATATACCACAGACATTCATTTTCCTGTGAAAGTTATGAAGGCTGCATGCATTAAAAATCACAGCAAAGGTTCAGTCTGTATACACACACACACACACACCCTGAAGGGTGCACACCCTTCATCACTTGAAGAGTGGTTTAAAAACAAAACAAACCAAAAAAACAACAACCCAGAGCTAATTGTTACCCTAATCCACAGTTCCCCATTTGTCAAATGAAAATGGAATTTGCTTTCATCTTTGTAAACACCCCTCCCAGTGTAGTATACCTGCACAAAGTGTGCCTCACTAATGCCAAAGGAAATCCACTAGCAACATGTGGCAGGCAACCTTGGACTCAGTAAAGCACCTAGCTTGCAAGCTGCTTGGAATGGCAAAAACTGGAGGGAATGAATGAGGGAATGGATGGACGGATGGACGGATGGACAGACAGACAGACAGACAGTCAGACAAACAAACAAACAAACAAACAAACAAACAAACAAATAAATAAATAAATAAATAAATAAATAAATAAGCAAGCAAGCAAGCAAGCAAGCAAGCAAGCAAGCAAGCAAGCAAGCCAAGTTGGCTACATGCCCTGAAGTATAAAGTTTATGAGAAATTTTGTACTGAAAAAGCAATCAGGCACCACAAGAATGTTTTTTGAAGGGTCTGGATTACATAGCTGCTGAAATTCTCCGTAATCTAACAGTCTGTGCTATGCACAAGACCCCACACCGAATTATACATTTGGGAGTCTCCAAAGATTAACAGCTCTGCCTATTTAAAGGGAGGTGGCGTACTTTTAAGTTTGCAATTTGGGAGGGGCGAAGCAAAGAGATCCAAAGGTACATCCACTGCTGGATACCTTCAAGACGATATTGCAGCATATATATTTAAGCACATGTATTTGAATCTTCTGCAGGCATGTCAGTCATGCTGAAGAGGGTCAGTGCAAAGGATGCAAGGCCAAATCATAGAATCATAGAATCATAGAGTTGGAAGAGACCACAAGGGCCATCGAGTCCAACCCCCTGCCAAGCAGGAAACACCCCCTGAGATGGAATAGTGACTACTGTTTGCCCACAGAAGCAATGTGGGCAGTTGGTGGTAGCAGCAATGGCAATAGGACTTGGTACTGGGGAAGGAGAGGTGTTGTGTGAAGCAATTCAACTATTTTATTTTTTTTTACACATTTTCTATTTGTTAGCAAAATTGATAGTGCAATCCTAATCCTGATGAAGTGAAAGCAACCATCCACTGGAATCTGTAGGCCTCTGCCGCTATGGAGGCCCACCCGTCAACGGCAGTTCTCCATCCATAGTAGCAGAAAACCACAAAATGGAGCAGGGCGCCAGTGCTTTTGGATCTGCGGGATCCAAACCCCCATGCATCCTCCGATGGGCCAGATCTCACACAGCCATTCAGCTGTGTGAGCTTGGAACTGATGCAGCAAAAGGAAATACATTATTTTTTAAAGCAGCCCCCACCTGCTGCCCCGACCAGAGCTAGATGTTAGGGCTTCTGATGGGGCAGAGGATCAACCACTGCTGTGCTGCTACCGAACTAGTAATTTTGCTCTATGAAAGCTTGCTCTTTGCAATTTTGTCATTCTGCTTGGCTTTGCAAATTAAAAATAGGCATAAGATTTGGACACAAGAGGAGAATTGCAGAAGTTAATCAAAATTTCTCCCATGCAAAAGGGAGTTTGTGATTAATGTTCCCGTTTCTTTGTCTTAGGCTGTTTTTCCAAGGGACATTGTTGCTTTTGCAAGCTAAATTAGAGACTACTATCTTGGTTTTATTTCGATACTTCAAATAATAAAGTCAATAAAAAAATCTGAATTACGAATATGGTTACTGGTAAATTCAAAAGTCATACAGCAGAACTTAGTACAATTTCTGGAAGTGAGTCATAAGACCTGATAATTTTCATAAATCTAATAACCCCTTCCTCACAAGCTTCCTCTGACCAAGGCACAGACCCATTTAATCTTCTGTATTAGCCACTGTGCACAGAACCCCCCATTAGTACTGGTTTGGACCACTTTGTGCAAAAATATTTCACTTCCAGCTACTAGCTGCATATCACAGGGGAAGTTGTACAGTATGCATTTGGCAAATTACCCAGGAAATACTCTCTCACAGAGCCCAGATGGAACTTGCAAGGCACTTTCCAAAATGGCCCCAGAGCTTGAATGTGGCCTAGAGCCTAATGTCACATTGCAGACAGAGCATGTTGTCCCTCTCTTCAACCCCGCAGTGATCCCAAAGAGCTTCCACTATGTTTTCTTAAAATCCAATTTACTAAAAAAAACAGCAAAAGTCAATGATTTTGACAGTTACTCAACTATTTGACATTTGCATTTTTGAATGGGTAAAAGGAAAGACACGTTACTTTGCAGGACATACAGTATTTAGTGGTATGACTTTTAAAAATAGCATTCTGAACTTTTGGGACAGGTTGGCGAACCTGTGACCCTCCATATTTTGTCAGATGACATCTCCCACCATCCCAGACCACTAGGGAGTCGGGAGTCCAACAATATCTGGCAGGCCACAGGTTCTCCATACCTGCACTGAATGACGTACAGGCAAAATACCCCTCTCTTTTAAAGAAAAAACATTCGGTTATTCTGCAACAGCCAGAATTGGTTCCACAACCATAAGGATGCATGCTTCTTCCTGAAGAGTTTCAGAACACTTCTGAAATTGATAATGGGATGTGGCCTTTTATGGCTTGAGCCACTTAACTGCCCAGCAGCTCCATGGTCAAGCCAGCCCAATATTAATGGTTTCCAAACTGATCTTAAAACAACAATAACTTTGAAACACTGTGCAAAACATTAGATATAATTGATTCACCTATGACCTGGATTTCCCGTGAAGTGTTGTTAGAATTCAAAGACAGAATCAAGAAGGCCCAGCGGAAAGAGAAGAGGTCGGAGGAACAGGGCAGAGCACTGCTCTTCAGCCTTGGGTCCCCAGATGTTGATGGGCTAGAACCCTCATCACCCCGACTGTTGGCTAAGCTGGCCAGGGATGTTGTGAGTTGTAGCCCAACAACACCTGGGGACCCATGGCTGAAGAACTCTGGGGGTCGAAGTTGACTCCAGGTGCTTTTCCCCTACCCTACACACCATGATGGTGTTGCTACCTACCTGGGTCTTGAAAGATGTTTCAGGCTTGGATAGTGGCCCTTCCCCGATGCCAATCACCCATCCCCACCCTCCTCTGAGTAATACCCCTCCCCACCTTCTCACTATATAGAAGGATCTGGCAACTTCTGTTTCAGTGTATCTGAAGAAGTGTGCATGCACACGAAAGCTCATACCAAGAACTAACTTAGTTGGTCTTTAAGGTGCTACTGGAAGGAATTTTTTTTGTTTCTTCCCCGACCAGTAAATCCCACGCAGGGCTGCTTCATTTCACTCTCTCCCTCCCTCCTTGTAATGTTATTTTGAATTGTTAACATATTTTATTGTATCCGTACTTCGGGAATCTGACAGGACTGAAAAGCAGTCTAAAAATAACCTCGATAAATAGCCCGGCCTGCACTGACCTCCAAAGCGGTGTGTGAATAAACTGAGCAGAACCATTTCCTCCTTCTAAAACCCAATAAAAGTTCAATCATGAAATAGATCTGTTTGCTGCTATTCTATAATGAGGAGAATGTACAGAGCAACCCTAATGAAGTTTACTCAGAAGTCAGACCCACGATATCCCCAAAGGATTGCAGCCTTAATCGCATTCAGCAACATTTATAATCTGGAGAGAGAGTAATGGGAGAGGCATGGAAGAGCTTCGGCAGCTCTGTGTGTGTCCCTCTGTGCAGAAGCACACATGTATAAACACAGAGAAGTGTAAACACAGCTCCTAGAGACCTGGGGTTGGGGGTGAAACTTGAGAGACTCCGCTGCTTATTTACAATGTGAAAAAAACACACACCAATAAATTGCCCAGAACAGGTATAAAATACCACATTCCCAATAAATAAGGACAACTGGGTCACAAGCATCTATGTTTCCAAAACAGACACAGAAACAGAAGGGAAGGAAACATAGATTGTCTTTATTCGAAGCTCTCCTAAAAAGTATGAAGTAAAAAAGGGAAGACTACAGTCAGGGCCAGATTTAGGTTTATGAAGCCTTAAGCTACTGAAGGTAGTGGGGCCCTTTACATAGCAGGCGCGACCCATGACTTACATCATAGGAGCCTACACAACACAAAACACTGTTGCTGTATGTAGGCTTTATTTTATTTGTTTTTTATCTTATATTTTGGAAATGTACATCCAGGGTTTTTTTTCTTCTTTCAATTTTTTTGGGGCCCCCAAGAGAGTGGGGCCCTAAGCTATAGCTTGTTTAGCTTATACGTAAATCGGGCACTGAGTACAGTCCTAGGAACCTATGCAAATTTTACAAAATCACCTCATAGGCATCTGGCAAGTTTGGGAGGGGAGAGAAGAGAGGGCAGCGGAGAGGCAACAGAAGGAATGAATCCCCCCCTCACAGGTTCATCATGCTCAAGATTTGCCACCACACTACACAACCACAACTCCATTAGAAGTGCCCATTCCGTGTGGTCTGGGAAAGAGACAAGTTGCCCCTAGGACAGGAGTGGAGGAAGCCTCCAGATGTTGCTTGACTACAACTCCCATCATCTCTCCCTAGTGGCTATGCTGGCAGGGGCTGATGGGAGATGGAGTCCTCAACAACCAAACGGGCACCACACTGGCTACCCCCCGCCCTGGAGTGATGTGGTAGCCTCATGGGCTTAAGGTGGAGCCCAGGGGCAGAACGGAAGGGTGCTTTCTTTTCCACATCTGAAGAAAATACCTACAATGGAGAAGATTCCCCGCCCCCCCTCTCTCACACACACACACACATTTGCCCCCAGGAGATTGCTCAAAGGAGCTTTCATCCTGGCCAACAAAGCCCCATTGAGCCTCCCCCACAAACCAAGCAGGCCCCTGGGGGTCAGTGCAGTTGTGGAGCTGGAGACTCAGATAGGAGTCCTCCTCCCTTCCCCAAGGAACGGGATAATGGTCCTTTTCAGACTTGACTGGGGGAACAGGCAGGTCACCCCTGGGTGAGGCTCCAGGCTGCACAGCAACAAGGCAATTAGTGTACTGAAGGCGGCAGAGGGGGATCTGGGAATGGAGAGGCAGACGGAGGGGCTACCTCCCTGCCTCCTGCCATCCTAATTGAATCGCCACCGTTTGCATGAGGGACAGAAGGGGGTCGTGACCTCCCTTCATGCCCCCTGCCAGGGGTTCAAGAGTTTAAACAGCATTTCTCTTCTCCGTCTTCCCCCACCACAACAAGCTGTAACTCAATTCCAGGCCACCAGCCCCAAAGACCAGACGCCCCGTACGCTCCCAAGGACCCTTCCACTTCAAAACTGACCCCACAGCTGGTGGGGGGTGGGAGGCAGCGCGGGACAGAGAGAAAGCTGGAATGGGCAGCTGGGGTTGGGTTTTCTCCAGAGTCAGAGTAGTCAGGAGGCTAAAGCACCCACATTGCACCTCGAAAAGGCCCGCCCTGGGCCAATTTAAAATGGTAGGTAACCCAAAGAGCGAGAAAGCTAGGAGCCCAATTGTCCAGCAAGGACTGAGACACAGCAAGAAAGCGAGACTGAAACCAAAGCCGACAGACAACCAAGGCACTGTTTAGGGAGGAAGGGAGAAAATAATAACATAAAATAGAGAGAGAGACGGACAGATGCAGGGGATGCAGACAGATGAGGGGAAAGCATTCTGTACAAGCTAGGAAACACATTACGACTTCACATGCTCCAGAGATGGAAGATGTTACCTTAAGTAAATTATGGGGCCACATCCTGGTGACAAAGGGAACCCTGAACCTAACTGAGGATAATTTATGGCTTTAGGTCGCATGCCTCCCATCTGCCAGCAACATCTCCTTCCCACCAACCACACACACACTTGCTGCAAAAGGCAACCAAATCAGGTTGGAACATGCAGAAAAAGCGGGGAGGATTAACCCTGGCGCATCTGCCCCACCAGGCAACATTACCTGAGCTTCAGCCTCTGCGACCCCAATGCCTGGACACTCCCCTGACCCCTCCAGCTCTTTTACAGTGCACAATTGCAATCTCCATCTGGCTCTGCTGCTCTCTCAGACTTGGAACACACACCCCCGCCCAGCTAGACGGAGGAGGGGTGCGCCAGCTCATGCGCCGCCCGGTTAATATTTAATGCGCCAGGTCTGTTGGGCACAAGCCTCTGCAAAGTGGCAACTAATGGCAAGGGGTGGGGGCTGCCAGTAACAACGGCTTCTCTCCCACCCCCACTGCACAGCAGGCAATGCTTGGGGGGCTGGGTTGAGAGAAGAGGTTTTCCATAAAGAGAAAGGGCATTGCATGCTTCCTCAGATGCCCCTCTGAAATATTTTGCTAGCTCTAGAATGTCAAGGCTTATGGGTTGTTGTTGGGTTTTTTTTTTGGGGGGGGGAGACAGTATCCAGCAATTTACCTGGACCTTTGACACTTTAAATAGAAGGACCCACCAGGTTCTTTGGATTGGAAATTGTTTTAACTGGTTTTAATATTGTATTTTTATATTGCTGTATCCTGCCATGAGACACGGAGAGGAGGAGGAGGAAGAAATCCAATGAAATAGAAGTCTGTCCAGTGACCACCACTGTTGCCAGACATGTTTCCACATTGCAACCCCCTCCCCACCTCAAAGTGTAATTGCGAGAGGTGTGGGACAGTTGCCTGGCATCCCGTGGGGCACGGCCCAATTCCTGAGCATGCCGCTCCTAGCATAAACTAATTTTATTCTCTTGGCACTTTCTTGCCCAACTCTCAGCACAGCAAGCGGAAGATGTGATACCAGAAGTGTGAAATTAATTAAAAATAAGAAATGCACGCGGGTGCCTAAGATTTCCTGGAAGCTGCTTCCACCCTTGCCAGCCCAGGTGTGTGGAGCCCAGCTAGGGAGGCTGCAGTGACGAGAACAGGGCACTCAGCACATGGTCAGAGGTACTCAAAATATGTGGCCACAATGCGCAGAAAAATATCGTCTCAGCCAATGCATCACTCACATTCTACAGCCTGCCACTGACTTTTGTTTAAAATTCTAACAGTGACACTTAGGAGTTCTGAATGAGATTACACAAGATGTGCCCTTCTGTTCTGGAAAAAAGGAGGAGAAGACCTGGCCACATAAACCGTGTTGGAGAATGCATTTTTATTTTTCCTGGTGAAGGTAAAATGATAGCATACCTCCCACTAGTAACAGAAAACTCTTCTAGAAAATACAGTAGCTGTGCCAGAGAGGATGGTCCCGATTAGGGGAGGCTTCTGAGGAATTTTAATTCATTTACACAGACCCAGCTCAGATTGAGACCATGATGCCTCATAGGAAGCTGCCTGAATCAGAGTTGTCTACACTGAGAGGAATCTCTTCAGGATTAAAGACAAGCTCCTTGCCAGCCCTGCCTGGAAATGCTGGGGACTGAACCAGGGAATCCAGCCACATTTGTGCGAAGACAACCACTTCCACCCTCCCACATTCTCCCTCCCCACCCCTTTTCCATACACCGAAGGAGAACATCTCACCTTCTTGAGGTTGCCCGCACGCGTGCCAATGAAGACAACCGAGTGGCCACGGTAGGTGTAGGCAGCAACGCTGGCCATCCCCTCAGCCTTCTCCTCCAGCAGCGGGAGCCCTTCAATGACCTGCAGCCCCCCTAGGGGCTGGTTCAGCACCAGCCCACAGAAGTTCCCATTGATCTGCATGGGCTGGAGACAGGGAGACAAGGAGGCGAGAGTCAACATCAAACGGGATTGGGTGCCCTTTCCCTGCACGACAGAGCTAGAGTTGGGTACACAATGGCACTCTATTCCCCAGCAACTCCTATATTCTAGAGCAGAGATGGGGAATCTGTGGCCATCCAGAGGATGTTGGGCTCCATCAGCCCCAGCCAGCAGTCAGAGATGATGGGAACTGTAGTTCAATGGCATCAGGCTCCTCACCCCTATCCAAAGTGTGTTTGTGCCTCAATTTTCAGAGGAAATGTAACAGGTTTTGTTCACAAGACCCAAAACAATACTTCCTGGGCTGTTACGTGTGAGTTCTGGGGCAAAATGGGACCAAGGAGGTTGAGAGAATGGCAGAGAAGGCCCAAACATCTCTCAAGTACCAACATTTTGGGGAGGGGGTGTCCTATTCTTGGGGGGGGGGGAGACACAGAAACTAGCAAGAAGGAACTGGGGTGGGGAGAGTCCAAATCGTGCAGCATCGTACCGTGTTGATGCAGGGCAGCTCTTTGTTGAGAAGCCAAGGGAGGGAGAGCCGGCCTTCCCCTCGATAGCAAGACTGGATGCGCTCTCGGATGCGCTGGTTGACCTCATCCAGCGTGAAGAGGCAGAGGAGGCTCTCGCGGGGCGGGGCAGCGCGGTTCTTCTGGCCTTGCGAAAAGGCGGCGTAGAGCACATCCTGGCCTTCCGTGATGCCTAGCGACCGGGCCAGCTCGCGGCCTGCCTTGGCCAGCTGCGCAGCCTGCACAAGGCGGTACTCCACGCCATCCTTGGAGCAGCCCAGTGGGAACTCCACGTAAGAGTAGAACTCTGTGTCATTGGCACACAAGCGCACAATCTTGGAGGAGAAGAACCGCTCCCCGCCAGTCACGCCCGGACCACCTGGGCCTCCCGCCGGCTCCAGCGGGGTCTGAGCTGTGTCCAGCTGCAGGGTGAGGAAATACACAAAGCCACCGGAGACAAATGCAGAAACGTAGTAGATATCGAAGGCCGGGTAGAGCGAGAGAGTGTCTGAAGGTACTTTGATCTGGGAGGAGACAAACTCATCCTGATAGACAAGGCTGAACATCTCAGGACTGCTGGCGTCGGGGGTCAGGCGGCGGCTGGAGAGAGTGGGGAAATACTCTGAGCGCCCCCCAATGGATGTGCCCACAAAAAACTGGCTGGGCTCCCTTGGCTGCTCCACAATCACACCAACCATGGCGTCTGGCTCGCGCCCGCCGGAAAGATAATGCTCCTTGCGCTGGTGCGGCTCCCCCAGCTTGGCCAAATCATCCAACCGCAAGAGCTGACACACCCCTTGCCAGACGCTGCCACAGGCCACCAAGCGGCTGCCAGCGTAGTCGATCAGCAGTAGCTTGTTGACGTTGTCGGCGGGGGCCAGGCGATGAGCGCAGAGTCGCACGCCGGGCGGAGGGTAGCAGCGGGGGTCGTCGGGCACTGGGCCCGTGGTGTGAGCCCGCAGCTGGGTCAGGTTGGCCGAGAGCTTGAGGATGCGGTTGATGGCCCCAAGGTAGACCTCGCCCGTGTCATGGTGGACAGCCAGGTGTGTGAGGGACAGGTCTGAGACTGTGAAGGCGGCGCGTGGGGACAGCACACTCAGGACAGGTGGCGGCGAGGAAAGGAGGACCACAGCTGTAGTGGTGGCCATAAGCAGCAGCCGCCACATGATCACCCGGGAGTTGCCTGGGGTCAGGCAGGGCCAGACACAGGCAGCTCATTCAGCCTGCAAGTGGGGGGAGGGAAGAGAAGAGGAAATGGTGGTTAAGCACCAGTCCAACATTGTGCAGTGAGAAGGCAAAGCCTCCAGCAGAAATGACATGTTTATGTGTTTTTGTGTGTATAATCAGCTGCCATCCTACACATCAGGAATGAGGAACTTGTGTGGTCCTCCAGATCTCACTGGACTGTGCCACTCCCATCCTCCCTGGCCCTGCTGGTGGATGGGAGATACAGTCCAGCAACATCTGGAGAGGAAAAGATCCCCCCATCATTGAGCGAAGACCCACTGAGTGGAACGCTCTTCCCAGGAGGCATGCAAGAAGGATTGGACAGCCAGGTCGCACAGCACTTATTTGGAGGATTGCTAATGAAGGGAGTCTCTTGGAATTAGGTTTACAATTACTAATGCCAATCTGAAAATCTCCCTGGAGCCCCTCCCAATGGGGGCTGCAAACTCGTAACAGCACCTCTTGGCTAGAGATCTGGCTAGAGATCCACACATCCCCACCCGCCGCCGCCCCAAGTAAAGAGTCACAGCCGCCAAGGAACTCGTTTTCTTCCTTCCAACACCCTTGCAGCTTCTCATTAGCACCCGCCATGCACAGCATGAAACAGCACCCACAGAACTGAGAAGCAAACACAGCATCTTGCATCACATGCACACACAGAGAGACGCACACACACACCTGCAACAATGAAGAAAAGCTGAAGGCAGCAATGCCACCTGTCACACAAAACGAACAAAGATGGCACTAACCAGAGGTGGCCCCCTTCTCATTCCCAAGGATTCCCTCCACACAAATATCCCAATATCTACAGCAGGAGCTGCAGACTCAGGCCCAGGGGCCAAATGTGGCCCTCTAAGCCTGCCCTGGGCCACACAACCCCTGGCCTGCTCTACACCATTGTCAAGCGCTTTGCCTAACGAGAATGTGTCTTTGAACTGAGGCAATGCCTCTCGCTTGCCAAGGTGGAGGGAGACATGGAGTTTGTGTGTGTGTGGAAACCTCTGGCTTTTGCATGGCTGCTGTACAAAGGTCACGTCTTACCCCTTCACTTTCACTTCTGCCTCGGCCCACCATTGGCATGTGGCCCCAGGAAGGCTGCGAATGAGGGAATTTGGCCCTCAGGCTGAAAAGGATTCCATTATGCCTAGCTGTGGCCTGGTACCAGACACACGGTCCTCAGAGGACAACCCCAACACGCCTCAGATCTGGATCTAGCCCTGAGGGATCCTCTGAGGGAAGGACCATTGAATAAAATGCTCCTCAGGGCTCCAGAACGCCAGCACCAAAAGGTTCAGGCTGAAGACTGATAGCACAGCACGTGTCCACAGACTGTGTGGCTCAAAAGGTTTTCAGGTGAGAAGCAGTGAAGCTTCTGAATCCCAGTTGCTGGAAACCACAGGGAGAGAGAACACTCTTGCACGGGTCCTGCTTGCAGCCTTCTGACCAGCATCTGAGTGGCCATTCTGAGAACAGAGTGCTGGACTAGATAGGCCATTGGCCAGATCCTGCACTATCATCTTATGTTCATCACCAGCAGCTGTGGTTAGGGTGTGGTCTAGGAGGCCAGAATATATCAGGTCTCCCATTTGAACCTTCCAGTTACTGGAAAGAAAACAGCTCCAACTCATAGCTGTCTACCTTCCCTTTTTTTCACCCTTATACCAGCGCCGTTTCCCACTGCTTCCCGGATTGTTAGATATCCCGTAGACTGTCCCCAGGACTGGTGAGGCTGCTGATCCCTTCTTTTCGAGGCTGCTGATCCTTTATTTTCAAATCTGAAAGTTGGCAGCTATGCTCTAACTCCATGAATCTGCACCTAGGTGCCCAGCCTTGCTTGACTTGTATTCCCTTTGGTATTGACCGTGGACTGTACCTTGACCTTGCCTTTCAATGATACTTTGAACCTGGACTGATTCTTGGGCTTGAGAGCTTAGCTTGCTTTGGGCACCATCATCCCAGCTCCCCTTGGCGAGTGTTTTGCATAGGTGTCTTATACCTCCCTGGACTGGGACACTGGCTCTCAACGGCGCCTGCTGGAACTTGACAAGTCCACCACCCCGATCCTTGCTATGTACATCATCACAGCACCACCTCCAAATAAATACTGTGGGGCCCCACTGAAAAATGATACGGGCACTGCATGTTGATGGGAGTCTCATTTACATAGGGCCCTCAGCCACTGCATGCCACTGCAAAACCTGCCTCAGCTACAGATCCCCAGCATGTTCACAGAAGACGTGCAATGGCTCAGGGCCCCAATTAAACTGACTACTGGGCATCTGCAATGCTTCAATGGAAAGTTCTTGCCAGTTCACCTCCTATTCAAATGGGACCTTATGGGCTGGTTCATAGATGATGGCTCCATTATCAAAGAGCCATCTGCACACTCTGGAACATGTGCAGAGAAGGGCAACTAGGATGATCAAGGGTCTAGAAGCCAAGCCTTATGAGGAACGGTTGAAGGAGCTGGATATGTTTAGCCTGGAAAAGAGGAGACAGAGAGGAGATATGACAGCCATCTTCAAATATCTGAAGCGCTGTCACATGGAGAGTGGAACAAGCTTGTTTTCTCCTGCTCTGGAAGGGAGGACTTGAAACCATGGCTTCAAGTTGCAGGAAAGGAGATTCTGACTAGACATACGGAAAAACTTTCTGACAGTAAGAGCTGTTTGACGGTGGAACAATCTCCCTCAGGAGGCTGTGAGCTCCCCTTCCTTGGAGGTTTTTAAGCAGAGGTTGGATAGCCGTCTGTCATGGATGCTTTGGCTGAGATTCCTGCATTGCAGGCAGTTGGACTAGATGACCCTTGGGTCCCTTCCAACTCTTCTATGATTCTATAATCAAGGCAATACTCTGCATGTCTGAATGAGCTAGGGAAATAGAGAGCTGCCTTATAGAGATCAACCTTCAACCAGCCCTGCACTGACTGGCAGAGACTCTTCAGGGTTTGGCAGTCTTTCCTAGTCCTGCCTGGAGATGCTAAGGACTGAACATGGGGCTTTCTGTATGTCAAGCAGCCTTCCTTCCACCCCCAACTGTAGGCCATAAACCACATTTCCCCATCACTTCAAACACAATGATTTTCACTAGACTGGCATCGCACATTCAGCTTAAAGAGGCAAAGTAACAAGAAACCAAGCACTGTGGTTTTGTGTGTGAACTAGATCCCTTGTGCCTACAGGCCCTCAGCTGCGTGTTGCACACCATCCAGGTTTCAGAAAGCTCCCATGCTTTACTTGTCAATATGCCACCCCCAAAACAGCTCTCTGAAAACATTTGTGGTCACTGCCTGCCCTTCATATGCAAGATCACAGTTTTCACACTTCAGGTGAACACATACTATCCCCAAGCTTACAAATTCACTGGCTCCAGCCATTAGCAAGCAATGCAAATCTATCCTTTTACCACTGGCTGCAAGTACGAACTGGTGGCTAAAGTATGCATTAAAGCAGGAATGGGCAAACTGGTAGCCGTGGGCAAAGGCTGGCTGATGAAGCAATTTTACCTGCTTCCCGGAGGCCCTACCAAGCACTATTCTAAGGTGTGGTATAAACACAGATCAGTTTCTCCTAAGAAAATGTTTTTAAAATGAGAGAAATAAAGAGCTACTCTACACTTTAATGTTATAGCCTTGTTTTGAGCCTAATACCCTGTGATGGTACTTCCCCACAGGGATAGCAGTGCTAGTCTTCTGCAGCCAAAACCATTATCTTGTGGCACCTAGACCAAGACTTTTAAGACAAAATTGTTAGTCTTAAAGGAACTACAAGACTCTTTGTTGATAGAGACTTGCAGAATTTATCATAGAGTCTCATCTAGAGAACAGAGTAGCTCGAGATAATGCAGACACACAGCTTTGAATCTACACCTATTACACAGTAACACCTCCCAATATCCCTACCCAATTTCCCATGCTATTTTGGACTTCTTGTCCACAGATCACAGAACTGTAGTACACCCACACACATACACAAAGCCGGCAAGCGCCCCCACCTTAGCTTACAGAGTGAGAGAGGCCAATTAGATCATCAGTCCGCCTAGCCCAGTGTCATCTGCTTAGACCACTGAGCATACTTAAAAATAGGGATGTGTATAGAGCTGTATGTGGGCATGGAGAAACTATGTTTTTGTGGTTTCTATTAAGTGTGGTGGGAAGGGACTCCCCCCCCCCCCAAAAAAAATTAAGGGTCATCCAGCAACCTTGCCCTCCATTCTTCAACTGAACTGGAACAAACATGCAAACCCTATACTGCAATAAATAAGTGTAATATACAACCACATCTTTACACACACTCTCCTGCTGCCGATACACACATTCCAGTGGCTTCCCTCTGCCACCTTGTCCCTTCCCACCACACTAAGGCACTGAATCAGCCCCACCCACGATGGTGGCCCCACAGCAGACCACCTCATAACATCAGTACCCACCAGCCTCTCAGCCTGTCGCTCCAAATATCCTAACCAATGTGCATACACCCCCCCCTTTTCATTCAATGCAACCTTCTGCAACCCAAGCAAACCACAGACCGCTGGGTTCGCTCTTCATTGATACAGCTCCTCCAACAAGCTATTTCATTCCTCCTCCTCCTCTCCCCCCCAACCCAAATGCTCAGCCTCTCAATCATCCACCTCACAGGAAGGAGAGAGAAATCTCCCATCCCACATACCAAGCTTCTCCCCCTCCCCAATGCCTTTTTCTCTACTTTCCCCTCCTTAACAGGCATGAATTATAAGCAGACCCCTCCCAGAAAGAGGCCTGGAAGAAGCACTGGGTGGAACAGCAACCATAACCATTCTAAGACCCAATACATTATTACGCCCGCAACCAGGGAGGGAAGCACAAGTAGGAGGAACAGTCTGGGATCAACCAATCTTCCTGCCAATAGAGAGAGAGACCAACCTGTTACACACACACACTTCAGAGTTGTCCATCAAATACAACACTGGGCCTTGGAAACCAGGGTTCAAAACAACATCACAGCCATAGGTCCTCTAGGGGTAAGCCTAATCTCAGTTTTCCCACTCTGCAAAATGGGAACAATTGGATTTCACTCACAGATCTTTTAACAAAATAAGGAAATGCTTTTTCCCCCCTTCTCCTTTTTCTAAAAAAGCAATGCATTCAATTAAAGGTACATGAGAGCCTAGAGCTCCTTCCTCTCTTCCATTCCAGAACACACCACCATCAATCAAGTTGACCCAATTCCCAGAGCTTGGAGACCCCTCCTCGCAAAACCCACTCCCTTGAACTCCAAACAGCCATCATAAAGGTGTAGCAGGAGGAATTCTGGCCCCTCCAGCAGAATCCGCATCCTCACCAGCCCCACTAAGACAACATGCTTGGAAATTCCTCCAGTACAAATGACTAATTTTTTTTGGTTCCAGGAATGACGAGAAGGGGGGGGGGTTGTTTTTCGTTTTAACAAAAGCAAAGAACCAGATGCAAACAAGTCCACCGGCAAATCGCGTAGAATCGCCAGATCAGGGGCCAGCGAGGTGATGTCTATGTTACCTACTAAGCGACCCCCCCAACACACACTCACACAGGCAAGTCAAGCCCAGCTGGAGTGTGATGGGCGTTAGCCAGGCTCCTCCACTCCGGATCGGGCTCTTCCAGGGTAAGGAACCAAATCATTGTGTGGCGGGGAAGAAGGAAAGAGTGGATCTCTTCCACCCAGACACACACCCAGCTGGTGCCACCTCCAAACGGCCAGTCTTCTCCGACTTGGCATTCTCGCCCCGATTCCCTTACCTGTTCGCTTCGCCTCCCCCCCTTCTCCCGGCCCCGCTTCCTTCCTGTGACGGCCGCCCACTTGCTAGGAAGCCCCTTTCGCAAACCGGAGAGAAAAATCCCTGAACGGTAGGCTTAAAAGAGCCGGCGGAGGGGGGCGAGCGGTGCAAGAAGCGCCACCACAAAAGAGGGGTGGGGGCAACAGATGGGGCGTCTGCTGCTGGCACAGACCCAGGCAGGGGCTCCCCCGCCCTGTCTAGCAAAGACCCCAGTGAGGGGAGGGGGATCCCGCGCCATCCCCCCCGCAGGACCAAACCACCCTTTTCTTTGCGCTCCTTGTTGCTCGAAAGCGATGCAGCCCGGCGCTGCGACGGAGGGGGAGTGGGGCGGCCATGTGTGGGGTGATGCCCCCTTCCTTCCTCGCCTCCGGGTCCCCCCAACCCCTCGGCAGTTTGCGCGGATCCCGGCTGTACCTGCCCGCCGTTCGCTCCCCGCCCGCTGCCTCCCTCGCCTCCGTCTCCAGCCGCCGCTCTTGCTCAGCGTCTGCTCCCGCCCCAGCCGGTCGGAGCCCTTTAAACGCGGCCAGAACCATTAGAGGCATGGGGGGGGGGAGAGAAAAGAAGGGATGGGGCTTGGGGAAAGCGGCGCTCCCCGCGCCCCCTCCCCGACCCCTTCCTTGCCCGGTCCCCGAAACCTCTCTTCCCGGTTTTCCTTTGCGCGAGCCCCCGTCCCTCTAAAGGCAGCGGGAGAACCGTCTCTCTCCTCCCCGCCAAGGAGTCGCCATGCACGCGCACCCCCGGCCCCTGGAATGGTACCGCCCGGGCACTCATTCATCCAGACCCGGGAGCGGCGGCGGCGGCCAGTGCGAGAAGCAGGGGCGATCGGCAAGCGCCCGGCTCCCGCTCTTGCACGCGCGGAGCTGCCGCTTGGGTTGGGTTTTTTTTTTTTGTAAATAAGTGCCCAACCTGGAGAAGGAAGCAAAGGCTTGCCAAGCCCACGAGGCAGAAACGGGCTGCAAAAGTGAACACTCCCCAGGCAATCGGTGCAAGGAGCGCACGTGCGCAGCTCCCTCTCGCCCTCCTCTGCTTTTGCACTCCTCCTTGCAAGGGACAGTTTCACGCGCGCGCCCACCCTGGAGAAGATGCCAAGAGTTAAGAGGACGGCTCTTTTGCGAGCAAAGGAAGATAGGATAATAAAAACCCCATCTCTCTGCTGCTAGAATCCTCGAGCCTCCTTTCATATTTATTTTTGGGGGTGGAACCTCGTGAAAAGAAGCGAAAATCTGCTGGGTGGAGGGCAAAGGGGCTGACCCCCCCCCCGGTTTATAAATTCCCAATTACACCCCTTCCCGGCCTTAGGCAACGTTGCTGTGTGTAAGGCGCCTCCTAGTGGAGAAACCGGACTAAGGCTCCTGTCCTCCCCCCACCCCTGCCTAAAAAAAGCGGAGGGCGGGGGAAACACCAGTTGCACGCCTGGAAATGAGCTCGCCCCCCAATGACACCCCTAAGAACAGCTCTGCCAGTCCTAGCCGTCTTCTCGCCCCCAGACCCCCTCTCCAGCTCCCCGTGCCCTTTCCCCGCTCCAGACCCCAGATCTCTCCCCGCACCCTTGTTTTGGCTGCCGCTGTTGCTGCCGCCGCCGCCACTGTACCAGCCAAGGCACGTTGTCATGGCAACGGGAGCCAGGAGATGAGAGATGATGGACGCCCCCTTGGGTGGCGGAAGGATGATGGAGAGACCTGGGCGGTGGGATGGGTCAAGGAGGGAGAGGGGAGACAGGGGCGTGGGTGGGTCCTGGGGCCGGGCAGGATGGAAGCACGGGCTCTCTAGAACCACTGCACACCCCACTTCTCTCTCGAACTATATCCCGGGCTCGGTCCGGTCCTGTACCTCCTCCTCTGCCGGGTCCTTCCGTCTAGGATTCGCTCGCTCCGGATGAGCTGCAGAGCGCGCAGGCTCGAGGGCGGGGGCTGAGTTAGTGTCCCGGCTCAGAAGAAACGGGGAAGGGCTCGTCCCGGGCCGGGATCCAAGGGAGGGGAGGCGAAGCGGGGCCGTGGCCGGCCGGCCTGCGATGCTGCTGCCGCTGCCTGGCACCGCCAGCGCCCAGAAACCGCGGAAACTCAACCCGCCCGAGGCCTCTGATGAGAACCAGATGCCACCGCCGTCGCAGCTACCGAGCCTGGCAAGGGCCGCGTCCACGTGGGCTGGGCGGGCAAGGCGGCCGGGCAAGCGGAGGGCTGGGGGGCGGGGAGTCTCGCATCAGGGAGAGGTGAGAAGCCAGGCTTCATTCGAACCAGAACCGGATTTCAATGCGAGGTGTCTGTGTGGCTCAGCCTAAGAACGCACAGGGCCAACTCCCAGGGGCCGAGATCCCTTTGGCCCCCCAACAAAATATTTGAGGTCCCCCCCAAAGTTGATGGACATTGCCATTCAAATAGTGTGTACCGTGTGAAATATACTCTGAGTCGAGTGTGGATTTCATACTCTTTATTCAGCTCATAGTAGCTAGAAATGGAAGTTTCCCCCCAAGTGTCTGCTTTATATACATTATTTACACAATGGTCCCCACATGATTGGCTAATTTTGGGATTCTCCTGTAGGCCAATCAGGTTGCGGATTCACTTCCACCTGGAGCTGGATTGGGTGGCTCTTGCGGACCAATCAGACTGCTGCATTTTGGATCCTATTCAACTCAGTACATAACACCGTGTCATGTGATCGATTATATGGGGTGGAGCTTACTTGCCCCCCAATACATTGAAGTTGGCACCTGTGGTGACGGGAGAGTGCCTCTGAACATATTCAGAGTGCGCCCCTCATCCTCTTTTTGTTCGTTTGATGGCTACAGTCCACCCACAGAGATCCGGAGCAAGGCAGATATTTTAGGCGTTAAGCACTCAGGGTAGGTGGAAAAAGAGTAAGTGCTGTATAACATTAAAAAAAATTATTGCCTTATGCAATATTTGGTTATATAAGTTAGTTGATCTAAAATAAGTTTAGATGAAACAAAAGAATAGAGAAAAATCAGAATGGAGCCCTGAGCAGCTGGAGAAAAGGGGTTTCTTGCATGACAAGATTCTTGGGATTCGCAAATGTATGTGTAGAAAGCAAATCCTTCTGGCTCTTCCATAAATAAGCACACAATAGCAGAGTAGCAATTCCCACCCACCTACACTTAGAATGAATTGCTCCATAAATTGGGTTGTTTCTCCCCTCTGAAAGTTTGTTTTATCCTCCATATACCACAAAACAGTGGTTTAATCTAGGGTTGCTTGCTATGTTCCTGGTTTAGGAAGCAATTTTGTCCAAGATCAAAAGGTTTCAACTCATTCCAAACCAACTATCAATAGATAGAAGCCTGTTTTTTCCGTCATAAATATTGCTCCCAGCTGAAATTTCACTGCAATTAATAGCTGAGGTAGAAGGTCCTTTCTCAGAGGCCTAATGCTCTCCGAGATGGTAGACATGGATCTGAGCTGTACCTCTAGAGACTTCAGGTGGGCTCCATTGATGGAATGCACATAGGGAGCTCTAGCCTAGGCTTCGCCCTTCTGATATTAAAGGTTCACAGAATCAAAGAAACATAGAATTGCTGAGTTGGAAGGGACCATGAGGGTCATCTAGTCCAACCCCCTGCCATGCAGGAATTATTTCTACCCACACCCTTTCTTCCACCCTCACCTGCTTCACAGATTTCTTCTAAAACACACCCCACAATATTTTGTTTATTTATTAAATTTGTATATTCTCCTTTACTTGAAGCACAAAAGTGCAATATAAAAACAAGAACAAAACAAAAGGTAGTCTTTCCTGGTAACGAAAGTGCTCCACAACTACCAAACCTCTAAAGTCCTGCTCGGATCGTGGTGGTTTTATTTCAGATCCCTCAGAAGCAGCGGCACATCTACTATTGTTTCTTTTTCATGTACAGGGATGATAATAATGATTATTAGGAGAATTCAGTCATGTGAGCTCCTAATTGCAGCCTGATGTGGTATAGCTCTGACACAGGTTTACTTTTTCATGAGAACTGAGGCCTAAAACAGAGATGGGGAACCTGTGGCCCTTTTCAGATGCTCTTGGATTCCCCTCAGCCCACACCAGCATGGCCAAAGGTCAGGGAGGATGGAGTTGTAGGCCAACAACATATGGGGAAACACATGTTTCCCCATCTCTCAGAGAGAGAGAGACAGACAGAGAGAGAGAGAGAGAGAGAGAGAGAGACTCTGTTCTGGTTTTTCAAAATCAGCAGTTTGGCTCTATAGAGAGTTTGTGACTGTTGTTGTTTCCCTATATTACATTGCCACTTTTCCACCAATATAAATCTTTTTTTTAAACAGGTGACAGCTGTTCAAAACTTTCTACATCCTTTCTTTATAGTGCTACATTTAGGTGTTAACACTTGTGGCAGTATTCCAGATGTTGTTGCTTGTTCTAGGCTTGCCACCAGTTTCAAGAAACAGTTGCTAAATGTTAATAGGAAATAAGGAACCATTCCCTGAAATAAGGCACAAATGACTAGGGCAATTTGTTTCCTCAGATCTTGCTCCCATGGCTACATTTTTATTCTAATCTTGATAATCCAAAAGGTTATTGTGGTAACGAGCCATACCTTTTAATGTATGTGAACCACTGTTATATAACTACATCAAATGGAGTGAGACAAAAATGAGTAAGCTGTGATTCTCTAGTGAGATGATGTTGGACTCCAACTCCCATCATTCCTGGCCATTGGCCATGCTGAGTGCAGCTGATGGGAGATGGAGTCTAGCAATGTCTGGAGGGCCATGGCTTCCCCATCTCATTTTCCTGCTTGGTAACTTGAGCTTAGAGAAATGGTGAACCGGACAGACTGCAACAAGGCTAACAGCTTCCAGAAGGGTAGCCCTATTAATCCATTGCAACAAAAGCAGCCAAGATTCTTGTGGTGTTTTAAGGATTAAGATCCCCTCCCCACCCCCACCCGAGAAAACCACTTATGGCCTCGAGTCCACTTCATAAGAAACATCAATCTGTGACATTTCTATCTATTTGCCTACTGCCTATTTTCTGAGATTGCTCCTCTCCGCTCATTTTTTCATTGTTTTGCCTTATCTCTCACAACCCATTTCCAAAGCAATTTGCCCCTGAGCCCTCAATTGGAAAGGCGAATAAATTCAAAATAGAGAGAACCATGAAATGCCAGGCCCTGGAAGCCAAGGTTTCCCTCCAATCTATCCCACACCTCCAATGTGGTGTTGATAGCCTAGGAAGACCTCTGGTGCCTAGAAACCTCAGACAGCTCAGTAAACTGGCCGATCCCCTTTAAGGGTGTGATCCTACGCATGTTAGTACAGTGGTGCCTCGCAAGACGAAATTAATCCGTTCCGCGAGTCTCTTCGTCTTGCGGTTTTTTCGTCTTGCGAAGCACGGCTATTAGCGGCTTAGCGGCTATTAACGGCTTAGCGGCTATTAACGGCTTAGCGGCTTTAAGAAAAAGGAAACAAACTCGCAAGAACTCACAAGACGTTTCGTCTTGCGAAGCAAGCCCATAGGGAAATTCGTCTTGCGGAACGACTCAAAAAACGGAAAACCCTTTCGTCTAGCGAGTTTTTCGTCTTGCGAGGCATTCGTCTTGCGGGTCACCACTGTACAAGGATGGGTGACCTATGGCCCTCCAGAGGTTGCTGGATTTCAGCTTCCATCAGCCCCAACCAGCATAGCCCATAGACAAAGATTATGGGGACTGTAGATCAGCAACACTGGAGGATCACCAGATCCTGATCCCTGAATACAATACTTCTTACTACTGAGTGGACACGCATAGTAGGATGGTGCTATGATGTTTCATTTCCACCCACGTGTTCCCAGATGGAAACCCTATTTAACTTAGTGGGATTTACTGGTGAGGAAGCATGCTGAGGACATTTCCAGTTCAGGACATTTTGACCTACTGAGGCTTACCACATGTTGGCTTCTCATAGTTCATGCCATGTTACTGAGAATGTATATCAGTGCTAGAACACAGTTTAAATACAAGATGTGTCTCTACACAATCATGTGCACCCACAAACATTGTGTGTGGGGGGGTAAGGGTTCTGTATTTGCAAGAGTGCCTGCAGAAAATATGGAGGTCATCATGACATGTATATGGGGTGTTCACAGGTGTTTCTATGGGCAAGTGAGAATTTACCTGTGTGCCAAAGGTATTTACACACAATCTCTGTGTTAAGCATGCATAGCCTGCACATCTGCACTGCACACAAAACCCCGTAAGACACAGTTCAAACCCAGCTTGGGGGGAGGGTGCACAACCTCCAGCAAAATATAAAAAAAGATGTTGCTGAAATTGCCCCAGATTTGGAAGTCCCTCGGTTGTGTTTTTGCGATGTCTTTGATTGTTTTAAAAGAAAAGGAGTCTGGTGTAGACCAAGACATCATAATCATCATCATTAAAATTTGTATATAGTGGTACCTCGGGTTAAGAACTTAATTCGTTCCGGAAGTCCGTACTTAACCTGAAACTGTTCTTAACCTGAAGCACCACTGGGGCCTCCCGCTGCCGCCACGCCGCTGCTGTGCGATTTCTGTTCTCATCCTAAAGCAAAGTTCTTAACCCGAGGTACTATTTCTAGGTTAGCGGAGTCTGTAACCTGAAGCATCTGTAACCCGAGGTTCCACTGTACTGCACTGCCCTTCATCCGAAGATCCCAGGGCGGTTCACAACATAGAAATACAAAATGAGAATACACAATACATAATGAAACAAAAACAAACCGATAACCCTCTCCAATACATTTTAAAAGCCAGAGAATGCTAATCAACCAAAGGCCTGGCTGAAGAGGAACTATTTTGCTTGGCATCTAAAGGTATCTAATGAACCTCTGTGGAGAGAGCATTTCACAAACAGGGAGCCACTGCAGAAAAGGCCCCATTCTCACGTTGGCACCCTCCAGACCTCTCATGGGGGAGACACATGAAGAGTCGGTTCATATGGGGATGGCAGTCCTTGAGGCATTGCAGTCCTGAGCCACTTAAGGCTTTATAGGTCAAAATCAGCACTTTGAATTGGGCCCAGAAACTATTTGGCAGCCAGTGCAGTCACACCAAGATCGGTGTAATATTCTCAAACCATCTTGCCCTGGTGAGCAGCAACCTGACTGCCAAATTTTACACTAGCTGAAGTTTCTGAACCATCTTCAGAGACATTCCCATGCATAATGTGTTGCAGTACAGTAATCTAACTTAGTTACTGGAGCCTAGATGGCACTCTATCCTTGTCCACATAGGGATGCAATTGGGCCACCAGCTGAAACTGATGGAAGGCACTCGGTGCCACAGCCTCAAGCAACAGCAAAGGATCCAGAATTACCCCCAAGCTAAAAGGTAAAGGTAAAGGTACCCCTGCCCGTACGGGCCAGTCTTGACAGACTCTGGGGTTGTGCGCCCATCTCACTCAAGAGGCCGGGGGCCAGCGCTGTCTGGAGACACTTCCGGGTCACGTGGCCAGCGTGACAAAGCTGCATCTGGCGAGCCAGCGCAGCACACGGAACGCCGTTTACCTTCCCGCTAGTAAGCGGTCCCTATTTATCTACTTGCACCTGGGGGTGCTTTTGAACTGCTAGGTTGGCAGGCGCTGGGACCGGGCAACGGGAGCGCACCCCGCCACGGGGATTCGAACCGTCGACCTTTCGATCGGCAAGCCCTGGGCGCTGAGGCTTTTACCCACAGCGCCACCCGCGTCCCTTACCCCCAAGCTACCTACCTTCTATTTCAAAGGAAGCGTTATTATATTTGCGTTGGGGAATTTTTCTCCCTTTGAATGCTGTGTGCAACAGTGGTACTGCCTTAGTGAGAAGCACACATACCTCACTATACAAGGACCCCATTTCCCTCCTGTATATAAAAGCCTTGAAAATGGGTTGAGCTGTGCCTCTAATGGGATTACAGCACCCCCTGGTGCCCATGGGAGAAAATGTCCCATTGCAGCACATTCTAGTAATCCAATACTTTCACCAGTCACATTGTTTTAAGCGACTCTGTACCATCTTAAGTTGGGAATAAAATACCTGACACTGGAGGGCCATAACTCTATCCCCAGCTCTTTATGAGGAAGAAGGCAACACTTGTGAATCCAACTCTTTCACTGTGAACTATGATTTGGGTAAACTAGTTATCCACTCAGAATGCACCGGTTAAATCTTCAGAGTCAGAGTCTCGTCAAGCCAGTATGCATTATGTAAGCCAAGCAGCCCAAAGACAGAGAAACAGCAGCCACGGAATTAACAAAGCAAACAGATAAGAGAGAGCCTGTTCATGTCCATATAGAATCCTTTACTACAGCTAGCTAACTTGTGGCTTGAGTTGTAGGTGGACTACAAATCTGATCACTCCAGATCATTGGCCAAGCTGGCGAGTGTTATCGTAAGAGCCATAATTCTTTAGATCTGCACCTCCTGGCCATATGAAGCTCTCCTCTATGCCCGCTCTCTCTCCCCCTCTCAGTCGCTTTTCCCCTTTCCTGCATTTTGTCCATGACAGGGACCCTACTGTCTGCTTCTCCTCTCTGTGACACTGCTGCAGCTCAGCCAATCAGTGTGAAGATGCTTCATAATCACCACCAACTACTCTCTGGGTGCAGCATAAATATAAATAACCTATTTTGGAAGTTGTCATTGTCTGGAAGCAACATGGCAACCAGGAAAAGTGAGGAAACACTAAAGGCAATTCTTTAGTGACTGTTAGGATTCCAGGTCAAAAAGAAGAGAAATGAGGGAAGATAGCTATACTTAGTCAAGGTGCAGCTTGATATTCACAATCACCCTCCAACTTGTAAAGATGGGTGTTACATGTGTTGTGTTTATTACACCTCCATCAATACTTTTTGTTGCAAGTTTGTCTTGCACCCTGGAATTGCAGTTATGTGAGAATTATGGAACACATTCCACCCTCTTGAAAGGAAAGCCTTACAGAAATCCAGTTCTGAGATTTGCACGTGGGTTTTAAGTGTGATTTTGTAGTGCTGGCAGCCACGTTGGGTGACGGGTGGGGAGTGCAGAGTCAAAAAGTGGGATCAAAGTGAAGCAAGTAAATGACCCCTTGTGCCTTTAAGAGAGTTTGAATATATAAAGTAGATACAGCTTCAGTAAGGCTTGAACACTGGTGCTTGCATGGTTGTCTGGGGTGAACAAGAACTGTTTGCAGGTAACTAGGAATGGAAACTATTATAAATTAGAAAGGAGTTTGTTCTGCCCCCACACCTTCCTTTTATATGTCAATATGCCTCTTTAACTGTTATTGGTATTTTTTGTATATTATTATTGTAGTTTTTTTCTTCTTTCTTTCCTCTTTAATTTTTTTTTTATTATTTAATCTTTAATCTAAATTAATTTAATCTTTTTCTCCCCTCCCCCTTGTTGAATTAAAAACAGATGAATACAACTCTGATGAGGCTGAGGCAATATATTTTCAGGCTAGCATCTTTTGTTACTTATTTTGCATCTTGGCCGTAAGTAGCATGAAACACTTGTTAGAAAAAATGAGAAACCAACCAATCAGGCTTCCATTAGAACCCACCCAGAGTCTGAAAGCAGATTCCAGCACTATCCCATGGCTCAAATGAAGTTTCGATCCAGCAGATTTGGCAGCCCTTGGCCACAAGTGGTACAACACAACACTTCATGTTTAGGTGAGGCAAAGTTTATTTCACCAAAGGCTGATACAGTTAGGGGTGAAGGTGCAGCTGCAGAGGTTGGAGGGCTGGAGTGGGATAAAGGAGAGATGCTGCAGCAGCTTCAGGAATGCAGCCACGTATCACACCAATAGAGGATCAGCAGCTTCATCCGTCCCTCAGCGGATCTGTGGGAAGGAAGAAGAGGGTGGGAGTTGTTCCAGTCCCATGCTGTAGAAGTTTTGCCAGGAAGCACTGGGCACCGCTTGTGAAAACCACATGAACGGGGCACCACTTCATAGCTAGGTCAGGTACCACAGTGGCATCTCTTTGCGCTTAGGGTGATTACAGAACAGCAGTGCCTCGTTCATTTACAACGGAATAATGCTAATGACCTAACAGACCACAGTGATAAACCACGAGTGAGGAAATTTGATGATGCAAAGGACAAGGCCATGGCCTTGTGGGTTAAGAATCATCGTTTCTGCTAGCTGCTGGGAAAGCAACATGGCAGGAAACAGATTGTGTACGAGTCATCAATTGGATGTATCTGCAAGAGGAGGAGCTTGAATTTTAAGAATCTTTGATGCAAATATCACATCTACACACTAAAAAGAGGATGTTAAAGAGCACCAAGGGTGGTTCACAAAATGGGCTGATCAAACCTGATCGCTTTGCAGATGTGCTAAATAACTGCAGCACAGGGTGCTCAAGATTCTGGAATGAAGGAGTGAGCAATTCGAATGGAGGACACTAGGCCAAGCTACACATTACACACAACATTGCAGCTGGTGAACCTGTGGGACCTTCAAATGTTGGACTCCCAATTCCCATTATCCCTGACCATTTACTATGCTGACTGGGGCTTATGGGAGTTGGGGTTTCAACAACAACTTCTTAAGGTCCACAGGTTCCCATCTCTGCTCTAAAGGCACTGAAACATTCTCCCCTCCTGCTTCTTCAAAACTTGAGGTGACTTACAATTATTAAAACACAATAAACAGCCCAGTCCCAACAAAAACCACTTCACAACTATAAAATACTGCTGCCAAAATGCCTCAAGGAATGGTGAGTTTAAAACGTCTACAACCACGAAGCAATTGCTCAGAAAACTACAACTAATTGAGAATGTGGCAGCTAAACTGTTGACGGGGAGTGGCTGCTGTGACCATAGAAGACTGGTCCTAAAGGATCTACACTGACTTCCAGTACATTTCCAAGCACAATTCAAGGTGTTGGTGCTGACCTTTAAAGCCCTAAACAGCTTCAACCCAATATATCTGAAGGAGCGCCTCCACCTCCATTGTCCAACCTGAACACTGATGTCCACCTCTGTGGGCATTCTGGTAGTTCAGAGAACCAGGCAGAGAGCCTTCTCGGCAGTGGAATGCCCTCCCAAAAGATGTCAAACAGGTGACTTTTTAGAGCCTTCCAGCGTGGCTGGGGCAACCCAGTCAATTAGGCAGAATAGAAATAATAAAAGTTGTTATTGTTGTGGTTGTCACCATCATCATCAAGCAAAACCTCACAGGTTCAGTTAGACAGGGAAGATGAAGCAGAAGATAGAGAGCACCATCAAGAACTCCTTGGCAAGAGAGTTCCAGCGAGGGAGAAAGAACTTGTGAAGACAGACTGTTGAGTACTGTGGTTGTTAAGGGAATGGGGTCATGAGCTAGAACATTCCCAGTTCAAATATCACCTCAGCTATATAAACTTGCTGCAAAGGTTTATGCAAGCCATTATCTCTCAATGATCCATTAGTAACATAGTGATACTGATCGATCTAGGCCTACCATACAGGGCAAGACATCACAGACACAGCATTTAGAGTATTCTGAAGAAAGCCCAATATAATTTCACAGGGATATACTCATACTGCCGTAAATTCGCAAGGCAAGTCATTCGAAACCTCCAGTATTTGAGACACCTCTCCCCTTCCTTCAGAGCTCCCCCATCCTTACCACACCCCTTCCCCCAGCTCCCCCCACTCCCTACCGTGTACTTGTCCCACTTCTTCTCGGGGTCGTAGGGCTCCCACCGGCTTGCAGGGAAAATATGCTTGTTCTTTTCATACCAGCTGCGAAGCACCACTTTGCCGGCGTGGGACTGGAGATGGCGGACAAGAGGGGAATTGGGGTGGGGGAAACTATGGTCAGAAAAGCCCAGCAAGCTCAGAATGGGGGTGGAAACTTTATCTGAAGACAAGGATTGTTTGAGCACGTCCCTCCTTTCCCAATGCAGACAGCAGAGTTCTTTGGGAAGGAGTTCTTTGCATCAGCCATTCCCCAGTCAAGTGTTGTCCATGTATTCTGGAGTGAAATGCACTCTCTGCGGGGCTTCCCTTGCACTTGGTCCAGAAGGAGCAGATGGTGCAGAATGCTGCAGCAGGATTGCCCTTAGCTTTGGACCAGTTTACCTAAGAACCTGTCCTCGCATGAGGCCACCCGACTACGTCAATCAGCGGAATTGGTACTACTATAAAGGTAAAGGGACCCCTGACCATTAGGTCCAGTTGTGGCCGACTCTGGGGTTGCAGCGCTCATCTCGCTTTATTGGCCAAGACAGCCGGCATACAGCTTCCGGGTCATGTGGCCAGCATGACTAAGCCGTTTCTGGCGAACCAGAGCAGTGCACGGAAACGCCATTTACCTTCCCGCCGGAGCGGTACATATTTATGTACTTGCACTTTGATGTGCTTTCAAACTGCTAGGTTGGCAGGAGCAGGGACCGAGCAATGGGAGCTCACCCTGTCGCAGGGATTTGAACCGCCAACCTTCTGATCGGCAAGTCCTAGGCTCTATGGTTTAACCCACAGTGCCACCCGCATCCCTGACACTACTGTAGGTGCCACCTAATACAGAACTTAATACAGAGCTGGGCCAAGTTCCCTCCTCCTCCTCACCTCATCTTTTTCCACTGTTGCGTCACTTAGAAGCCGAACATCATCGTGTACATCAAAATTGAAGAGCGGCCCTGGATTGGGGAGCACCCCATGGGAGAGAGAAAAGGCTCATACTGGAGCTTATCACACCTACCCCCACAGCCCAAACCCCTCTCTTGAACTTTCAACCTCAGCCAAGTACTTTATAACCCACAGGAAAGTCTACATCCCCTTTTCAGCCTCTCCCTTTCTACCAATGCTTCAGTCGCTACTCCTTTGATTGTCGCCATGTCACAGGGGACAGTCTCACTGCGATTTGCCCATTGCTTCTATGTTTATGCCCCTTTACCTTTTCTCTTAGCCCAAGCAACCTTCTCTCTGCCAACATGCAACTGCAGCCCAGTCTGACTCTGACCACCACCACATCTGTGCCACAGTAACTAGAACAGAACCCACCCCCTGCATTACTTCCCCAAGTAGACTCAGAATGGACGAAGGCTGGCAATGGAGGGAGGGCAAAAAAACTCACCGCTTTTCCCCCGGGCCTTGGTGACGATGAAGTCATAGAAGCTGTGGTGCTAGACAGGCAGGAAGAAATGGGTTCAGGAAGGGATGTCTCAAATATACTCCCAGCCCACACAGAGGAACGCAGCCAATGGACTTACTTTATTTGTGGCAGATGGGAACTGGGACGGAAACAAAGGGCAGTGTCCCCCACAAAAAGAAAGTGTTAACTGGGGTTTGTTTCAGTATTTGAAGAAGAATGGGGTACCACCCCACTCAGACAGACCTAGAGCTATTCCACTTCTTTCCAGGGGGGACCTAACTGAATCTGGCTTAACCATCCCACTTCACATGCTGATTGAGTCAAAGGAAGATCCCATGGACTACTGGGGGTGATGGAAGTTGGGGTCTCTTTAAATATTTCTCAAAGCAGGAAGTGGACTTCCCTAAAAGCAAGCACTGGCAGTCCCTATGTACAACAAGTCAAGTGTTTTCTCCTAGTTTTGTTTGAACTTTGTTGGGGACGGGAGGGAGGGAGAATCCTGCTTCACAACCCCCTAATACTCTGGAAGGTCTAAATAAGGAAGTTCTGATCTTCTGGCTTTTAGATCACTAGGACAAGGATGAATTAGGTACAATTTGGATGCTTTCTCCCCATGCATAAAGGGGGCAGAATGCTGAAAAGCAGAACAGGCTGGCCCAGGGCCATCCACTCACATGTGGGATGATCAGATCCTCCTTGATGTACATAAGTTGCTCCACGCCAGCTGACCTGCAAGGGGAGCGAAGGAGAGACATACTCAAAGTCTAAACCCAACATCTTCCCCTGCCCAATAAGCCTCATACCCTCAGCAGCCAGTAACTCTGACTGAAACATGCTCCAGAAAAGCATCCACTTTTCTCCTGCACTCTGCTTGTGTTTGTGTATGTGTGTATGCTGGCTGCATTACAAAGT